>NW_006408521.1:11645072-11676955 GCF_000296735.1 Chrysochloris asiatica | reverse complement strand
GGGAGTGATTAACTTTTCAGTCTAGGAGCGGAGGTCCCTAGGACCATCAAGGAAGAAGAGCAGAGAGCGGGACCCTACCCAGAGAAGCAGTGATGCCTGAAATGGAGGCAGAGATGGTGTTGTGGAGCGATGGAGCAGCTGGAGACTTTAGATCCAGAGAGGGAGAGTGACTGTGTGCTGAAGACGTGGGGGTACGGGGGAAGGATTGCAGGGTATACCTTTTGGTTGGTTGAAGATGCATGGAGGGGATTGTAACAATGGCAATGAGACAATATACAATAGAATGAATGTAAAACTAATGTTCTCCCATGTAAACTATCACATAATTCACAATAAAACAGTTAAGAAAAAAAAAATTAAAAATATAATGTTAAGATGCTTGGCTGTCTTTTGAATCTTGGCTTCCCTGGCATATCATTATAAAATAGACACTTGAGGGGGAGAGAAAGGAATAGCCAGAAATATCACCATAGAAAGCTTGTAAGTAAGTCCGTCTTCTGCCTATAACTGATTGTTGTTGTTGGTGGTGGTCGGTTGGAATTCCTAAAATGGGGCTACAATGTGCCCAGTGAAGGAGGATTCCTGCGGAGACCATAGGTGAAATCCTGAACCACATCCAGAATCTTCTGAGGTGGGAAATTTCCACTTGAAAGGACAAACTGATGAACCTGGAGCGGCTAGAAGAACAGAAGATACTTCTTGAAAGAAAGACTTACAGGAAAAATACAAAACAATATAGGCAGACCAACTGATTACCACAAGAACAAGCAAGTTACTCACCCAGGAGACAACAAGCCTGTCAAGGTCCTATGTCAGGGTCCCGCCTCGACAAGGAAGTGTGTGTGTCACAAAGAAGGGAGATCTGGTGGCGAAAGTGATAAAGGGAGAGACGAAATATATACAAAAAAGACAGACACACAGATATGATGCAAGCTGGCCGGTAGACAGATCTGCAAACATTTTGCCTAGCATTGCACAGCATTGCATGCAGATGCATGCAGAACTCACTTTACCTCAGCCTTTTATTCTCTTTTTTAGGGAGGGATTTGTTACAAAGGAAGGATGTAATTCATTCAGGGAGGATGTCACAAAGGGAGGATGTGATTAAGACAGGATACGGAACTGAAATGTGATTAATCATTCAAAACAGGACATAATGATTCACAGGAACAACTTTTAAGATATTTTCATAGTTTTTCTTAACAATCTAACATTTTTATTTTTACAGAAAAAAAAAAGTTCAATCAAGCTGTTATATATTAACTTTTAGGCTTAAATGTTCTAGGGTAGCAACGTGCGGTTTCTTAAGGATACATAACATAAAGCAAGGTTTCTGAAAGGAGCCAAGCTGTCTCTGTACACTTTGCAAACTTTTGTTTGTGAGCAAGATCTCAGGCACCGGGCTTCATTTATCTATACCTAAAATGCTACATTGTTCTTAATATTCCTATATACTTTCAGGAGGAAGGAGAGCATCTGGGTTAAACTGATTATATTCAGAGGTGGTTTAATGGGGCTGCCACTGATCAACCCAGGGTCTACGTATGCTGTCCCCAGCAGAAGCCAAGTGGTCAGGTCCCCTCAAGGCAAACCCTCTTCCAAGACTAAGACTCAATGGGAATACATGCTGTGATTGTTGACCACGCTCGACACCGATAAGGGGAAGTGAGGGAAAAACAGCAATGAAGCGGTGAGCTAAGCCCTACAACGTTCAATAGATTTCTGTGAACTCGGGTGAAGACCTGGTTGGCCAGCAGTGTGGCAAGACCTGGGGACTCTTGGGCCCAAAGTCAGTGACATAGCCACAGAGGACTAGAGTGAAGTGTCCAGATGATAAGAAGAGAGGGCATATGCACAAAAACACCCATACTTGCAGATAACACCCACTTGACCTGGCTTCAATGACTGGATGATCAGAGCTCAACTAGAAGAAGAAAGAAGAGGGTAAAAAGAGTAATCTGATACAATTTGTGAACTTAACCTACACCTATGGATGCTGGGGACTTTAGTAGCTCAAAAGAGGGAACAAATCTTTACAGCGAGGATCATTCCCACCCCCTCCATACACAGGGTAGACAGGGATGGGCAACTTGGACACTGGCTACCCAAAATGGAGGGGAGAGGGACTACAAAGGCAAGAAGTGACTAGCTTACAAGCTTTCAAGAGGGAGCCTAGATCCAGAGGGCATGGAGGAAGGTAGAATCTCCACTGAGTAGTATTCAATCTGCCTGAGTGGGGCTGATGAAAGGAGATGAGGATAGGTCTCTTGTGATACAATAGTGAATAATTGTTATTAGGACTGATTGTGAGGGTTGGAAATATAAAGGTAGATGTTTTGTAGCAAAAAGAGAGGAATGATTGACTTTGCAGTCTAGGAGCAGAGGTCCCTGGGACCATCAAGGGAGAAGAGCGGAGAACCAGACCCTACCTAGAGAAACAGTGATGCCAGAGATGGAGGCAGAGACGATGACGTGGAGAGATGGAGCAGCTGGGGACTTTAGACCCGGAGAGGAAGAGGGGCTGTGTGCTGACGACCGGGGGAGCAGGCTTTCAGGGTATACCTTTTGGTTGGCTGATGATGCATGGAGGGGATTGTAACCATAGCAATGAAACAAGATACAATAGGATGAAAGCAAAACTAATGTTCTCTCATGTAAACTATCACATAATTCACAATAAAACATAAAAAAAATTTTTTTTTAATTATAATTTCAAAACAACAAAACAATCCAATGTATTTACTGGTCAGAAAGAGACTGTAGGACCCTGAGACTATGGTCCTCGATCACCCTTCAGATCTGGACACTAACTCACCCTTGTGGCCATACTTTTAGCCAAGCAGTAGCTAGGTGTATAGGGAGAACAACAAAACTAACAAGCTTACCCACCATTCCATGGTCAATCATTCAAAACCAAAAGGGCAACATTTTCCTAAGGACAAAGTTGAGAAGGGATAGGAAAGTAGGTGGAACCCAAATAGGAACCATAGGGAGGTAGCAAAATAACTGCTGTTGCATGGAGGAGATTGTAATCATTGAGATGAAACAAAGTGTATGATTTGTTGAATGTAAAGCTGATGTTCTTGTCTGTAAACATTCACTCAAATCACAAGTTACAAAAAAACAAAAGACCTATTAGATATGGCATATTTGAAAAAGAATCACTTAATTAAAACATTTGCTGAACCCCTTATATGTCCTGTTGTTGTCCTTTAGTCAAGTTGGTTCTGAGTCATAGCAACCATACATAGAGTTTCCCAAGAAGTGACTGATGAGTTTAAACTTGTATTACAGTTCAAATCGACCTTTGGGTCCAGTGCTTACCCTACAGCACCACACCAGGGTTCCTTGTAAGTGTCCTTCTTGTGGTTGTTATTAAGTGTCCTCGTGCCAGTTCCAACTCATAATGACCCTGTATAGGGTTTTCGAGGACCAGCTGGTGAGTTTGAACTGCTGACCTTGCGTTTCAAAGCGACCTTGTGGCCCATCCAGTACTTTATCCTACAGAGCCATACCAGGACTCCATATGTATCCTAGGCATCCTTTTTTCTCAAGAAGTTCACATCTGAGAAAAAAGTACAGAAACCTAAACCACAATTATAATATTGTGAGGTAAGTGCTATGCCAGTGCTCAGCACAGTGAATTATAGGAGGCAACTGTATGGACCAGATTTCAGGCTACCTGTGTTTAGAAAACAAAAGATCTCATGTTCTTGTCTATTTTAGTTTCACATGTGCTTCAAGATTACAAATTATTCTGGTTAATAGAGAAAGGAGTGGGTTTTGTAATCTTTATTTTTTAAACATTAAGAATCAGCATATAATATTTTTTCCAAATACTTCCAAGGGCATTTTCCTAGAATCAGGTAAAGGAGAGCAAGTAAGTGACCTACTTACAGCAAAAATTGCTGCAGGTTACAAAGAATGGGAAAATGGAGTGCATCCTAGAAATCAAAGCATCTGGTCTTATTTTATGCCTCATCTATCAATTTGCTTTTACAGGAATTGAGAATTAACATTTCAACTACTGTTTCTTCTATTTTGCCTGATGAATTCATATCTTTGTTATTTGTACCCAGTTGTCCCTACCTCTTCCCCCGGTTTGAAAGGTAGGCATTTCTAAAGGTTCCACTTGAATCCTAGGGAGCTCATTCTTTCATCTGCCCCTTAAAACATTTGCTAATGTAGTTACAGTTAGGGTTAGAAATGTTCCCTGTTTTTGATCCACACTGACTTTCCACAGATAGTATCACCTGAACATTGGGGACAGGGAAGGGGTTTCAAAAGTTCATGGGTAAATTTCATGATCTTTTAATTATAATTTTCCATAAACTTTTCGAAGCCTCCTGGTATTTTCAGTACTGTCTTAATGCTAAAATAAAAATTCTGTAGTTTTAAAATAAAGATATAAGCTAAAGAAAATGTGTTTGTTTGTGTTTTAATATATGATACATTTAAAAAACATTCCGCTGGCATTAGAATATAAAAAGTAATGCAGAAATGTAAGATTGGATTACATATTATCCTGATGTTGTTGTTTTCAGGTGCCATCCAGTGAATCAGTACAGACTCATAGCAACATTATACACAACAGAACAAAACACTGCCCAGTCCTGGGCCAACCTCATAATTGTTTCTACGCCTGAGCCCATTGTTGCTGCCACTGTGCCAATCCATCTTGTTGAGGGTCTTCCTCTTTTTCTCCCACCCTCCATTTTACCAAACATGATATCCTTCTTCAGTAACTGGTCCCTCCTGATAATATGTCCAAAGTATGAGAGCTAAAGGCTGGCCAGTCTGGCTTCCACAGAGCACTCTGGCTGTACTTTTTCCAACATAGATCTATTTGTTCTTTTGGCACTCCGTGTACTTTCAATATTCTCTTCCAACATAACTCAATTATGCATCAATTCTTCTATGGTCTTCCTTCTTCACTGTCCAGTTTTCCATAAATATGAGGTTATTGAAAATACCATGGCTTGGGTCAGTCGCACCTTAATCCTCAAGCTGACATCTTTACTCTTCAACACTTTAAAGAGTTCTTGTGCAGCAGAGTTGTTCAATGCAATACGTCATTTGATTTCTTGACTGCTGCTTCCATGAGTGTTGATGGTTGATCCGAGCAAAATGAGGTCTTTGGCAACTTCAAACTTTTCTCCATTAATATGGATATTGTTTATTGGTCCAGTGATGAGGATTTTTGTTTTCTTTACACTGATATGCAACCTATATCGATGGCTGTGGTCTTTGATCTTCATCAATAAGTATTTTAAGTCCTCTTGGCTTTCAGAAAACAAAGTTGTATTATTATCTGCAGATCGCAGGTTGTTAATGAGTCTTCCTCTGATCCTGATGCCATGTTTTTCTTGCTATAATCCAGTTTCTCAGATTATTTGTCCAACATAAAGACTGGATAAGTATGGTGAAAGAATACAACTCTGGTGCACACCTTTACTAATTTTAAACCATTCGGTGTTCCCTTGTTCTTTTTGAACAACTGCCTCTTAGTCCATGTACAGATTCCTCATGAGAACAATTGAGTGTTCTGGAATACTCATACTTTGCAATGTTGCCCATAGCTTGTCATGATCCACACAATTGAAAGTCTTTGTGGAGTCAATAAAGCACAGGTAAACATCTTTCTGGTATTCTGTTTCAGCCAAGATCCATCTGACATTAGCAATGATATCCCCCATTCCATATCCTCTTCTAAATCCGGCTTGTACCTCTGGAAGTTCTCTGTAGATATATGGTTGCAGCCATTTTTGTATTACCTTTAGTAAAACTTTACTCACATAGGATATCAATGATATTGTCCAATGATTTCCTCATTCTGTTGGGTCACCTCTCTTTGGAATGGGTACAAATACAGATCTTGTCCAGTCAATTGGCCAGATAGTTTTCTTCCAAATTTCTTGGCATAGATGACTGAGTGCTTCCAGTGCCGTGTCAGTTTGTTGAAAGATTTCAATTTGTATTCCATCTAATCCCAGTGCCTTGTTCTTTGCCAATAACTTCAATTTGCCTTGGACTTCTTCCTTCAGGATTATGGGTTCTTGAAATGGTTGAACATGGACCATTTCTTTTTGGTACAGTGACTCTGAATTTCTTGCATCATCTCTTGATGCTTTCTGCTTCATTCAATATTTTTGCCCATTGAATACCTTCAATACTGCAAGTCGAGGTTTGGATTTTTTTCTTCAGTTCCCTCAGCTTGAGAAATGATGAACTGTTCTTCCCTTTTGGTTTTCTAACTCTAAGTCTTTGCACATTTCATTACTAACATTTGACTTTGTCTTCTCGAGCTGACCTTTGATATTTTCTATTCCGCTCTTGTACCTCCTCATTTCTTCCGTTTGCTTTAGCATCACTATGCTGGAGAGCAAGTTTCAGTATCTCAACTAACATCCATTTTGGTCTTTTCCTTTTTTCTTATCTTTTTAATGACCTTTTGCTTTCTTCCACAACTCTTCTGGTCTTCGGTCTTTAATGCCTAATGCATCAAATCTGTTCTTGAGATGATCTCTAAATTAAGGTGGGATATATTTTGACTCTTTTGGACGTGTTTTAATTTTCTTCAGCTTCAACCTGAATTTGCATATGAGCAATTGATGTATCTGCTCCACAGTCTGACCCTAGCCTTGTTTTAGCTGATGATAACGGAACTTTTCTACCGTTTCTTTCCACATATTCCATCTGGTGAGGTCCATGGGTATAGTCAGTCATCTTTTATGTTGTTAAAAAAGGTACTTACATTGAAGAAGTCATTGGTCTTGTAAAATTCTATCATGCAATCTCCAGCATCATTTCTATCACCAAGGCCATATTTTTCAACTATTGATCCTTCCTCTGTTTCCAACCTTTGCATTTCAATGGCCAGAAATCATCAATACATTGTTATTACATGTTTAATCAATTTCAAACTGAAGAAGTTTGCAGAATTCAATTTTATTATCACTGGCTTTAGTGGTTGGTGTACAAATTTGAATAATAGTTGTATTAACTGGTCTTCCTTGTAGATGTATGGATAGTATCCTATCACAGTATTGGACTTTATGAGTGATCTTGATGTGTTCTTTTTGATAATGAACGTGACACCATGCCTCTTCAATTTATCATTCCCAGCATAGTAGACCATGTGATTGTCAGATTCAAAATGGCTAATACCAGTCCATTTCAGCTCACTAATGCCTAGGATATCATTGTTTATGCATTCCATTTCATTTTTGACAAATTTCCTAGACTCATACTAATACATTCCATGTTCTAATTGTTAATGGATTTTTACAACTGTTTCTCTTCATTTTGAGTTGTGCCCCATCAGCAAATGAAGGTCCTGAGGGCATTACTCTATTTGTGTCATCACAGTCAACTCTACTTTGAGGAGGCAGCTCTTCCCCAGTTGCATTTTGAGTGCCTTCCAACCTGAGGGGGTCCTCTTCTGGCACCACATCTGACAATATTCCGGTGCTCTTCATCATGTTTCAATATTCAATAATCTGGTGCTGACTGTGTTCCACTGTTATCCATAAGGTTTTCAGCGACTAAATATTTGTAAGTAGTACAACTCTCCTTCTTCCTACTCTGTCTTTGTCTGGAAGCTCAGCTGAAAACTCTCCATTGTGGGTGACCCTGCTGGTATTTAAAATATCCATGGCATATCTTCCAGAATCATAGCAACTCACAAGCCACCACAGTACAACAAACTGACAAATGAGTAGTGGATTATCCTAATATTCATTCAATTTTACATAATCCAAACCAAATACATTGCCATCTAGAGGATTCTGGCCTATAGTACACAGTAGAACTGCTTCATAGGTTTTCTAAGGCTATAAATCTGCTAGGAGCAGACTACCACAGCTTTTGCTTATGGAGAGTCTGGTAGGTTTGAACCATGGAGCCCTTAGCTGGCAGCCAAATGCTTTAACCAGCGTTCCTTAATTTTTTTATATGCTTCCTTAAAATTATGTGCAAAGTTAACATTAAAGCAAGCAGGAAATGTACAGTAATATGTTCTTGGAACTCTGTGTTGTACCTTTCTTTTAGCTATCTGTGCTTTTTATGGAATTGAGCTATCAATTCATAGTCCACTCCTTCCAATATGTTGAAATTTTAATTTTACCATTAGTTTTGCCTTGATTCCATTTCCAATAGAAAGCTATTGGAGCATCAAGCACTTGATCTTTGTCTTAGTGCTTTCATGGTTTCAGATATAGTTTCATATTGCTTTACTTTCCCTTTTCAATCCATTCTATTTAATGTAACTTGTCAAAATAATCATTAAGATTATTCTTTTCCAATTAAATATTTTTTGAAAAACCAAGGTTACCAAGAGACTATTATATTGGTATAATTACTGCTATATAATTTTATCTATTTGTTTAAGTTCTGATCTTTCTCAATTATCAAATGAATCCTTTCTAATGAGGAATGAACAAATGTTTCTGATTCTTTCCTTCCAAAGGAATTTTATTCTAAATTATGATGTTTATTTGTCTTCATTATTTGATGTATCCCAGCTGGCTTAATAGCTCAGATGACCAGATATACCATTTGTGCTTGGACAGTAAAGAATTTTTCAAAAATACTCTTAAAACCATCACTCACCAAGGTTGTTTCTTAAAGTATGATTCAAAACTACTTATATCAGAATTCTCTCAGATGCTTATCCAAATTTCAGCTTCCTGGTTCCAATCCTAGAGTTGAATGCGAATCCCTAAGGCTGGGACCCAGGAATCTGCATTTTAACAAGTTGTTCAAGTGAATCTACCCATGGTGCCATTTGAGAGCCACTGACCATGGCTGCAGATAAAACTATACCAGGAGGAGACTTCATATGTCCCTTTGAACTTCCCACATATTGGCTGATCACCCTAGGGATCCAGGGGAGAGTCTCTTCCAAGGCTGCTGAGCACCAATAGCCGCTTTCATGCGTGTGTGGCTGACACTGTCATAGTCTCAAAATGTTGCTAGTCTTCTCAAAGTATATCACCCACTGTGAAGCCTGAATCTTGTACTCCTGAATCTAGCTGTGTGCCAATTCAAAAATAATTTATGAATGTATACATACACACAAACATGCCTATAAAGCCTCATAGGCAAAAAAGATGGTATAAACCATTAAACACAATATTAAATTCCCTTCTGATTGTAGTCAATGAACCTCATCATAGATTAAAAAGCTACACATTCATTTTCATCAATAGTAGTTAGACAATTATCCCTCTCAGATGTTTTCAGTTTTGAAAGCTGTTAGTAGAGTGTTTAATATAAGATACACTGCTGATACCCCATCATTATTACTCTTTAAAGTCTTCTTATTTGTATTTTATAGTCTTATCTCTTTCTACTATTTTTTAATTTATCTGCTATTATGATCTGTTATAAAACTTCTACTTTTATAATTGTGACAGTCGCAATTAGTCATGATTAACAGTTACTCACTATTGAATCATAAGAATCTGATCCCCATCTCTTTTAACCAGACCCATCTTGACAAGATGAAAACTATTCAGTGGTGACTCTTTCCTCCCCTACACACTATTAAACTAAACTCCCCCATGAAACCTTGTAAGCCAGTAACCTTGTGCCTTTATCACCCCTTCATTTTAGGTAGCCAATGTCTAAGTTGCCCATCCCTATCTGCCCTGTGTACAGAAGAGATAGCATTGCTACTTAATGTGAAGATTCCTTCCCTCTCTGTTGGTATTTAGACTTATTTACTGATGAAGATCATAGAGCACAGCCTTTGGTATGTATTACGTCTCAATGTAAAGAAAACAAAAATCCTCACTACTGGACCAATAAACAACATTCTTATCAACGGAGAAAAGATTGAAGTTGTCAAGGACTTCATTCTTCTTGGATCAACTATCAACACTCACAGAAGCAGCAGTCAAGAAATCAAATGACGTATTGCATTAGGCAAATCTGCTGTACAAGATCTCTTAACAGTGTTCAAGAGCAAAGATGTCAGCGTGAGGACTAAGGTGCACCTGATCTAAGCCACGGTATTTTCAATAACCTCATATGCATACAAAAGCTGGACAGTGAATAAGGAAGACCATAGAAGAATTGATGCTTTTGAGTTATGCTGTTGGAGGAGAATATTGAAAGTGCCATGGGCTGCCAAAAGGACCAATAGATCTGTTTTGGAAGAAGTGCAGCCAGAGTGTTCCTTGGAGGCCAAGATGGCCAAACTTCATCTCTCATACTTCAGACATATTGTCAGGGAGTACCAGTAACTGGAGAAGGATATCATGTTTAGTAAGGTGGAGGGTCAGAGAAAAAGAGGAAGACCCCCAACAAGATGGATTAGCCAAGTGGCAGCATAGATGGACTCAAGCGTGGCAACAGTAGTGAGGTTGGCCCAGGATCATGCAGTGTTTCATTCTGCTGTGCATAAGGTCGCTATGAATTGGTACTGATTCGATGGCACCTAACAACAACAACAACCTCCATGAGTATAGGTCAAGTTCATTAAATTGTAGCAATTTACCCCCGTTTCCTTTATCTAAAATTATTATTATTATTTTTTAATCTTCCTCTAGTCAAGTTCTGATTATCAAGCCATCAAGGCTAGGTCAAATGGGTACTATCTGCAAGTTTGCGTGTTCTTGTGCATTTCCCCTCACTTCATTTCAGCTGGATGCTTTACTCTCAACTCTAGCCCTCTGCGGCTATGTCCTTGTCCATGGGCTCAGGTGTTCCCAGAACTCAGTACACTTTGGACCAACCAGCCCTTCCTCTTCTCTCTCTCACCCTCAGGTCAGCAGGAGTCTATGGAATGTGGTTGAACTCAGCCCATTTCTTCATTGCTGTCTTTCCCCCTCTTCCACTCACCAGTAAGACCAATGTGATCGCCAACACACTTACATGTATGCTCATGTGTTCCCTTTGAGTTTCAGTCTTGGAGGGGGCTTGCCCTGAAGGGACTGATACTATGATCTTAAAGAGAAAATGCAAAGTGCAGTGGTTTAATTAGACAATTCTCAGCCCCTAATTACTGAAGAACAAAAGAGTTATGCAATGACATTGAAAACATCATACAGGAAGAAAGCAAAACATAATTAAGAAGAAAAAAGAAAAGACCAAATGTATGTTAAAAGAGACTCTGAAACTTGCTCTTAAACATGGAGAAGCTAAAGCTACTGGGAGAAATGAAATGAAAGAGTTGAACAGAAAATTTGAACAGGCAGCTCAAGACAAAGCCAGGTATTACAATGAAATATGCAAAGACTTGGAGTTAGAAAACCTAAAAGGAAGAACATGCTCAGCATTTATCAACATGAAGGAACTGAAAGAAAACTTCAAGCCTTGACTTGCAATATTGGTGTGGCACTGTAGGATAAGCACTGGACTGCTAATCTCAAGGTTGATGGTTCAAACTCACCAGCTGCTCCTTGGAAATCTTATACAGGGTCACTAAATCGGAATTGACTCAATGGCACTTAACAACAACAACAACGTGGGTAAAATACTGAATGATGTAGAAAGCATCAAAAGAAGATGGAAGGAATACACAGAGACACCAAAACAAACAAAAAGGTTGATGTTCAACCATGTCAAGAGGTAGCATATGATCAAGAGTCAATGGTACTGAAGAAAAAAGTCCAAGGTGCACTGAAGGCACTGGGAAGGAACAAGGCTCTGGGAACTGATGTAATTAATACAAATTGAAATCTTTCAACACACTGATGCATTACCAGAGGCATTCATCGATGCCAAGAAATTTGGAAGACAGCAACCTGTCCATTGGATTGGAAGAGGTCCATTCCAAAGAGAGGTGACCCAATAAAATGTGCAGATCATCCAACAATATTAATATCATATGTAAGTAAAACTTTGCTGAAGATAATTTAAAAATAGAATGAGTGCTATCATTGCTGACATCAGATCTTGGCTGAAAGCAAAGAATACCAGAAAGATGCTACCTGTGATTTATTGACTATGCAAAGATTATTGACTATGTGGATCATGACAAAATATGGATAACATTGTGAAAAATGAGTATTCCAGAACACTTATTTGTGCTCATGAGGAACCCGCAGGCAGTCATCCAAAGAGAACAAGGGGACACTGAATGGTTTAAAATCAAGAAAGGTGTGTGCCATGGTTGTATTCTTTCACCATATTAATTCAATCTGTATGCTGAACAAATAATCCGAGAAGCTAGATTGTATGTATGAAGAAGAACATGGTACTAGGATTGGAGGAAGTCTCATTAACAGCCTGCGATATGCAGATTATACAACCTTGCTTGCTGAAGGCGAAAAGGACTTAAAATATTTACTGATGAAGATCAAAGACCACAGCCTTCAGTATGGGTTGCACCTCAATATAAGGAAACCAAAACTCCTCACAATTGTACCAGTAAATAACATCATGAAAGATGGAGAAATGACTGAAGTTGTCAAAGGCTTCATTTTGCTTGGATGGAAGCAGCAGTCATGGAAGCAGCAGTCAAGAGAACAAACGATGTATTGCATTAGGCAAAACTGCTGCACAAGACCACTTTAAACTGTTCAGAAGCAAAGATGTCAGTTTGAGGACTAAGGTACACCTGACCCAAGTCAGAGCATTTTCAATAGTTTCATATGCATATGAAAAGTTGGACAGTGAATAAGGAAGACTGTAGAAGAATTCATGAATTTGAGTTATGGTGTTGGAAAATAATATTAAAAGTTCCAAGGACTGCTAGAAGAACAAACAAATCTGTGTTAGAAGTACAGCCAGCATGCTCCTTAGTAGTCAGGATGACGAAACTTGGTCTCTGACACTTTAGATAGTGAGAGGAACCAGTCTCTGGAGAAGGACATCATGCTAGGTAAAGTGGAGGATCCACAAAAAAGAACAGCAACGAGATGGATTGGCACAGTGGCAGCAGCAATGGGCTCAAGTTTACCAATGATTGTGAGATTCATTCTGTAGTAATTAGGGTTACTCACTATTAGTCAGAACCAAGTCGATGGCACCTAAGAACAACTATAGTTCCAATGAACTTTTGCCACTTATTAGATAGTTCAAGGAGCTCTGGTAGCATAGTGGGTTACAAGTTGGACTATTAACTTCAGGTCAGCAGTCCAAATCTACCAGCAGCTCCACAGGAGAAAGATGGGAATTTCTGCTCCCATAAAGACTCACAGCCTCAGAAATCCAATAATAGGGTTGTTGTGAGCAGTTACATGAACTTAGAAAAGTTAATCTCTCTAAACTCTTAATTTTTCCCCATCTATAAAAAGGAAATAATCCAAGAACCTGGATTATATGAAGAAGAAAGTGGCATCAGGTTTGAAAGAAGACTCATTAACACACTGCAATATGCAGATGATAAAAAGCAGATTAGCTGGAAATGAAGAGGGCTTTAAGTACTTACTGATGAAAATTAAAGAATACTGCCTTCAGTACAATATGCATCTTAATATAAAGAAAATGAAAATATTCATGAATGGACCATGAATAACATCATGATTAACAGAGAAAAGATTGATGCTGTCAAATACTTCATTTTGCTTGGATCCACAATCAATGTTCATGGAAGCAGCAGTCAAGAAATCAAAAGATCCCACTAGAAATGACAAGCAGACAAGCTACAGCAACAGAAGATACATCTTCAAAGAAAGAAAGAGTAGCAAGAAAAACCGAAAACAAGAATGGCAGTATGATTGGTTGCTACAAGAATAATCAACTTTTTCACTGAGAAGCCATCAAGACAAGCCATCAAGTCCCTTCAGGACAACCCCCCCTTCCAAGACTGAAACTCTAAGGGAACACATGAGCAGGCATGTAAGCTTGTTGACAACCACATTGGTCTACTAGTGAGTGGGAGAGGGGGAAAGGCAGCAGTGAAGAAATGGGCTGAGTTTAACCACGTTCCCTAGACTCCCATTGACCTGAAGATGAGAGAGAGAAGAGGAAGGGCTGGTTGGTGCAAAGTGTGGTAAGACCTGGGGGTTCCTGAGCCCATGGACGAGGACATAGCCATGGAGGGCTAGAGCTGAGCGTGAAGCATCCAGTTGATATGAAGTGAGGGAAGACGCACAAGAACAGCCAAACTTGCAGATAATAGTACCCATTTGACCTAGCTTTGATGGCTTGATAATCAGAACTCGACTTTGTTGTTAGGTACCATCGAGTCAGTACTGACTCATAACAACCTTATGCATAGCAGAATTAAATAATGCCCAATCCTGGGCCAACCATCAATGCTGCCACTTGGCTAATCCATCTCGTTGGGGTCTTCCTCTTTTTCTCTGACCCTCCGTCTTACCAAACATGACATCCTTCTCCAGCGACTGGTCCTTCCTGACAATATGTCCGATGTATGAGACACGAAGTTTGGCCATCCTTGCCTCTAAGGAGCACTCTGGCTGCACTTATTCCAAAACAGATCTATCTATTGGTCCTTTTGGCAGCCCATGGCACTTTCAATGTTCTCCTCCAACAGCATAACTCAAAAGCATCAATTTTTCTACGGTCTTCCTTATTCACTGTCTAGCTTTCACATGCATATGAGGTTATTGAAAATACCATGGCTTACTTAGATCAGGTGCATCTTACTCCTCAAGCTGACATCTTTGCTCTTGAACACTTTTAGGACATCTTGTATAGCAGATTTGCCTAATGCAATATGTCATTTGATTTCTTGACTGCTGCTTCTGTGAGTGTTGATAGTTGATCCAAGAAGAATGAAGTCCTTGACAACTTCAATCTTTTCTCCGTTGATAAGAATGTTGTTTATTGGTCCAGTGGTGAGGATTTTTGTTTTCTTTACATTGAGATGTAATCCATACCGAAGGCTGTGCTCTTTGATCTTCATCAGTAAATGTTTTAAGTCCTCTTCACTTTCAGCAAGCAAGGTTGTATCGTCTGCATATTGCAGGTTGTTAATGAGTCTTCCTCCAATCCTGATGCCAAATTAAGGAAGATTAAAAAAAATTTTTTTCTGATAAAGGAAATGAGGGTAAATTGCTATAATTTGAAGAACTTGACCTATACTCATGGAGGTAGTAGCTCAAAATACCAACAGAGAGGCTCAAAATACCAACAGAGAGGGAAGGAGTCTTCACATCAAGTATCAATCCTATCCCCTCTGTATACAGGGTAGATAGGGATGGGCAACTTAGATATTGGCTACCTAAAATGAGAAGGCAATAAATGCACAAAATGACTGGCTTATAAGTATTCAAGAGAGAGTTTAGTTTAAGAGTGTGTGTGGGAAGATAGTGTCCCCACTGAATAGTTTTCATTTTGTCTAGATGGGTCTGTTGAAAAGAGATGAGGATAAGATTCTTATGATTCAATAGTGAGTAATTGTTATCATGACTAATTGTGATTGTCACAACTGTAAAGGTAGAAGTTTCGTAACAAAAATGGGGAGTAGTTAATCTTACAGTCTAGAAACAGAGGACCCTAGGACCATCAAGGGAGAAGATCATGAGCGGGATGCAGAGCCATATCTGGAGAAGAAGTGACACCACAGATGGAGGCAGAGATGGGGACATGGAGAGAGGGAGCAGCTAAGGACTCCAAATTCATGGAAAGAGAGGGACTGAGAGCTGGTGGCCAGGAGGCAGGCTCGCTGAATGTGCATTTTGGTTGTTTAAAATTAGTATATATTCCTGAGTGTTTTGTGTACATCTCCTCATCTCTACCCGCACCCCCCAAAAAGAAAAAACAGAGGGAATTAAAGCAAATACTGTTGAATATTGATACGCTGAGGTGATTGTAAGCATTGCAATGAAACAATGATGTAAAGCCAATGTTCTCCCATGTAAACTATCACTCAGTTCACAACAAAATAAAAGGATATTTTGCATCAGGAAAATCTGCTGCAAAAGACATCTTTAAAATGTTACAGCGCAAAGATGTCTGTTCCAACTCATGGCATTTTCAATGGCCTCATATGCATAGGAAAGTTACACAATGAATACAAAAGATCTTATAAGAATACATGCATTTGAATTATGGTGTTGGCAAAGAATACTGCAAGTACCATGGATTGCCAGAAACTACTCTATGTTGGAAGAAATATGGCCCAAATTCTCCTTAGAAGTGAAGATGGTGAAATTTTGTTTCGTACGTTGGACATTTAAGGAGGGACCCATCCCGGGAGAAGGGCATCACGTTTGATTAAATGGTGGTTGCTGTTGTTAAGTGTCGTCCAGTTAGTTCTCACTTATGGTGACCATGTACATGTATAGGGTTTCCAAGGAGTAGCTGGTGGGTTTGAACCATTAACCTTGTGATTAGCAGTCCAGTGCTTATGCTACAGTGCCACACCAACAACTTATAGTGATCCTGTATAGGGTTTCCAAGGAGCTGCTGGTGGGTTTGAATCACCAACCTTGTGGCTAGCAGTCCAGTGCTTATTATCATACAGTGCCATACCAGGATAGCGGGTGGTGTCGTTGTTAAGTGCTAGTAAAGTGGAAGGTCTACAAAAAAGAGGAAGACCCTCTCCCCGCAACCACTGACAGCGACAGTGGATTCAGACGTAAGAACAATTGTGACGATCGCACAGGAATGGATTGTCTTTCCTTCTGTTGTACATAGATGACTATGAGGCTGAACAGACTCAGTGGCACTTAGCAACCACAACATAAAAATGAAGAGGACAATGGCTAATTTAGAGGATTGTTTTAAGAGGATTTTAGGCTATGGATGTAAAGCACATCACAGCATACTGTCTGCTATATAGTAGACATCAATTAAATGTAACTAGTCCCCTCACCACAGTAGTAAAAGCTTGTAACAACAGTGGTGCTGTTGTTAAGCGCTGTTGACTCAGTTTTGACTCCTGTATAGAGTTTCTGAGAAGTTGTAACAAAAGTTGTTTTTGCTGTTAAGTGCTGTTGTCGGGGGTTCTGATACTTTAAATATTTAAGGGAGCAGAAAGTCTCATCTTTCTCCTGTGGAGTGGCTGGTATGCTGGAACCACTAAACTTTGGTTAGCACTACAGTGCTTCTCCTACAGAACTACCACATTGAAGATAACAAAGCTTGTTGTTGTTAAGAGCAGTAGTGTTGGTTCTGACTCATAGTGATTCTGTATAGGGTTTCCATGAAGTGGCTGGTGAGTATGAACTGCTCATCTTGTGATTCAAACTGACAATGTAGTCTAGTGCTTTACCCCACAGCACCACACTAGGACTTCCATAACAAAGATGGCATTTGCCAAACTCTTTTGAGGTTGCAAAATTCTTTAGCCACTGCCATGCATTAATTTGTGTCCTCCCAAAATATGTTACATTGGCCAGGCCATGATTGTCTGTGGTTTGGTAGGTTTGTAATGATGCAATTTGGCAGTTATGTGATGATGCAATCATCCTTATGATGTAAGCTGATGTGATCAGCCAATCACTTGTAAGGAGATTGTAATACCCTTACTCAGATCATAGACTTGATTTGATGTAATGTGGCCTAGGAGGAAGGACCTCAGTTAACATTAAGGAAAAAGGATCAGGAGCAGAGCAGGCCTTATCTCTACACTGAGAATCTTCTCGACCCAGGGATAGATAGATGCTAAGACACATGTAGATCTCCAAGACATGCAGGATCCTGAGATACTGAAAGGAGACCTACAGAGAGAAAAAGCCTTCTCTTAGAAACGGACGCTCTAAATTCAGAAATCTAGCCTCTTAAACTGAGGGAATAGACTTCTGTTTGTTAAAGCCATCCACTTACGGTATTTCTATAGCAAACTATTACTTCATAGTCTTACCACCTTTAGCTGAAGGAAGAGATACTTCTAATACTCTTCTGGGGACAGTGTCTAATGTCATTTGACCCCTTGGCAATTCAGGAAGCTCTGGCATCCAGGTTTGTTTGTTGTCTTGCGACTTCTCATGTCTCATGGTTCCTTCTGGAAAGGGGAAGGGTAAGTGGAAAAGCGGAGTCACTGGAACGCAAAACCTGTTAGCAGGTGCCCGACCGAGTTAAGGCCTGTGTCTGCTCTCAGTAGTTTTGACTACATCATCTTTAGGCGCCGCTCCCAGGTGTTTGTGAGCGCAGAGATGGGGGAGGAGAGTGAGCTCATTCTGGAAACGTGAAGGCAGATGGTAAGAGATGGGGGAGAGGGTGAGGGGAAAAGGTAGTGGCCATGAACGTCGACGCTTTAGCTAAAGGACAGACAGAGTAGCAGTGAGATTTTACTGGGGGGAAAGGGACGGGAAACTAAAGGTCTGGGAACAATTTATTGGCAAGGGACAAATGTCCGCTCGGGGCATTTTCCTCCACTCCAAGGTTCCCGATTTGTCAGGACAGCACCCAGAGGCCGAAAGTAGAGCAGGGACTTTATGTGAAAATGATTTCCCCAGTGCGATTTCTGAGACAGGCGCTAAACTCAGAGGCTGAACAATCAACGCCGGCAAAAAGGCAGGTTTTTCACAGAGCCGCACCGCAGCAGGTATTCTAACCCACTTCGCCCAGCTCCGTCCCACTCCACCCCACCCCGCAGCCGTTTCTAAACCCGGAAACGCACCCCAATCGCGTTGATCAACCGTGGATCGCGCAGGCTCCGTGCGAGGCGCGGGCTTCCGCCGGAAGTGTTCTCTCCCAGGGGGAATTTCCTTCCTGTGCTAGGCGGGCTGAAATCTCCGACTGCTTCTGTTTCTGCCCTGGGGTGAATAGCGGGTTTCCGCAGGGCCTCGTGAGACGGCTGCAGAATCCCGCAGAACGGTCTCAAGGACTGCCTGGATCCGGTAAGCCGAATCGGAAAGGTCACTTCGCTCTCTTCTTACGCCCCACCTCAGTGCCGCCACCCAGCGACCCGCAGCCCTTACGGTGAAGCGGATTAACCTCCAAGGGCGTACCGGGCCTCGTCATGGCTTCCAGGCAGTCCTGGGCCCTGAGGTATCCGGCAGCACTGCCCCAGACTTTTGCTATACCCGAGGGAATGTCTGTAGGTAGCTAGGCCTTGGAGTTGTCCCGGACGACCCCAGATCCAGGGTCGTAGGCAGAGCCGGGGAAAGAACTGGGTCTGATTGTCGGGCAGGCGCTGGCTGCTACCACCTTGAGCAGAAGTGGAGGGTTCTCTAGGTGTGGGCACGCTTTCGCAGAGGATGGCGATGTTAATAATATAATACCCTGTCCTCTGTGTGAAAATAGGCAGACTTTCATTGTCATGGACGTAAAGGACCACTATGTATGCTAAACGGACTTAATGCATGAAAATCCCTGGATAAAACACTGCCCAGTAAACGGAGAGAAAGGCTGTAGATTGAACACTATATTCTCTGTCTTTAACTTGTCAATAAATTGCTCATTGACGTAGTACGGTTTCAAACTTTCCCCCGCTGCTTCGGAGCACTCTTTAAAGTCAAACTATCTGCTATCAGGCAGGCATTAACAACGAAAAACCCTGAAGATTTACACTATGATGTGCCCGGGAGGTGTATCTTTTATAGTCGGCAAAATATTACTCTCACTGTGTACCTATCCTTTCTCCCAAATATGTGTTGTCTATATTTAGGAAAGACATCAAGGGACAGAGTGAGGTTTAAGTGTTTTAATTATAGTGTTTTGCGATATTTCTTAGTTGTACGAGAGAGCTTCAGAATGTTCGTGGAAAATGGCGTTGAAAGATAATGACATTTTCCCAGTGTTGTTTTTTGAAGCCCCCATGCATGTGTTTGTGTGTCTGTTTTGTGAGTCCTAATGTTTCTACAAGATTGAAACCCATTCCCACCGGTGATATGTATATGTAGCTTTTGTTGTGTATTCTGCTGTAATCATAATACTTTAATAGTGTTGTTACTGTAAAGACCTTACAGTCTAAGTGTATCACACCATAGGGTTGATAGATGAGTTGTGAAATAAGGTTGCATGCTGCCAAAACAAGTGTAAGTTTCTGTTTCGTTTCAGGATTTTGAAGTCACTTTAAAAGAAAGTACTGTTTTAGAAGTGGACCTTTAGTCTAGCATATTGTATTGCGGTTGGTAATTTCAGAATAGGAAAATATATGGTAGTCAAAATTAAAAATTATATTGTTGGCTGGATTAAAAATTGCCCCTATTTGGCTGGATTATACTCCTAATCCCCCTAATAGTTGTTCAGTGAAGATCCAGTAGATGGCAGTTTTAGCAATACCAAAATAAACTTTAAATAAATGAAAGTGTTTTACTGGAGTATCACAAGTTTTCACAGAACTCTTAAGTCAGCAAACCTCTACTGTGCCTATTCACATCACACATTCCAACTGCATTCTCAGATTTACTCTGTTGGAATAATGGCACAAAGAACTCAATTTTTCGCTTCCTGTTAAAGATGGACTATCATATAACCCATTTTTAGAACACCATGCTGATGGAAGAAAGCACATTTGCTTTTATAAGTGAGAAAGATTTCAAGTGGCTTCTCCCTTTTATCACCATTAAAAATAAAAATACAATATAATTGTGCTGTGTTTTCCATGACTAGAGGAATTATATCTTAGGCATTTTTCAGACCAGTAAACAGTAGCTATCATTTGAGGGTGTTTCAAGACATTTACGAAAAAAACTCCATGATCTTTTCATTGCGTTTTCAACAAACTTTCAAAGCTTCCTAGTATGTATAAGGGGTCATGGTGTGGTGCTTGCTGTAGGATATGCACTGGGCTACTAACTGCAAGGTTGGCTGTTAAAACCTACTAGCCGCTCCTGGAAAACCTTATACAGGATCACTATGAGATGGAACAGATGGAAGGAACTTAACAACAGCTGTATGTATAAAGTACTTTATTAAATGAATTAAATCATTTAACATGCTTAGGACAAAGTTTATCTTTGGAGTGAAAGCTCTATTATTTAGTTCAGTTTAAGTGAAATAAAATATGATTGTGAAGGGACAAGTGTGGAACCCTTGACTTCTCTTGGAAAAGCTTCAAAAGTCTATCTAGCAGCAACTCTGTTGCAGTGGCTGAATGGGAGTTAGTTACAATTCATCTGTTCAACTGATAATTAATGAATGGCCATTTGTGTTCTGTGTCAGTTACAAAGATGGATCAAATATAAATCCTGTTGGTATGGATTTAAATTTTAGTTGGTTAGAATGGATGATAAAAAAAAAGACATTTTGTAATGTAATAAGGTCTAAATAAATAATATACAGCATTGATGTGATCTGAAAGGTTTGGCAGAGCAAACAAAGCTGATTTTTGAAATTTGGATGGGATTTGAGTAATCATAGATGAATGGGAGATAAAGTCCATTCAGAGTACCAGATACATGTGGCATTTTCAGATGACAATTGAGGGTTCCCTTTGGGAAGAGGTAGGCAATAAAATGCTGAAAAGTGGCTTTGGGGGGGGGGCTAGAAGGATAATCTTGAATGCTTGGGAATTTATCCTGTAAATAAAAGGAACTCTTCGGGGCTAGGGAGGAGTATGTTTCTTGATTGGTGTGTGTGTGTGGTGTTTATAATAGAAATTAATGTGCTCTGGTGGCACAGTGGTTAAGTGCTTGCTTGCTAACCACATGGTTGGTTTGAAACTACCTGGTGATAACGAGGGTGACAAAAATTGGTGATTTGTTCCCATAAAAATGACAGCTTAGGAAAACCTGTAGGGCAGTTCTGCTACTCACAGGGTTCCTGTGAGTTAGCATTGACTCCTTGGCATGCAGCAATCAATATAAGAGGAATTAAAGTATTGTTGGAGCTATTCCAGAGAGTTGTTGTTAAGTGCCACTGACTCGGTTTCGACTCATACTAACCCAGTATAGGGTTTCCAAGGAGCGACTGGTGAGTTTGAACTGCTTACCTTGTGGTTCAAACCAACCTTGTGGTCTTGCACTTATTCTATAGCACCACACCAGAGAGAGGGAGTTGAAATCAGTCTGTAGTTGTGTAGTAGCCATGGTGGTGCTACTATGTCATGGAGTTGGTTCCGACTTGTAGTGATCCTGTATAGGGTTTCCAAGTGTAAATCTTTATGGGAGCAGAAAGCCTCACCTTTTTCCTGTAGTAGCAGTGAGAAACAAAGAATTAATTTCAGAGCTAGATGCTCTGGATATTAGTTTATACAGCACCTAGTTTTACTTGTTGTTGAGCCATCTACATAGTCTGAAAGGTTTTCACATGAATGCAAAAAATAGAATTGTTTTTTCTTTCTTATATCCCATAGCATTCAGCATAGTCTTGTGCCATCAGAGTATAATAGTACTTGATATCTCCTAGAATGTGATAATTGTATCATTCCTAACAAACTTACTGCCTTGGATAGTTGTTGCCTTTGATAATGTCTCTGCATGCTTCTTGAAAGCCTAACCTGTGGTTAATATAGCTGCTCAGGGATAAATGTAAAGGTAGGCACCTTTTCCCCCTCTCTGTTTTGGGTGTCTAAGTTCACAGTTTGAATTTGATTTCACTGTCAGAAATTGCCTGGGATATACTATACTTAATAGAAGAAACTTACCATCTTTGTAAAGTATTTCATTGTTGGGCTGACTTTCTTCAATTTGATTAATATTATAATTATTATTTTTCTAGACTCTGAAACAAGCTGCTTTAAAGAGTAATTGTTTTTAGGTGCTGTTGAGTCAGTTTCACCTCACAGCGGCCACTTGACTAACAGAACAAAACACTGCCAGATCCTCACTAGCCTCACAGTTGTTGCAGTATGTGAGTCCCACGTTGCAGCCACTGTGTCAATCCATCTCACTGAGTGTTCCTCCTTTTTTCACTGATCCTCTCCTCTACCAAACATGATGACCTCCGGGACTAGTCCTTCTTGCAGTATGTCCAAAGTATGAGAGACAACATCTCACCTCCTCACTGCTCTGGAGCATTTTGATTACTTCCAACACACATGTGTTTATTGTTCTGGGATTCTATAGTCTATTCAATATTCTTCATCAACCATATTTTAAAGGCAGATTGGCTGTATTTTTAAAATAGAATTATTCTTATGTAAGTTCTTAAGGACGTTCATTAAAAATTATAGTGCTATATCAACTTGAATTACTAATCTGCCCCTCCAAGTATTCCAAAGAATGCTTTAAATATATTTGTTTAATTACATTTAAAAATACATTTCTTATTAAAATGAAACATTATTAAGGTGAGTAACAGTGAATGAGTCGGAATTGACTTGATGACAATGGGTAATACTGAATTTGACTGGAAGTTAGTTTTTTTTGCTAGTTTGATTTACTTCAGGAGAAAGATGAGGCTTTTTGCTTCGGTAAAGATTTACAGCCTCAGCAACCCTACGTAGGATTGCTGTGATTCGCAACTGACTCGCTACCACGTAACAACAACTTTTGATTTTAATGAATGTACTCATAATTTAGTGACATTTTTGCTTGTTTCTTAAGGTTAACAACAATCAAGATGGTACATGCTGAAGCCTTTTCTCGTCCCTTGAGTCGGAATGAAGTTGTGGGTTTAATTTTTCGTTTGACAATATTTGGTGCAGTAACATACTTTACTATCAAATGGATGGTAGATGCAATTGATCCAACCAGAAAACAAAAAGTAGAAGCTCAAAAACAGGTATGCTTGAAATGCTTGAAGATCATTTTTCTTGTGACTAACAAATATTTTCCCACAAAACTTAACAATGTAGTAGAATTGTAAACTAATGAGAAGTTACATAAGAGTAATGTGACGATGTCTTTAGGTATATCACGCTTAATTGTTCTGTTAAAAGTATTGTAGTTTATCAAGGTGTTTTTAACTATACTCATAGCGTCTTATCAGAAAAAGAAAGTGATAAACAATAAAGAGTATTTTGTTTTGAATATCCTTATTAGAATATTTTTATTAGTTTATAAATTAAGGAAATCAAGGTACAATTTTTCAACACAATAAGATCTTTCCTCAATAATTATATACATTTCACTTTGAATGATATTTGAAATGTGGATGATGCTGAAAATCAATCTTGGACACAATTTGAAAACAAAAATGAATTGTATTAATGAATTACTAAAAATGCTGGTAATTATTAATGTAAGTTATAGTTTTTATTTTTGCATCTGCTGCTCTTAATCATAGTGACCCTATGCACACAGAAACACTACCTGGTCCAATGCCATGGTCACAGTTTTTGTTAACATTTAAGCCCATTCCTACTGCACTGTGCCAGTCCTTCACATGCTGTTCTTCTTCTTCACTGACCCTCCACTTTACCCAGCATGATGTCATTCTCCAGGGACTAGTCCCTCCTGATAATATGTCTGAAGTATGAGAGACTAAGTCTCACCATCCTGGCTTCTAAGAACCATTCTGGATGTACTTCTTCCAGCATAGATCATTTATTCTTCTGGAAGTCCATGGTATAGTCAATATTCTTCTCCAACATCAGAACCCAAATGCATCAATTCTTTTTTGGTCTTCCTTACTCACTGTCCAACTTTCACATGCATATGAAGTTATTAAAAATACCGTGACTTGGGTCAGGCTCAGTTTAGTCCTCAAACTGACATCTTTTGAATACTTTAAAGAGGTCCTGTGCAGGAGATTCGCTTAATGCAATACATTGTTTGATTTCTTGACTGCTGTGCTTCCATGAAGGTTGATTGTAGCCCAAACAAAATGAAGTCTTGATAACTTCAGTCTTTTCTCTATCATCATTTTTGTTTTCTTTACGTTGAGGTGCAATCCATACAGAAGATGGTACTCTTTAATCTTCATCAATAAGTACTTTTAAGTTCTCTTCACATTTAGCAAGCAAGGTTGTATCATCTGCATATCACAGTTTGTTAATAAATCTTCCTCCAATCCTGATGCCATGTTTTTCTTCATATAATCCAACTTTGCAGATTATTTGCTTAGCACACAGATTGAATAAATATGGTTAAAAAATACAGCATTGGCCCACACTTTTCCTGATTTTAAATCTTTTATTATCCCCTTAAAGAGCTCTGGTAGCGTAGTGGTTACAAGTCGGGCTGCTAACCTTAAGGTTAGAAGTTTGAAACTACCAGCAGTTCTGCCAGAGAAAAATGAGTCGTTGTGTTCCCATAAAGTTTTACAGCTTCGGAACCCCTATACAAGGTCACTATGAGTCGGAACAGACTCAAGGGCATATAACCACCACCACCAGTATCCGTTTGTTCTGTTTGAACGACTGCTTCTTCATGGATGTACAGGTTCCTCATGAGCACAATCAAGTATTCTGGAATCATTCTTCGCAATGTTATCCAGAGCTTGTCATGATCCACACAGTTGAGACCCTTTATACAGTCAGTAAAGCACAAATAATTCTGACATTCTATGTTTTCAGCCAAGATCCATCTGATGTCAGCAGTGTGATATCCGTAGCTCACCTCCTCGCCTGAATCCGACTTGAGTTTCTGACAGTTCCCTGTCAATGTATTGTTGCAGCTGGTTTTGAATTATCTTCAAATGATATTATTAGATGATTTCCACATTCTATTGAGTCACCTCTCTTTGGAATGGGCACAAGTTGGTTGGCTAGGTAGCTGGCTTCCAGATTTCTTGGCATAGATATGAGTGAGCGCTTGGAGTACTACATTAGTTTGTTGAAAGGTTTCAATTTGTTTTGCCCAGACCTTTAGTGTAGCTTGGGCTTCTTCCTTCAGTTACTACCTTTTCTTGGTCGTATGTTACCTCTTGAAATGATTAAACATCAACCATTTCTTTATGCTACAGTGACTATGTGTATACCTTCCGTCTTGTGATGCTTACTGAATCATTCAGTATCTTGTCTGTTCAATATGGCACGTTGAATATTGCTTGATTTAAAAAAAATTTCTTGGGTTCTTTCAGCTTGAGAAATTCTGAGCATGTTTTTCCCTTTTGGTTTTCTAATGTCAGGTCTATGTACATTGCATTATAACACTTGTCTTGAGCTGCCCTTTGAAATGTTTTATGTTCAGCTCTTTTCCTCCTCATTTCTTCCATTTGCTTCAGCATATCTACTTTGGAGACCAAGTTTCAGAGTCTCCTATGACATCAACTATGTCTTCTTTATGACCTTTTGTTTTGTTCCCTGTGTGATGTTCTTGATGTCATCCTATGACTCTTCTGGTCTTCGGTCATTAATGTCTAATGCATCAAAGCTGTTCTTGAGATGATCTCTAAATTCAATTGGGATATGTTCAACGTCTAAATTCAATTGGGATATGTTCAATGTCATATTTTGGCTCTCATGGACTTGTTTTAATTTTCTTAGGCTTCAGTGTGAATTTGCATAATAAGCAATTAATGGTCTGTTCAGCAGTTGGCCCCTGGCTTAGTTTTAGCTGATGATATGGAGCTTTTCCTCCATGTCTTCTAACAGATGTAGTCAATTTGATTCCTCGTTGTTAAGTGACATCGAGTCAGTTCCGACTAAGGAGTCCACATTCTGGTGGGTTATGTTCCAGGCTCTATCTTGGCTCTCGTGAACTTGATTGTATTTTCTTCAGCTTCAGCCTGAAGTTACATATGAACAGTTGATGGTGTGTTCCACAGTCGGCTCTTGGCCTAGTTTTGGCTGATGATATTGCCTGATCTCCTCCACTGTCTCTTCCCAAAGATGTAGTCAGTTTCATTCCTCATTAGGATGATATATTTGTTTGCATCTGTACTTGGAGTATAGTGAATTATTTGTATATTGTCTTTCTAGCCTTAATTTTCTAACTTGCACAAAATGATTGGATGGGACTACACAAATGAGATCCTGTGGTCCACCAAGAGGATTGGACAACCTGCCAGTAATACAAATAAATGGCTTGAAACCCTTGAAGGGGATAGGTGAGCATGCAGATAAGGCATACAGAACCCTTGTTAAAAATTGGTCAGATTTGCCACCCCGCTAGATTAAAAAAAACAATCCCAGAGAGCAAGAAGAGGAGACCTCACCACCATCAAGAAGAGCTGGTGTGGAGCATGTCCATCGAACCTGTGTCCTTGCACCTTGAACCTCCTAGACCCAGGAGATAGAGCTGTAGCACTGGACACTACCAGAAGCTGTGACAGAGAAACAGCAGTGACAGAGCCAGGAGACCTGTGCACAATGGAGTGGTGAGCTTCCCTGCCACATAGCAAGGTGGCTACAGTAGGCTTGCTGGCCCATGATGTGAGAGAGCTATCCCAGAGTGAGAGAGCTGGGTAGGAGGCTTGTTGGAATGGGATACCTCAAAGCACTGTTTAGCAGAACTAAACAGCTTTATAACACTTGCTCCGGGCAGGGCAGAGCCCAGGTGAAGTGGCCCAAAGAGAGAGTTGCTTGAGTGCATATCTTAGAAGAAGCTGTCTTGATTTAATAACTGTATCCTTAGTTATTCCTGGTCCTGGAGTGTGACCTGTCATTACTCCAGCCCTATAATTGTGATTGTGAGTATTGTCTATAAGTTCTGTGTGGTCACTGCAACAAATTACTAAATTCAGGAGAGAAGTTACAGAGTACCATGTGAGGGAGGCTGGTTGTCAGAATTGGTTAAAAGGGTAGAGAGAGAAAGTATGTCTGACCTCTGACCTCCACCTCATAGGAACCAGCTTTGGGCTGATATTGATCTTGAGTCTCTCTCCCATGAATTTAAATGAGGAAGTCTGATGCTGCCCTGCCATTTTTATGCTATTCCTGAAAAAATGTCTTTAAATAGCCTCAGAATGTTCTGACTTTTTGATGCTTATATTCATGAATTTTAGATTTCTCTTGAGAGCAAATACTTGGTGTAATGTTATTGTTAAGTGCTTTCAAATCGGTTCTGAGCCATCGTTGTTATTATTGTGCCGTGGAGTCGGTTCCGACCCATAGCGACCCTGCACAGGGTTTCCGAGACTTGCTGAGATAGCCTCATCTTTCTCCCGTGGAACAGCTGGTAGTTTTGAACTGCTGGCCCTGAGATTAGCAGCCTGATTCATAACCATTATATTACCAGAGCTCCTACTTATCCTGTATAGAGTTTCTGAGGAGCGGCTGGTCAGCTTGAACCGCTGACCTTGCATTTCAAAGCGACTTTGTAGTCAGCACATGAACTCACAGTGCACTAAGGGTAAAAGTGGAGTCCTGGTGTAACACTCTAGGGTAAGCACTAGACTGCTAACTGGAAGGTTGGTGGTTCAAACCCACCAGCCGTTCCTCAGGAAACTCTATACAGGATTACTATGAGTTGAAACTGACTTGATGGTATGTAACTACAGCGAAAAGAATAAAAGATGGACAAATCTTATTCTTTTAAAATGCTACAGATTAGTGTGAGAAATAAATGACTGCTGAACATTGTTCATCTAACTCTTACGTCATACAAAATGAAAGCTAGTCTCATAAGTATTGCAGCAAGTATAGATCTGAAAAATAATTTGGACAGTTTTGAACTTATAGTTCCTGAAATTTGATTGTAATGGTTGACTGAAAGCCTAGGTTGTATTATATCAGTCAAATTCATAACTTTACAGGAAGTTTGACCGGTCTAATTTAAAAAAAAAAAAAAAAGCAAGCTAATTTGATTAAAAAAAAAAAGTTAATTTGATTAAACAGTTTGTCCACTTGAGTGTTTACATTGGCCAAACGAAGTTTCATAGATAACTTCTTTTCCACCTTAATCTTAAAAGTCAGTTTAACTCTAAGGTTAGAATATTAATCAGTTGTATCATTTTAAGTATCTTTAAAAGCAGAGATTTGACTTTTAAAGGGTAATTTTTCTGTTTTCCCCTCTCTGGTTATTTTGAGCTCTGGGGTCGCACATGTTGTGTGCTGTCGAGTTGGTCTGACTCATAGTGACCCTGTATAGGGTTTCCAAGGAAGACCTGGTGGATTTGAACTGTGGACCTGTGGTTGCCAGTTTAGGCTTATCCTACAGTGCCACACCAGGATTTGGGCCACACATGTAGAAGATTTTAAGTAATCTATGAATAGAATGTAATCATTACGCCAATTATTGAAAATTGCCTGTGCAGTAGTATTCTAAAAATAGTCAGGTATGTGAAGTATTAGATACCAAGTCATCTCTCATAGTGCCTATTGTTGTTGTTGTTAAGTACCATGGAGTCGGTTCCAACTCATAGTGACCCTGCACAGAGTTTCTGAGGCTGTAAATCTTTACGGGAGCAGAAAGCCTCATCTTTTTCCTGTGGAAGGGTTAGTAGTTTCGGACTGCCGACCTTTAGGTTAGCAGCCCGATTCGTAACCACTACGCTACCAGAGCTCTTTCATAATGCCTATGGTTGGGGAAAATTGAAATATTTCATATTATGTAGTATAATACCAAGTGTGGTGCTGTAGGATCAGCACTAGACTGCGAAACACAAGCTTGGAAGTTTAAACCCACCAGCTGCTCCTTGGAAACCCGAGACAGGTGGGAGCAATAGCACTTAACAAGAACAACAACAGTATCAAGTAGTGTATTCTGGTTGTCTTAGTGGGTCATATAGATAGTTAACGATGGCATTTTAAAGAAAGGGACATTCATCAGTGATTGAGGCAATTGAGGATGGCTCTAGGTTAGTAAAGGAAAATTTTATAGTAGAAAGAAAATTAAGAGCATGCTAAGGATAGGGATAATGAAACCTGTTAAAGGGACAGTACACAGACTAGTCTGGTAAGAGTTTTATGTAACTAACAAGTGGTCTCTTGAATGAGAGGTAAGGAACTAAATGTCTGATAAAGAGTCCTGAGTATAAAGTCGGTGAACAGGACTCTGCTTTTTCTTTTCTCAATGTTTTGTTTATTGGTAGATGGACAGGTTCGTAAGAATTATAATAGTTCAAAAAGTACATTATCAACTGAGAAAAGGAAAAAGATTTTATATTTGTTTCTACTATCAATCTCTTAGGTTGACAGGAATATGGAAAATAAAAATATCTATATGGCTGGTGGGAATATAAATTAGTTACAACCATTTTGAAAGAGTGACAGCTATTGAAGTTGGGAATAGCATAGAAAGGAAATAATCAGAAAATGTGGGAGTTGCTGGGAGTAGTGAATACAATTAGAAAGTGCTTCAGATAATTTGGCTGTACTCTTCCTCATTTTATCTCCCACTCTCTGGAGAATCACTTGTGTCAAGTCACCCAAGCCAAAGGAGGAGAAGGTTACAAAAGAGAATTAATTATAAATGTTACAGAACAGCTGAGGAGAAAAAAGGTCGTGTAAAATATGATCTAACAAAGTGACCAGTGAAATGTGTGACCGGAGAATAATTAAGCTGGGAGAGCTCAGTTTCCTTTCAGTGGGAGCAGCAAGCATAATTTGATTATAGCCTGGTCATTTGAGAGTTTGCTGGGGGAATAGTAAAGAATAAAAAGGAAAAGGCTAGTGGAGAAGGAGGAGCAGGAAAGATTGTATAGTAGATGGCAGAAGAATCAGGAAGGGTTGGAATCAGTAGTTACAATAATGTCTTAGATGGAGTTGTTTTACTCTCGATAACATGAAGGTTAAAATTCAGATTCAGGAATGGTCAGGGCATATTTCTTCGATCAGGACAGCCTCTCTCTCAGCTATGCCTGTAGACATGTCTCTCTGACCTCTAGCCTGGCTGCCACCCTGCTCAGGCAAATATTACAAAGCTCTTATAACTCTGTTGATGAAGTAACCAGAGGCATCCCACTCTGCCAGCAGGTTTCCTGCCCAAAGGTGCACAGTTTACGTTGCAGATCTCCTGGCTGCCACTGCTCCATTTCTGATGTCACAGCTGTGTCTTAGGTTGAGGAGGCTAAGCGAAGGGATCTCTGGTATAAGTGAGCTGCGACACTCCTGGCTTTTCTTTCTTGATAGTAATGAGGTTCCTCTTACCTGCCTCTGAGATGGGTCCTTTTTAAGCCTAACAGAATGGTGAAACTGACCAATGCCCATATTAGGGTTCTTATTTGCATAGTCCCACCCCCACAATGGTGCCATATTCATATTTACATTGTCATCAAACTTGGGTCACAAGTACTTTACATTTGCATAGTTCTACTGGTTATTTTATGGGAGTTTGTGTGTGAAACTTGGAAACTTGGGTTAACATAAAGGCACCCTACAATGGCTACACATAATGTTGTTCAATTCTTCTCTGCACCAGTTTCTAATCTCCCTTGACAGGTAAATGCTTTCACCCCACTTGTTCCTGATTTCTTCTTCACAAGAAAGGAGGCTCTTCTTACTCTTGATTTTTCTCATTCTGCAGCCCACAGTAAGCTGCCTAGTGAGAAAAAAACTGAAGGAAAGCTGGTCACAACTGTCCTGTCCTGGCTGTTAGGGGTTTTGTTGTCACCAAAACGTAACTTGTTGTTTCTAAGTGCTGTTGATGTTGAGTTGGTTCTGACTCATAGTGACCCTGTGTAGGGTTTCCAAGAAGCACCGCTGGTGGGTTTGAACTTCGTGGTTAGCAGTCCAGTACTTATCCTACAGTATGACACCAGGACTCAGAAATTAGCCAGTTGTTAAGTGACAAGTTATTTCTGACTCAGCTACCCCATATAGGGTTTTTGAGGAGCAGCTGGTGGGTTTGAACTGCCAGCCTTGTGATTCATAGTCCTATAGCGCCACACCAGGAGTACCAAAAAATTAGCATAGTGCTTACAAAAACAAATCACTTGTGGGAGGGAGGGGAGGGAGTAAAGCAGCTGATAAATATAGGTAGATGGCATGCTTGATGTAAAGATACTGTATTGTACCTGGAAATAAGTTACACACTTGGAATTATATCATGAAACACCTCCTATATGACACACAGGAAAACATACACATAATTACAAGATTCACTTTGTACAAAGACAAGAAGTTTCACACATTCATACTTCTGTGATGCACCCCCTCATTCAAGACCCTGTAAATCGTGTGATTTGGTACCACCAAATGTTTCTTCAGTTATCACCATTTATATGGGGACTCCAAAAAGTTTAGCATGCCATTATCTTTTTTTTTTTTTATTATTTAAGGTTTTTATTGTGGATTGAGTGAAAGTTTACAGGGCACATCATCAGTTTCACATTCAACAATTCATATAACTTGTTTCATTACATTG
>NW_006408521.1:11606501-11642002 GCF_000296735.1 Chrysochloris asiatica | reverse complement strand
GACCAGCCCCTGAGCCTGCTTGGTCGGGTATTCTGTGTTGTTGTTGGCGGAGCTCTCTGCTATATGTCCACCCGATCCGCCATCTTGTTTGTTCTACTCTTGCCATTATCTTTTAATTCCATTTTTCCACAGACTTTTTGAAGCCCCCTTGCATCTGTCCTGTTAGGTACCAGTACGTACTAAATGAGACACTAGCATCCCCCAAACTTAAGAGAGGCAGAAAATACAAGTGCACCAGACATGTCCCACTGGTTGCAAACAATAAAGCATTGCACGCATGGACACAAACCATTATTAAACACAATTTGGTTTTCAGGTTAAAACAGTTATAGAGGCTCTCTGAAAGGTGTTAAAGCCCCACTGTTGGGTAACTTATTCCCGGGTCAGTTAGTTTGTTGTTGTTGTTGTTATGTGCCATTGAGTCGGTTCCGATCCATAGCGACCCTGTATAGAGTTTCCGAGGGTGTAAATCTTTACGGGAGTAGAAAGCCTCATCTTTCTCCCGCGGAGCAGCTGGTAGTTTCGAACCGCTGACCTTAAGGTTCGCAGCCCGATTCGTAACCACTACGCTACCAGAGCTCCTTGGTCAGTTAGTTTAGTGGTAGTTTTATTTTTTCAAACATTTTTTCCCCCATTTATTTCTTTGCAATCGTGTTTTAATTTCCTAAGTGGTAAATATTAAAATTAGACTTAACTTTGTCTAGTTTGCCACTTCCTAGCTGCGCTACTTTTGGCAATTTTTATAATTTCTTTTACTCTTGGATTCCTCATTTGAAAAATTAAAGTAATAGCTACTCTTAGCATAGTTTTAGGATTGAAGGCAAAGTATCCGGTATAATACCAACCATGTTGTAGGCTCAATAAACATCATTTTCTCTGTCAGTGTTATATTAATTCAGCCTAAGATTCCTAGTGTGGTTCTATTGGCTAATGCCCTGGATTGCAAAGTCCTCTTGAAATGGGAGGCCTGTGGTTCAAGCTTACCAGCTGCATCTCGGAGACCCTATACAGGGTCACTATGGGTCGGAACCCGAGTCGACAGCACTTAACAACAACAACAACAAAGACATTGCTAAAGTAAAACGATTGGTGGCAGAAAAGAGATCTTAGTTAAACTTGACCATATGGTATTTTCTGTCTATAAACTAAATGAACCCTAGGGGCATGGTGCTTAAAGCACTTGACTGCTAACCCAAAGGGCAGTAGTTCAAACCCACGAGTCACTCTGTAGGAGAAAGATGCGACAATCTGCCTCTGTAAAGATTTATACTCTTATAAAAACATTTTGGGAGCAGTTTTATATACTCTGTTCTGTAGGATTGATGTGAGTTGGAATCAAGTAGGTGGCACTGAGTTTTTGGTTTAGTATGTAGACAGTATAGTTGATGACTTTATTTAGGAAATCCAAAGTATAAATAAAATACATTATGTGAAGCCAGAGGCGATTTATCCTAAAGTAAAATTTTCAGGACTGGAGGAGGAGGGAAGCAGAGTTTCTCAACTCTGCACCATTAATATTTTGGGCCTGATAATTCTTTGCTGTATATAGAGGCTGTTCTTCGGAAACCCTATTACAGGTTTGCTATGAGTCCGAATTGACTCAGTGGCACAGAACAACTTGAAATGAACATGTATTAGTATGAAGTTAGTATATTTAACTGTATATACTCAAGTAATTTGAAAGAAATTGGATGCCTGTTTTGGATACTTTGTTAATATAAAGGGAAAAGATGCAATGTGTATTTCTTATGTCCTTAACTCCTCAGTCTTTCATCATGAGGTATCTGCAGTAATAGTCTTACTAGGAAAGAAAAATAAAACTACACCCTATAGTCTCATTGCAGTGGGCATTATATCTCTTTAATCATGTATCCTATTTTCTCATTTCCCAAGAGCTAGTTTTAATTGCCTTGCTTTCTGTAGATTTGGAACCTCGAATCTTTTCCTTATCTGTAGGCTCACAATGGGAAGGATAAGATCAAGGGGCCTAAAATAACCCTGCAAAGTTCTTTTAGGACTGTACATTGCTCATTAAACATCACACATGACTGTTGGGAAGTGCCAGTATCTAAATAGCAAACTAAAGGAGATTTGGGTTATTGTTTGTTTTGTTTTTTCCTCACTAGGCAGAAAAGCTAATGAAGCAGATTGGTGTGAAAAATGTGAAGCTTTCAGAATATGAAATGAGTATTGCTGCTCATCTAGTGGATCCTCTTAACATGCATGTACGTATCTTTTTTTTTTTTAATGTTTTATTGTGTATTATGTGATAGTTTACATGGGAGAACATTAGTTTTACGTTCATTCTATCGTATATTGTTTCATTGCCATGGTTACAATCCCCTCCATGTATCATCAACCAACCAAAGGGCATATACTACAAGCCTGCACCCTGGTCGTCAGCACACAGCCCCTCTCCCTCTCTGGATCTAAAGTCCCCAGCCACTCCATCTCTCCACACCATCGTTTCTGCCTCTATCTCTGGCGTCATTGTTTCTCTGGGTAGGGTCCCGCTCTCCGCTTTTCTCCCTTGATGGTCCCAGGGACCTCCGTTTCTAGACTGAAAAGTTAATCACTGACCTCCTTGCTACAAAATGTCTACCTTTACGTTTCCAACCCTCACAGTCAGTCCTGATAACAATTATTCACTATTGTATCACAAGAGATCTATCCTCATTTCCTTTCATCAGCCCATCTAGACAGATTGGATACTACAAGTACGTATCTTTAATCATAAAAATTCTTTTTGTCCTACATTTTGTGTCAGAGTCCCTATACGATGTGTTTGGTTTAGTGATTTCCTAGGATGAATCACCGGACTTGTCATCTACTCATGGATATGCTTTATTAAAGTAAAAGGGCAGTTTTCTCACAAGCTTCCAGGAGTGTTGTACCTGTTGAGCCACAAAGGGTGCACTTAATTCCTCCAGCAATAATTTTTTACAAGTGAGATGTCTATCATTGAAGCTCATCAGAGTCTCAGATCCCAAGTTTTTATTGACGACTGGTCATGGAGGCACCTTCTACCCAGTCTACACCAAAATTCTAGACTCCTGGAAGGAAAACAAATATCCAACGTAAACCATAGTTTATGTTTAGTTTAGCTTTTCTTAATATAGTTTAGTTTCTTAGTCATAGTTTAGATTTTCTTAATCAGGATGGATAAAGCCCTCTGTAAATTTTAATTCCCAGACACCAGCCAAGTACCAACTACTGGAATCTGAAGGAACTTAGACTCCTGTTTTAGCGAACGCTGTTATCCAAAAACTGACCTTTCTAAGTAGCAGTATGAGGTCTGCTGTGTTAACTCTTTTTCTATAAACTTTTTTTTTGTAAAGTAAAACTTGTTATATTTGCCTTTGTAGCATATAAAATGTACAGCTGTAAGTCATGTGGGTATTATATTTATGGTGTTTAAATCTAGAGTTAAAACACAGGATTCTGTATACCAGTGTTTCTAGTTATGGCCTTTGGCAAATGACTTCCTTTTTGAATCTTGGTTCCCTCATATATAATCCAGTGATTGTATGATTATATTAATCTGATCCTATGAAATAGATATTATTTGTAAATTGAGAGCCTGTGTAACTCTTTGGTAACCACAGATATAAATAAATGTGCTAGAATATATTTGTGTAATGCATTAGTATTACACTGACATAATTGAGTAGGTGGAAATATGATTTGCCCAGCTCTATACCTAGAGTAAAAATCTATAGACTTAAGAATCTGTGTTCTCACGTACAAACACACCCACTCCACAATTAAGTCTTGATTTGAATTTGATTTGAAAATTTACATGGTTCCTGAGACCTTTTCGTATTCACTTTTGAGTCCGTCTGTACTGACAGACTCAGGCAGGTTTAGGTCGCAGCTACAGTGAATGTAAAGTTAAGGTTTTATTTTTAGATTTAGCTTCTGGTTTATACCTTCTCTTCTTTATAATCCTATTTTTGAAAAATGTATTTAAGTTGTAAATAATTTACATCTGCTGCGGTAAACTATGTGACTGGTTTTACCACCAGCCTTTTTTTTTTTTTTTTTTTTTGCTGGGTAGAGTATTCTTGGTTGGCAGCTTTTTTTTTTTTTTTTTTTTAAGTAATCCCTTTCTGTTGGTTTATTTTGGGGAAAACTGTTTTAAACTTGATCCAGAAGATTTTCCATGTTGTTAAGTGACGTCAAGTCGTTTCCCACTCAGACGCTGTCTATGGTTTTCTGAGACTGTAAATTTTTGTGGAAGTAAAAAGCCTCATTTTTTTCCTGAGGAGTGCCTGGTGGGCTAGAATGCTGACCTTGTGGTTCACAATTCAGTTAACTAAAAAAAAAAAAAAAATCTGTGCCTGTTTTAAGAGTCGTTGTTAAGTGCTATCAAGTAGCTTCTGACCTATAGCGACCTTGTACAGGGTTTCTGAAGAGCGACTAGTGAGCTTGAACCACTGACCTTGTGGTTCAAACTAACTTTACAGTTCAAACTAACTTTGCAGTCTAGTGTATTAACCCACAGCGCCATACCAGGACTCCGTTTTTATGTATCCCTCATTCGTTGTTTGTAAAAACATTCTCGTAAGTTTTGACATAATTTTACTTTTGATTAAAATTAAGAAATACAATTTGATGGGTGTAAAGACCATTCTAAAGGGGAGCCTTAGTTGTTGTTATTAAGTGCTATTGAGTCAATTCCTACCCATAACGACCCTGTATAGGGTTTCCAAGGAGTGGCTGGTGAGCTTGAACCACCTACCTTGCAGTTCAAATGACTTTGCAGTCTGAGCATTAGCCTGCAGCGCCACACTAGGACTCATATAGTGGATTATGAAATAAGCTGCTAACCGCAGGTCAAATTTACCAGGCGTTCCACGGGAACGGATGAAACTTTCTAGTCCTGTAAATATTTACAGCCTTGGAAACCCTGTATAGAATTGCTATGAGTCAGACTGAATGGAACATAGCTAACCAACCAACTAACCATGTTGTTGTTGTTAAGTGCCGTAAAGTCAGTTCCAACTCACAGTGACCCTGCATAGAGTTTCCAGGTGAGTGTGACCTGCCAACCTTGTGGTTCAAACCAACCTTGCAGTCCGATGCTTCATCCCACAGTGTCACACCAGGAGCCCTCCAACTACTAACCATAGACCTAAAATTCATTTCTCTTATAATTTACAACATATAAGGAATAGGCATATTTCTAATGAGTTGTTTCTCATTAACTAATGCTGAATTATTTGAACACATTCTCAATTTTGTTGCAATATTTCTTTCTTATAAATGGAGTAAATTTCCTCCTGTCTGATCCCTGCCGATTTTTTTTAGTTCCAAGCATAGTGTTAGTTTTTTTTTTTTTTTAATTAAAAGAATATTAAACTTATTTTTCCAGTTCTGTAGCAGTTGAGTAGTTTCATTAGTGTTGTAAACAGTCTTTACTGACTTTAGTGTATTTTAGCATTTTATTATTAAAAAAATCTGGTTTAAGGCTACTCTTTGGGGCTTTTTTTTCTTTTTTAATGCTTGTATATACATTAGTTGTAAAATTCATGTTGACTTTACCTTTTACCAGGTTACTTGGAGTGATATAGCAGGTTTAGATGATGTCATTACAGATCTGAAAGACACAGTCATCTTACCTATCAAAAAGAAGCACTTGTTTGAAAATTCCAGGCTTCTGCAGCCTCCAAAAGGTACGGTAGAAATTTAAATGTGCTGAAGCATTTAAAGTCTTCACAATGTTGTAAAACACTGAAACTTCAGACCGCTGTAGAATTAGTTTTTATGAAATCAGATTTTCAAAAGAACATCAGGATCCTGGTGAACTGTTTGTTTTTTTCCATTATAATTGTTGTTGTTATTGTTAAGTGCTGTTGATTCTGTCCTGACTAATAACGACCCTGTAACGGGCTGCAAAAACAACCAATAGATCTGTTTTGGAAGAAGTGCAGCCAGAGTGCTCCTTGGAGGCCAGGATGCCCAAACTTCGTCTCTCATACTTCGGACATATTGTCAGGAGGGACCAGTTGCTGGAGAAGGATATCATGTTTGGTAAGGTGGAGGGTCAGAGAAAAATAGGAAGACCCTCAGTGAGATGGATTGGCAAAGTGGCAGCATCGATGGACTCAAGTGTGGCAACAGTAGTGAGGTTGGCCCAGGATCGGGCAGTGTTTCGTTCTGCTGTGCATAAGGTCGCTATGAGTCGTTACTGACTCGATAACGCTTAACAACAACAACAAAATAGAGTTTTCAAAGAGCAGCTGGTAGGTTTGAACTATCAGCGTTGTGATTTGCAGTCCACTGCTGATCCTACAGTGCCTCACCAGGAGCCCATTAGAATAAAACAGCCAGGAGTCCAATATAATAGTCCATTAAAATAGCCATCTTTATTTGTAAAAAATACAGACATAAAATGTATATTTCAGTCTTTCAAGGTTTTCCGTTTTACAAAAACAAAAAGGCACATAAAAACTTTCCCCTAGCTGTAATTCCCAAGACAGATATTTTTCAGACAATCCTTCCCTTCCCCCATATAGCTACATGCTTCATTCCATGACGTCTTTGCTGCCCCAAGGTTCCTCAGGAGCACTATTAAATGTTCTGGATTAGTCATTTCTCCACAGTGTTTTCCATAGCTTGGCATGATCCGCATAGTTGAAAACCTTTGTGTAGTTAATAAAGCACAGGTAGGCATCTTTCTGTTATCTTTGCTTCAGTGAAGATTCATCTGACATCAGCAGTGATATCCCTCATTCCATGTCCACATCTGAATCTGGCTTGAACCTCTTAATACTTTGTGTTCTCCAGCTGCCCTTTGAAATATTCTGTTAAGCTCTCTTGCCTCCTCATTTCTTCATTTGCTCTAGTATCTCTACCCTGGAGAGCAAGTTTTAGAGAGATTTTTATGACATCCATTTTGGTCTTTTTTTCTTCCTTGACTTAATGATCTTTGACTTTCTTATATGATGTTCTCGTCTCAATGTTATCCTACAACTCTTCTGGTTTTTGGTCATTAGTGTTTAATGTGTCAAATCTTTTCTTGAGATGATCTCTAAATTCAGTTGGGATATGTTCAAGGTCTTATTTTGGCTCTCATGGAAATGTTTTCATTTTCTTCAACTTCATTCTGAACTTGGATGTGAGCAATTGATGATCTGTTCAGCAGTTGGCTGCTGGCTTAGTTTTGACTGATTTTTATGGCGCTTTCCTACTGTCTTTTTCTACAGATGTAGTCAATTTAATTTCTTTGCATACTAGCTGGTGAAGCCCATGTGTATAATTGTGGTTTTTTGTTTTTGATTTTTTAATGTTTTATTGTGAACTATGTGATAGTTTACATGGGAGAACATTAGCTTTACATTCATCCTATCATATATCATTTCATTGCCATGGTTACAATCCCCTCCATGCATCATCATTCAACCAAAGGGTATACCCTGCAAGCCTGCCCCTTGGTTGTCAGCACACAGCCCCTCTCTCTCTCTCTGGGTCTAGAGTCCCCAGCTGTTCCATCTCTCCACGTCATCGTCTCTGCCTCCATCTCTAGCATCACTGTTTGTCTGGGTAGGGATCCACACTCTGCTCTTCTCTCTTGATGGTCCCAGGGACCTCCACTTCTGGACTGTAAAGTCAATCACTCCCCTCCTTTGCTATAAAATGTCTAACTTTACATTTCCAACCCTCACAGTCAGTCCTGATAGCAATTTTCCACTATTATACCTCAAGAGACCTATCCCCATCTCCTTTCATCAGCCCCACTTAGACAGATTAGATACTACTCAGTGGAGATTCTACCTTCCTCTACGCCCTCTGGATCTAGGTTCCCACTTGAAAGCTTGTAAACCAGTCACTTCTTGCCTTTGTAGTCCCCCTCCCCCCATTTTGGGTAGCCAGTGTCCAAGTTACCCATCCCTGTCTACTCTGTGTATGGAGAGGGTAGGAATGATCCTTGCTGCAAAGATTTGTTCCCTCTTTTGAGCTACTGCATCCATGAGTATAGGTCAAGTACATCATATTGTATCAGATTACTCTTTTTTTTCCTTTTCTTCTTATAGTTGAACTGTGATCATCCAGTCATTGAAGCCAGGTCGAGTGGGTATTATCTGCAAGTGTGGGTGTTCTTATGCATATCTTCTTATCAGCTGGACCCTTCAACTCTCCATTCCAGTCCTTTGTGACTATGTCACTGACTCTGAGCCCAAGAGACCCCAGGTCTTGCCACACTGCTGGCCAACTAGGTCTCCACCCAGGTTCACAGGAGTCTATTGAACATTGTAGGGCTTAGTTTGCAGCTTCATTGCTGTTTTTCCCTCACTTCCCCTTATCGGTGATGAACGTGGTCACCAATCAGAGCACATGTCTGCTTGTGTATTCCTATTGAGTGTTAGTCTTAGAAGGAGGTTTGCCTTGAGGAGATCTGACCACTTGCCTTGATGTCTCCTGGGCGAGCAACTTGGTTGTTCTTGTAGTAATCAGTCAAACTGCCGTTATTGTTCTGTATTTTTCCTGTAAGTCTTTCTTTCAAGAAGTATCTTTTGTTCTGGCCGCACCAGGCTGGTCTGCTTGTCCTTTAGAGTGGAAATTTCCCAACTCAGAAGATTCTGGATATGGTTCAGGATTCTACCTATGGTCTTATGCAATGCAGAGTCTCCACAGGAAGCCTCCTTCACTGAGCACATTGTAGCCCCGCTTTAGGTATTCCAATCAGTTATAGGCAGAAGACACACTTACAAGCTTTCTATGGTGATATTTCTGGTTATTCCTCTCTCGCCCCCACAAATGTTTATTTTATAATGGTATGCTAAGGAAACCAAGATTCAAAAGACAGCCAAGCATCTTAACATTATTCCCCTCTATTGCCCATTCCAACCATGTCTCAATCCCTGTATCCCAGAGCCCTGTTCCAAGGTTGTGCATATATCATTATTTAACTCTGTCCCCATGCAAACCTGCCTAATTGTTTTCCCATCAGCCTTGTTCTCCCATTCCCCTTCCCCTTCTTGCTTATTGCTCCCCTCCCTAGCACTCAAACTATGCTGTGTCTATTCCCTACCCTGTGCTCCATTTCCCCTCCCTCCCTTCACCCCAACCTCTGCATCCCACTAACCAGCAAAGAATCCCCCTCCCTTTAGTATGGGTTCTTTTTCTTATTCTTTTACAGTAGTGGTCCTAAGCAGTATTTCTCCTTTTGTGACTAATTTCACTCAACATAATGTCCTTAAGGTTCACCCATGTTATGTGACAGCTTACAGCTTCCTTGTTGTTCTTCTTCAAGGTAGCATAATATTCCATTGTGTGTATGTACCACAGTTTGTTTATCCATTCTTCTGTTGATGGGCACTTAGGCTGTCTCTATCATTTTGCTATTGTAACTAGTGCTGCTATATATACTCGTGTTATGGCTCATATTTCTTGTGGGTAAATACCAAGTAGAGGAATTGCTGGATCATAAGGTATTTCTGTTGCCAACCTTCTGAAGAAACTCCAAATTACCTTCCAGAGAGGTTGGACCATTTTCAATCCCACCAGCAATGCAGGAGCGTCCCAGTCTCTTCACATCCTCTCCAGCATTTATTGTCCTCTACTTTCTTGATCTTTGCTGTTATTGCTGGTGTGAGATGATATCTTATTATTTTGATTTGCATCTCTCTAATGGCTAGTGATCATGAACATTTCTTCATATGTTTGTTGGCTGCCCGGATGAAGTGTCTGTTCATGTCCTGTGCCCATTTTTTTAATTGGGTTATTTGTCTTTTTCTTGTAGAGGTGTTGTACTTTCCTATATATTGTAGAAATGAGTCCCTTTTCTGATGTGTTGTTGCAAAAGAATTTTTTCCCATTCTGTGGGTTTATTTTTTATTCTTGTGGTGAAGTCTTTTGATGCACATAAGTTTTTAAGTTTTAGTATGTCCCATTGATCTATTTTGTCTACTTTTGTTTGTGTAGTTTTCAAAATGTTTGGTAGTCTGTGTATGTCCTGAATTAGTGCCCTCACATTTGTCCCTATTTTTTCATTGATGACCTTCATAATTTCTCTCTCTGTCTGCCATCGCCTCTGCCCCTGTTTCTGCTGTCACCACTTTTCTGGGTAGGATCTCATACTCTTCTTTCCTGCTAGTCCTGGGGGCCTCTATTCCTGAAATAAAAGATTAAATACTCTCCCTTTTAGTTACATACCTCGTTACAGTTGTGACAGTCGCAACTTGTCCTGTTAACAGTTACTCACAATTGAATCATACACTCCTGAACAATTTCTTATCATTCATGTCTCAGGTGCTTAGGTGACTTTACCTGTTGAACTTGCTTTAAAACCTCAGTTAACATGTTGTGTGTCATTGTGTGAGGTTCCCACAAATAGCCTGATAGCGGTTGGTGAGTTTGAATTTTTGACCTTGCGGTTAGCAGTCCAGTGTTTATCTTACAGTAATGGCGGGGATCAGGATAGTGCCTATGTTTACAGTATTTTTGTGCAAATAACAACTATCCCCACTCAAGAAAAAACTAGCATAGCACACTTAATTGAGGAGGTGTGGTTGGCAAAATCTTTAGAACACATATGTTATTTGTGTAAAACAATACAGTATTTATAAGCTTTGTTGTTAGGTGCCATTGAGTTGGTTCTGACACATAGTGACCTTGTATAGTGTTTCTGAGGAGCAGCTGGTGACTTTGAATTGCCAACCTTGTGGTATTCAAACTGACCTAATGGCTGAGTGCTTATCCTACAGCGCCACACCAGGACCCTTAAATTTTTTTGAGTTATACAAATAGATTCTGATAAATAAATATCAGATGTTACCAGAATATCTTCTGGTAAATCTAAAGTGTTACCTATTTGTACTTTTTTCAGCGTTAATATTTTGGAACATTTCTAATCAGTAACAAAAGTTTGAAAAATCATAGATTTACTTTTTTTGACTCTCAACATAAATATTAGTGTATAGGTTGTAAAATCTGTTGCATGCAATATTTGTTCAATTTTTAGAAATCAGGTTACCTAGGTTATATTTGTTGCTTTATTGCTAATTTTGTGTTACTCTGCTGTTTAAGCTAAGTGTTCACTGCATCACATAGACTACGGGAAAAATGATTTGAGAGTGAATTGTTCTGCATTATAAGCATTGGATTGCTAACCGCAAGGTCAGTGGTTCAAACTCACAAGCCTCTCCCTGGAGATCCCTGTACAGCGTTACTATGAGTTGAAACCAACTGGCATTTAGCAGTATCCCCTCAGCAAGTGAAGTCAATACTTAAACAATAAGATTACGTAAAATACTAAGTGAGAGCTCTCTGACAATTGTGCATTTGTGCAATGCCGTAAGATATTAGCGTCGGAATAAAAAATGTGAACATTTTACCCAAACATTTAAAATTTTAAATGGTTACTATTCCATTTGAATACAGTGTTGCTCCATCTATAAAGTTTGTGAATTATGTAATATTAATTTGGCACATTAGATTTATGATTATGAGTTTCTTCCTATTTATTATTTTAAGTCATGCTTAAGAATATAGATAATCTAAGAAAAATAGTTTTTGTAAAAAGGGTTTATCTCAGTTCATAAAGACTTACATTCCCCTCAAGTATTTTATACTTTGTATTTAAATAGATTTAAATTTCACAAATTTTAATTTTTCTACCATTTGAACAAATTTTTGTTAAAACTTGAAATCCAAGAGATAGTAGTATAAAAAGAATGAAATAAAGGGAAGTTTTTTATTAAGGTAACGTGTTTGTCACTAATGAGAGTTATGTCAGATTTGAATGTGTGCTGTAGTACTTCTGTTTTTCTTCAGGGTCACTGAGTCAAGAGTCAAATCAGTGGCACTTAATAACAAGTTTTTATTACATGTAGAATTTACGAAATAAAGTCCTTAGTAAAAACATTGCAAGGGCAGAAGGATATGAATTTTTAAGCCTCTTCAAAGCACACAATAAACTTTTTTGTTGCTGAAATTAATTATAATGTTGAAACCATAGATTACACTGAAGAAATTAAACATTGTATAAATAATAAAGTAAACTGTCTCAATCATTTGCAGAACCACTTATTTATCCAACTTTCATATTAGTTAACAGTCAAGTTAAACTGCTTAAAATTAGCACTTAAACAAAGGAGACTAAAAAGGTGCCACTTTAAAATAATACCTAGTAGATTGACTGGTGACTCAGATTAATTTTAGTGAAATTTAACATAATCTATGCAGTAATTATAGATAAACATTTGAATAAAATAATTACAAAGCTAACACTTGTGTAACAAAGCCAGGTAAAGAATTGCTCATTGACTACTCCTCATGTCTGTCTCCTATGTACTACAGCTCCAAACCCCTCCATCCTAAGGGTATGAAATCCAGAACCTTTCAGTGCATATTGAATCTTCAGACTTTAGTATCTGCTCATTAATAACACTAGTTAGCTGCTCCTTTGCATTAGTTGCAATTTGTGAAGAAAAATAAAATTGGAATCTTAATTTTGCTCAAAAGTACTAGAATTAAACTAGTAAATGAATACTTTGAAACAGATGTGACATACTAAATACACTGCATGAGTTTATGAAGTCCTGTTGCAGCTGCAAAGTCAACAACCTTTGAAGGCTTTTTTGAAGGCTGTTCATTAGTAGTTCTTAATGCCCTGAAATTCTCAAGATATGTATGAAAGTTTGCTAGTAGATGTCAATTCCAAATGAAAGTATGTTAGGAAAATGATGAATATAATAATTCCAAGCTTCTATTATCATCCTATATGTGTCTAGCTTTATGTGAATTAAATGAGATTAAGCTTTTATTTTTATTTTTCACATGAGATGTTTAAAAGAAGTTCCAGACTGTAACTGCTATAACTAAATTTTCAGCACCTTAATGAAGTTCCTTGAAAATTGCAAAGACCACCAAAAATATTAACAAATACTGGCAAAGCTTATGGATTTAAATGTTAAAATCAGCTTTAGAAAAGTTTAGTTTAAAATGATTAAACTTTGTGATTAGTTGTTAAAACTTGACTCTTTAAGGAAAAGAGAAAGACCAGTAGGAAAACTGTGTGTATTTTAAAAAATAAAGATAAAAATAAGATGGCACTGTAAAGGCTGAAATGCGTCTGCCTGATTGAAGCCATGGTATTTTCAGTTGTTTCATATGTATGTGAAAGTGGGACATTTAATAGGGAATACCAAGGAAGAACTGATGTACTTTAAATTAGGGTGTTGACAATAGTGAACTTACAGAATATGGACTTCCAGAAAAACAAAAATTTCTTGTAAGAACAGACAGAATGCTTCTAAGGAGCAAAGATGACAAGACTTTAGTCTCATGTACTTTGGACATGTTACCCAGTTTCTGGAGAAAGGATATCATGCTTGGGAGAGTGTCTGTGAAAAAGAGGCAGACCCTCAATGAGATGGAATGACACAGTGGCCTAGCAACAATTTTTCCGATGGTGCAAGACCACGGAGCATTTTGCTCTGTTGTATGTAAGGTTGTACCTAACAACAGTAACACATACTTGAACATTATTTTGAAGAACTTAATTTGCTCTCTTAGGTTTCTGGAAACAAGCTCAATTTACTTATTTTTAAAGATTTATTTACTTGGACTTTTGTATTTTTATTGCATTATAGATTAATAAAATTATAGATCCCTTTAAGTCTCCTCCAATTTATCCCAGATTGCTTTTAGTCTAATACTGTCACTGTTTAAGTCTAACATATGAGAAGAATTAGGAAGCTCTGCTCTAAGTCACTATTTAAGAGGCCTGCAGATTACCTTTTTGTAGATGATTTATTTATATCTAGGACCATCGTTTATATTATTTAGAAGAAAATGCTATGTCATTTTAATTGAAAAGCAGCTGGTGATGATTCCCAGAATGTTCGAGACTAATCTGTTTAGAACCTTTATATATTAAAAGTATTAGAAGCAAACTGTTGTCAATGAAGGCTCTAGTTTAATAGACAGCTATGTTCATTGGAAGTAACCACGAAGTGTCTGTTATTTCGGTTCCTATTTAGAAGAGGTGACCATTTGTTTGGAAAGAAGCACATTGTTTTGGCTAAAACTTAAGTCTTTGAGCAATAGAACAGTGTTTGCCACAATCTGTTTTGAGGTTGTCTAACTCTTTTTAGGTTATCAAACTGCATGCTTATGGAGGTGGAGGCACTGGATGATTTTTCTAACCACTAATAGAGTAGTATAAGTTTGGATGTCAAGATTATAGTCTTTAGCATCGTGAATGCTGTGTAAATTCCGAAATAGGGTAGCACTGATCCTGAAATTACAACATGGAGCCTACTTTTCTACTAGAACCTTGGTGTGGCCCTGTGGGTTAACGCACTGGACTACAAGGTCTGTTTGAATCCCCAGGTCTGTAGTTCAAGCTCACCAGCCACTCCTTGGAAAGCCTATACAGGGTCACTATGAGTCAGAACTGACTTGATGGCACTTAACAATAACAACCTTTCTACTAATTTAACTAGACTGCAAGTCAGAGTTAAACATTGGGAACCATTATAGTGTAGGTAGATATATACGTTGCTTATCACTTAAACTATAGATAAAGTAAGCATCTCTTTTATTAATGGAAATAATAATAACATTTCATGTTAATTTCTAGGTGTTCTTCTCTATGGACCCCCAGGCTGTGGTAAAACGTTGATTGCCAAAGCTACAGCTAAAGAAGCAGGCTGTCGATTTATTAACCTTCAACCTTCAACGCTAACTGATAAGTGGTATGGGGAATCTCAGAAATTGGCTGCTGCTGTTTTCTCCCTTGCCATAAAGCTACAGCCTTCTATCATCTTTATAGATGAAATAGGTATGTGAGTCTTTAATAAGTCATTTATATAGCTAGTATTTAGAGAAACAGATTTAATTTTAACATTTATTAGGCTGAATCAATTTTTTTTTAAAAAGGATAACCGGCATTCCAATATACTGTGTACTATTTCTGTGTTTTAGAATGAATTCTAGTCTTTTAATATTTAATAGATATTTTTGTCTATTCCCTATTACAAACAGTGTGCACTGAACATCCACATACATGTTGCTGTATGCATACATGGCAAGAGTTTAGTACCTAGAAATAGAACTATTGGATTGTAGCATGTATCCACTTTAACTAGGATTGCCAGGTCTGAAAAGTGATTAAAACTATTAAAACCATTGTACAAAGTTTGTTTTTTTAGATGATGTCGTTAATTTTTGTATAAAAATGAATTTAAATGTGTTTCCCTGCTTACTTGTTTATCTGAGCATCTTTCCCACCCCACCCACCCCTTAAAGCAGTATTAATAATAGGTGGGAAAAATTAGTTGTTCCATAGCCATTAAAAACTTTACTATCATTTATAATGCAGAGATATAAGAAAAAGTAAAATTAATCATTATGTAGTATGGTGGTGGTGGTGGTGGTGGTGGTGGTGGTTATGTGCTGTGGAGTCAGTTCAGACTCATAGCGACCTTCTATAGGGTTTCCAAGGCTGTAAATCCTTTATGGGAACAGAAAGTCTCATCTTTTTCCCACAGAACTGCTGGTAATTTTGAACACCTGATTGTGAGATTAGCATCCCGACTCAAAACCACTACATTACCAGAACTCCTTTGAAAATTATATATTATTTATTAGCAGGAAAAGTTACCTAGACTAGTTTAAACAGAGTTTGCTGCCTTCTTGAAACGTAGCTTATATACATTGCAAGTGCTTTGGTACTGTAGGTATGGATAAGTTCCCCACATTTTATCATATGTGCTTTAAATACTATGAAATATCTTTGAGCGTTTCTTTAGTGTGAAATTTGCCTTCATCTCACTTATTCTCGGACTTCTTAATCTTTCTTGTCAAAACCATTTTTCTCATTTGTTAAATACACCTTCACTGTTATTCTCTGCTTATCTAGAGTCTCTCAAAATGGCAACTTTGTCTAACAGGTCACCTGTTTCTTCCATAATTTCATTTATGTTCAATTAGAATTTCACTGTTAGAATTGTCACATTTTGTTTCTTTGCTGACCAGTTCTCTCCATTTTTGTATAATGCCATATGTCACTCTTTCTTTGGTAATAGGGGATTGTTTCCAGAGCTTTCTGTTAAACTAAAGAGAATGTTTTCTTTTTTCCTTATGAAGTGACAGACACCTGAGCCACTCAAATCCATGCTCTGGGTCCTTCTTTTTTTTTTTTGAGCATGGCTTTCTGTCCACATTTCTGGAACTCTTAGATCCTGTCTCCCCAAAAATGAAACCCAACCATATCTCCCACAGTATTTTCTAACTAACCTGGATTAGAAAATTCATTTCAATGGCCACAAAGAACTCAGAGACAACACTCATGATTATGGGGTTTATTAGGGAAGTTAGCAGGTTATAATTTGGACTCAGAAATGTTCAGAACATAGTTTTTCTAGTCAGGACAACCTCTCCTCTGCAGTGTCTCTCTGGCCCCTTTGCCCCTTTGGCCTGGCTTCTGCCCTGCTCCTACAATGTTGCAGAGGTTCTTAAGGGCTGCTGATAAGTGTCCACAAGGCCTACCATGCCACCGTAACCCTCAGCCCCAAAGCACTTGACTCTGATTCCATGGGTCAGCAAACCAAATTCCCCCGATTAAGTGCCCCACTCTGCATGCAAGCCTCCTGCTCCAAGGAATGGGAAGCCCACAGCTCTGTCTCATGCTCTGGCTCTTGGTTTTGCTACTGCTCGGTTCCACTGGTTCACAGCTTAATGTCCCCGGTTGGAGGAGGTTCAGTGCACAGAGATCTTGGGGTCCAGAGGAAATGTTCCACTACTGGCTCCTTTCATTATTTCTGAGATGGCTCATTTTGAACCCACTTTAGATTTTCAAGTTTTTATAATCACAATTAACTGTTAAACAATCAAAACTGTATCATATCACCCTGTCAGCATCTTCTCCCACCTTATTTCACCCAGACACATAAGGAAATGTTGTTTGGTGGGTGTTTGGGAAATGTTGTTTGGTGGGTGTTTGGTAAGACTGTGCATAGAAGAGGCATTAAATAATTCACTGCACTACATGTGGAGAATAAGACATAATATGTGACGTTCTTGCATTATAACCATCCTGTGCCCTGCTCTCCTCTATTTTCTCATCGTTTGCTTTCTGAGACATCCCATATCCTTCCTGGACTTTTAAGCAGTTTGATTAGCCATTAGGGTCTCTTGTGAATTGCCAACAACTTTGCTGGTCCATAAAACCTAGAAATAGCCCAGATTTTGTTTCATTTGTCTTTATCTTGGTAATTATTTTTTATTTTATCATGATTGCAAATATTTTCTAGATTTGTCTTATCACTTTATGATAGTGTGTGTGCTCTATTTTAAATAGAAATTTAAACTTAGTCACATTTGTCAGTCTTTTTCCTTTATGATGATTTATGCTTTTAAAGACTGGTAATATGCATACACACTCACTCACACATATTTACTTGTATCTTTTTAACATACAAGGGCCAGTCAAAAAGTATTGCTATGAAGGGTCCTCTTTATATTCATGTACTGCTGTATTCCAGACAAAATGTTTTTAATGTTTCTTTGATCCATAGATGGCTGCAGACATGTTTCTCAGTAATACAGAGTTGGCTTAGTCTCTTTAGGGTGCCTTCAAAAGAGAGGGTACTTTTTGTGCCATGAAAAAAAATTTTTTTTTGAGATCATGGCTAAGATCTTTAAATTTAAGCAAAACTCAAGTGGTGGTTGGTTGGTGGTTACGTGCCATGGATCATAAGATCATAAGAAATTTAAGCAAAACTCAAGTGGTGGTTGGTTGGTGGTTACGTGCCATGGAGTCGGTTCCGACTCATAGCGACCCTGTATAGGGTTTCCGAGGCTGTAAATCTTTACGGGAGCAGAAAGCCTCATCTTTCTCCTGCGGAACAGCTGGTAGTTTTGAATTGCTGACCTTGCAGTTCCTTGCAGCCTGATTCCTAACCACTGCGCTACCAGGAGATCTCCCCAAATCATTGAAACTTTGTAACTCGTTTATAGGAATGTGACCCTACATAAAATAACAATTTTTAGATGGATCAAGCATTTAATGAAGGTTGGAAATATCTCAAAGATGAGCCAAGAGAGAAACCTACCAACCTCGATGAATGAAGAAAGTATAGCTGAAGTCCAGAAACTGACTGGTAGAAGAAATACATTGATGCAGTAGCTACTGATGTTAGAGTATCACATGGTTCTGCATTTTCAGTTTTAAGCAAATATCATGGCTTCAGCAAGCTTTTGGCTTGATGGGTACCAAAAGTGTTGCGTGAAGATCAACTAGCTCAAAGCACTCATCTTTCCATCAGCTTTTTAATCAAGATCGAGGCTAATGAAGACATTTTATAGAACGAATCATAACTGGGGCAAGTCTTGGATTTATCAATACTATTCGGAAAGAAGGGTCCAGTCAAAACTGTGGCTTCCAGAAGCGATCTGCTAGGCCAGTAAGTTCAACTACAGTCAGCACAGAAGATGATTGTTGTTAGGTGCCGTCGAGTTGGTACTCTTTCATAGCAACCTTATGCACAACAGAAGGAAACACCGCCTGTTCTTGTAGCAGTCTCACAATTGCTGCATTTGAACTCATTGCTGCTGCCACTGTACCAGTCTATCTTGTTGGGGGTCTTCCTCTTCTTAGCAAACCCTCCACTTCACAAAGCGTCATTTTCATCTTCAGGGACTGGTCCTTCCTGATATATGTTCCAAGTATGAGAGGAAGTCTGGTCATCCTGGCTTATAAGGAGTATTCTAGTTGTGCTTCTTCCAATCCAGATTGGTTTGTTCTTTTGGCAGTCTATGATTCTTTCAGTATTCTCCAACACCACAACTCAGATGCTTCAAATTTTCTATGGTCTTCCTTATTCATTGTTCAACTTTTTCATGTATATGAGGCTATTGAAAATACCATTGCTTGGGTCAGATGTACCTTAGTCCTCAAAGTGACATTTTTGCTCTTGAACAGTTTAAAGAGGTCTTGTGCAGAAGATTTGCCTAATGCAGAACATTATGGTGACTAGTTTGTTTTTTTCTTGGATTCGTAATAGAATCTTGATAGATTTCCACACAAGGCACAGGATGATCATGAGTTGTATTAGGAGGAAGTCTCAAGAAAATAGAAAACTGCATTAGTAATAAAAGAGCCAAGAAAGTTGAACTGAAAAAATTTTCCCGTCATGACAGTATACTTGCTCATTTTTAGAGGATAGTAAGGTCTATCCTTCAAAAATTATTGATTAGAAATCATACCGTACCCACCCTATGACTCTGCCCTTGCTCCTTCAAATATCTTTTTATTCCCAACACATTGAAAAGAAATATAAGCTGAGTGCCTTGAGAATGCCAAAACTGCTGTTTTGATGTGATGTAAATTCAAGAGCATAGACTTCTTTGTAGAAGAGTTAGAGAGGTGGAAACACTGCCTTGCCAAGTGTATGGACCTAGATGGAAGAGGTACGTTGAGAAAGACAGCCAACTTAAAAACAGAACCTTCTTCCCTATGTGTTGTGATTATTTTCTGTTAGTAGACTATTTCTACATTTTACGAATTCTCCTGGTTCTCAGCCAATGAAATTTAGCATAATTGTTTAAGGGGTATTAAGTTTCTGTTCAGGCTGATGAAAATTTTGGTACTGTGTAGTGGTGATGATCACACAATAATAGTGAATTTAGTTAATGTCAGTGAATTGCACACTTAAAAGTGATTAAAATGGCAGTTGTTTTACAACGATAAAAATGTGTTTAAAATTCATTCAATCTAAGAATAGATGATAAAAAACAATTCTTTCCTCAACTATGTGTTTAATTTCTTCATCATTTGATTTTTATTCTGTTCATTATATTTGAACTCTACAAGTTGTATTTGATTATTTTTCAAATATTCTTTTTTCCAAGCATCTCCTGTTCATTTTAGCATATGACAACAACAACATAGCATGTTAGCATTCATGTGTGTTTTGACATTTTTAGATCATTGCACATAACTTGTATTTTGTTCTATGTTTTTAGATTTAATAGTGTTTTAGGAATTTCCCGTAACAGAAAGTGTGTGAGGAAAAAGCTGTGATCCCATTTAAGAACACACAGGGTTCAGATAACCCAGAAAGTTAGGACCGAAGCACAGACTTATCCCAAGGCTCTGCTTAGTTATTCCCCAGCTTCTCATCATCAGATTTTGTATCTCTCTTACATATGCTGACATAAATGTAGTTTTAGGAAGGGACTTAGAGTAAACTAGTTAAAAATATTAGAGGATATCAGAATAATCACTGAGACAGCATAATTAAACCCTTTTTTTCTTTTAAATTTTTATATAGTTTGCTTTTGATTAAGTGATTTTAGGTAATCTAAAATGTAAATAGTTTATTATTAATTTCTAAGGTGAAAAACTCTTTTCATTCTAGATTCCTTTCTACGAAACCGTTCAAGTTCTGATCATGAAGCGACAGCCATGATGAAAGCTCAGTTTATGAGTCTCTGGGATGGGTTGGATACTGACCATAGCTGCCAGGTATACAAAAGGAGTCTTCCTTAAACTTGCATTATTGTTGCTACTTTTAATAGAAAATAGAGGGGGTTACTTGTTAAGCTGTTTTACATAGGTTTTCATATTATTTACTTAGATCTATAGGTTATAAGGATCTGAAAGAATATGGTACATATAAATTTCATCCACTTTGGGGGCTGTGTGTTTAACAAAATGTTAATATACTTCCTAGCTGCCTGAGACAAATGTAGTAATGAGAGAAAACTAGAGTAAAGGCTCTGCTTAGAATTTTCAAAACTGCTGTAGGATAAGCACTGGACTGTGAACCACAGTCTATCACTTGCTCCTTGGAAACCCTATACAGGGTCACTGTGAATTGGAACCGACTCGACAACATTTAACATCAACAACAAGCCAAGGAGGAGGAAATGGCTAGTAGCCTACAGTGGGTATTCTGCTCACGTTCCTTTACTTTAATCTTACTCGTTCCCCAGCCCTTTAGACACGTACTCTAGCTTTCATTTTTACCCTCATTCGTCGTGGTCTTTACTGTCTGTTCTGTCACTTATTCTCATAGTATCTTTTATATTAGTGTGTCAGTCAACTTGCACACTTTCTCACTTTCTGTCACGTGTGCTTGTTCTTTCCATCTGTCTCCAGCCCAGTGAAAACATAAAAGAACTTAGGGTTTTCTCCCTGTAACTTCTTTTATGGTTTAATTGTTTTCTTTAATAAATGCTTTAGTAGTTCAGATTTGGATCTTGGTATGGAACTTTAGGATCACCTCTGGACTTCTACCCAAAAGGTTGATGGTTCAAACCCATGAGCTACTCCTTAGAAACCCTACACAGGGTTGCTGTGAGTTGGAACCAACTGGACAGCTCTTAGTATAGATTTATTATAGAAAAATACGAGGTTCTGGAAAACACCGTCAATTCTACCGCCTGGATAAACCCTTTCTCAGCTTACACACACATACAGATTTCCAGAATTGTTTCTTTCTTTATACTGGTATTTCCAATATGTTATCTAAAGAATGTACCTTATGCATCATTGGAGAGTTAACATGAATTTATAGGTTTCCTTCCCTATTAAAATCATTTCAGTTTTAAAAGTTTGATTCACTTGATTGGTTCAGTTAGTGGTGTGGTTTACAAATGTACTTAAGTTTGTTAGGGCTTTTTTGTTGTTGTCATCTGTGCTTGTTTTCCCCACTTTTCTTTAGGAGAAAATAAAGTGCCGTTGAGTCGATTCTGACCCATAGCGACCCTGTAAAGGGTTTCCAAAGAGCAGCTAGTGAGCTTGAACCACTGACCTTGCAGTTCAACTGACTTTGCAGTCTGACACATTAGCCCACAGTACCACACCATGAGTCCGTATAGGTGGTGGTAGTGGTTATGTGCTGTGGAGTCAGTTCCGACTCATAGCGACCCTGTACAGGGTTTCCGAGGCTGTAAATCTTTACGGGAGCAGAAAGCCTCATCTTTCTCCCGCGAACAGCTGGTAGTTTCGAACGGCTGACCTTGAAGTTTGCAGCCCAATTTGTAACCACTACGCTCCTGTAGGTGGTAGTGTACATAGATAGTTGGGTTAATGGCTTCTACCACATGCCTGTGATATCATAACCTCCTCCCTTCCTCTTTACAAAAGAAAGCTAGCTAAGCTTTCACTTGCTTAGTATTTTAACATGGTTCATGTCCCATACAGGTCAAAAGTTCTAAGGCACTAAGCAAACATATTTAAATATCAACATCAGTATATATATTTAGATCCAGTCATGTTGCCTTTTTTGTTTATTTTACCTTTGCCTTCACCTTTAACTTCTTTTATCTAGCCATTTCTAGAGGAAATTCTTTGAGACCTGGGTTGGAGATGGATTTCTCTAAAATTATTTGTGTATTTAAGCTAGGCTCCTAGGAACCTACTAAGCCAGTACCAATTTAAACGAAATTCTTGGCTAGAAGTAAGGAAGCAGAGAGCTGGCAAGTGTATTTTCAGAAGTGGCCACCTCTCCCCAACACCAAAATAAAATAAGACAGTCTTTCAGTGTTTACAGTCTTTTAGTGATGATGGAGTGGGGGACCTATTTTGTTTTAGTTATTCTTTACACTAAGCCTTCACTTAAAGTTTTTGATTTTATATAGAGTCCGGCGTGGCACATGGGTTAATGAGCTGGACTGTGAAGTCAGTTTGAGCTGTGAGTTTGGTGGTTCAAGTTTACCAGCTGCTCCTAGGCAACTCTATATAGGGTCACTATGGGTCAGAACCAACTTGAAGAAGGCACTTAACAACAGCAACAACAAAATATCCTAGCATTTCTCTCTTCTGTATGAAAGACTGTGAAAACCAAACTATAGTAGATATTTTCTATTTTGTAATCTGCTTTTGCTAATTTTTTATTTAACAATATATTTAGAATCACATCTTTCATCACTTTAAAATAATTCCTATTATTATTTCTCCAAATATTGCTGCTTCTCCATGTCCTTTGTTCTTTTATAGGATTCCAGTTGAGTGCACATGTATATTCCATGTCTTTTAACTTTTCTTCCATATTTACTGTCTCCATGCTACATTCTGGTACATTTACCTCTTTGCCTTCAAGTTGTTAATTCTAGGTTCACTTGTATCTCTTCTGCTATTTAACTCTTTCATTGATCTTATTTCAGGTACATATTTTGGTTCTTGAAGATGTTACATTCTTTTTCAAGTCTATCAGTCCATTTAAAAAATCCATTTTATTTTGTCTTAGGTGAAGGTTTACATAGCCAAAGGTTCTCATTTAACAGGTTTTTTTATTTTGTGATGCTGTTTACAGTTGTCAGTGGGTCAGCATTCTCATTAGTCCCATTCTGCGTTTTCTGTTTCTCTTGAGCTAGCGCCCACTATCCTTCTTGGCCTTTTCATCTTTGCTGTTGGGTATATGTTGACTGTTTGATCTGTGATTGACATTGTTTATTTTTTAAGCCAGTCTATTATTTGGCTGAAAGGTAACTTCTGGAAGTGAATTCAGCTCCAAGTTCAAAGAGAGGGCTGTATGGCAATAGTTTCAGGGGTTCCTCTAATCTCTAATAGTCCAGTAAGTCTGGCCTTTTGTTAGGGATATCAGATAATTTTTAAATGGGCTTTTATTCATTTCTCAGGTTTCCAATTGAATTAGAAAGTGAGAGCTCTGGCATCGCCTAGTTGTGTGTTCTTGGCTAAATTATATAATATAATCATTTTGGGTCTGTATAGAGGGGATAATATTGATTAAAAAGGAAAGGATAATATCTGCCAAAGAAGTGTTATGGGGCTCTAAGGAATTAATTTAAATCAGATGCTTGTACAAATGCCTGGCATATACAAGGGAACTTCAAAAAAGTTGGTGGAAAAATTCTATTATCTTGTCATTTTATTTTTTCACCAGCTTTTTGAAGCTCCTGGCATATGGTATAGTTTTGTGTATGAGTTCTTTGGTCCCTAGGTTGACGGTTAGTTGCTCTAGGGAGATTTTGTAGTTGCCACCTGCCAGACTTCCTCCTCAACACATTCAAGCCCAAGATCCAGGTTGACTGACTACCATCCATGAAATCTCCAAAAAAAAAAAAAAAAGTTTGTGTGCATATGTGTGTGTTTTCCTGTCTTATCCAAGATCTAAGGCCTGCCTCTGCTGAATGGGTTTTCTAAGATTTTACCACTGTTCTCAGGACATGGGAACATGATCCCTGGTTTTATGTATGTAGAGTGAACTCTCTCACCAGGCTCATTGGCCTGTAAAGATATCCAATACATGGCCATATTGTGTTTGTGGTCACGTCTGCCTTTGCTTGCCAACTGAATTTATGCATAGTCTTCTCTGCTAGCCTCAACTTATTTTTTTAAAACCTTTGTTTTACAGATTTGTTGATTAATTTACTTGAAGTATTTTTTTGTTTGCTTTATGTTTTTACCATAGGATTTAAGGAAAGCTTAAGTCTACCACATTTCCAGAAATCTTAAGTCTGAACCACATTACTTTCAAGGAGAAAATTATACCACATGCCTTCCTTTTCTACATCACCTTTAATGCAAGTGTAGTCTCATTATTATAAGTGAAAGTTGTCTTAAGCACAACATAGGTAAGTTCAGGTGACATCAGTAGAAACATTTTATGTTAATTAATTCTGATAAATCTAGTCAATGGAGGTAGATTACTAAATGCCAAAATAGTATCTGCCTAAGCAACAATATGCAAAGCACTTAGAAATTTGGACAGTTAGTCCTTGTAAGAGAAATAATGTTCAACTATATATACAAAATAGAGGCAATTAGATGAAGTAGATTTCAGAGAGACTTCCTAGAGCTCTACAACGTTTTTTTTTCTGGAATTGCCTCAAGCACATTATTTTTTGTGCAACCAAATGTGTCCAGTCTTTAACAAGATTCCATATTACTTTGAATCTGTTTTTTGATGGCTAATACACTCTTATCTCAAAATGTAGTTAATCTAATTTTTTGTTTTAAGCATTAGAACTGAGTTTTCAGAATGTAATTCCTTATTATACTAACAGCAACTGTTATTAGTGCAGAAAGTCAGTTCCAATTCATAGGAACCCAATGTAGCGTTTCCAGGTAGCAGTTGGTGGGTTAGAATTGGCAGCTTGTGGTTAGCAGTCCAGTGCCATACCAAGTGTGTTTTCATTTTCACTAGTTTTAATTTGAGGAAACAAATGAAAAAAACTACTGCCTATTTTTTTTTTTAATTGAGTAACAGTTTTCACCTTTTTTGTGTTGATGGAGTTAAAATTCTCATTGCTAATTTCAAATAGTAGATTTAGCCATACTCTTTTTAAAAAAGATTATCAACCAGATAACCTTTTTAAAAAAATTTGTCTGTGACTTTGGTTGGAGCTCTATACCTAGCTAGCTTTCTTATCAATATCATATGGTCAGTGAACAAAAATGGTGAATGGTCCAGTTAAACACATCACCACTACTAGAAACCCAAGGAGCTGATGATACATTCTTCATCTTGAAAGGTGTGAGGCACAAGGTGTAAAACAGCTGTTGTAGGTTATTTATTTTAAAGTTATTATCAAAGTTAAAATTTATAGACACATTTAGATTTGATTATTTTAAATGTTAAATGACAAGAAAATTTATCTTCATATTTTGTGTTAAAGATTTGAGTAAGCTCTACTTGAACAACTGATGTCTAAGAGATGAATAAATTTTGTTGCTCAAGTAAATAGTAATAATAACTTTCCATTTTAGCTTATTTGTACTAAATCAGGTGACTGTAAGGATATGTTGAAAAAAAGTACTACTACAAGATCATAGAAACCTTTATTCAACAAAAATATCAAAATGTGAAGTTACAGTTTCTCATCATACCCTCCATGCAGCTCTGCACACATCTCAAGGCAATGTTTCTCTCTGTAAGGACTCTGCCTGCTTTATTACATCATATCAAAGCAGCAGTTTTAGGACCTTTGAGGGATTCAAATCATGCTTCTTTTCCTTTTCCTTGAGTTTTGGGAACAAAAAGAAGTCTGCAGGGACCAGGTTAAGGCTCTAGTATAGCTGGAATAATGTTTCCCAGTAAAATTCTCATAGGACAGACCTTGTTACACTGGAAGAATGAGCAGAGCATTGTTGTGATGGAAAAAAATTCCTTAATGCAGCTTTCCTGGCATTTTTGTTACCAATGCAGTTTTCCATTTTCATGAGACTTCTTCTTAATAAGCACCATGATTATCCAGAGTCCTTTGAGAAAATCTATTGAGGTTACTTGAAAGTGAGTCACTATAACCTTCTGAACTGAGCTTCTGCCTTGAATTTAACTGACCTAGCCAGATCCCCTCTGGGAGCCACTTTTATTTGGATTTTTTTTTTTTTGGAAGGCACACTAATGAACCTAAGACAGGTGTATTACTGATTGAGAGAACTTCTGTGCAGCCACTCCCTGATCTTAGAGACATGTTTAAACACATTTTGTTTGGAATAAACCCATACATGGTTGAACTGGAACCTTAGTAGTAATACTTGTTTACTTACCCTCATATATAATGAGGAGTCCTGGTGTGGTACTGTGGGTTAACGCACCAGACTGCAAAGCCATTTGAACTGCCAAGTCTCTGGTTCAAGCTCACCAGCTGCTCCTCAGAAACCCTATGCAGGGTCGCTATGAGCGGAATGGACTCGATGGCACTTCACAATAATAGGGGGTTTCAAAAGTTCATGGAAAAATTTAATTTTCTTATTTAATTCAATTTTTCCACAAACTTTTTGAAGCTATCATATATGTGTAAAGGTTATCTGTTTTGACTCCTTAAAAACTCCATAAATTTGGTTTTCTGTAAGTGAAACCGTGAACCATTAGTGTTTTCACTTTGTTTTTTATTTCTGGTTATATATATATATATATATTCATTATAAACCATATTGTACTGGGTTTATTTGGATTTCATGAAACCTTTTCCAGCATTTTAAATTCTGTGTTGTTGTTAGCTGCTAAAAAGTACATTTTGACTTAGAGCAGCCACATGTGACAGAGCAGAATTGCCACATAGTGTCCTGGTGTGGTACTGTGAGTTAGTGCTCTGGACCGCAAGGTCAGTGGTTCAAATTCACCAGCAGCTCCTCAGAACCCTATACAGGGTCCCTTTGAGTCTAAGCCGACTCCACAGCACTTCACAATAGCAATTTTACAGGAACAAATTACCAGGTCTTTGTGAGGAACTGAAGTGTGAGCTTAAACTCCCAACCTTTTGGTAAGCAGTCAAACTACCTGGAGGTAGTTTTTTATGCAGAGTATTTCTAAAAATGCAGCCATTTTTCAAGTTGTTTTTTTCTCTCGTCTGATCTTCAAACATGGTATCTTATGATTTTGTGCAACCAAATGTGTCCAGTCTGTAACAAGAGTCCCTATCACTTCAGATCTCTCTTTTGATAGTTAATAAAATTGATCACAAAATGTGGTTATTTATACTAATTTTGTGTTTTAATAAATTAGTTAAATTTGTTTTATTTAAGATTTATTTTGTATTACATTTAATAGTTTCCCTCTTTTTATTAGTTTTATAGAGTTGTTTAAAGTCTATAAAGAAAAATAGGTTAGAGCATTTATGTTTTGATTTTAGACTACTTAGCCCAAATACAAAAGTTGTGCTGCTGTGTTGTAAAACTGTATTTCCCAAATTTGTGTTTGTATGTACAGATTTTTCCCCTCTAGGTGGCAGCCTCTCACAGTTAATTGAAAGTAATTTGGTTCTGAGGCTCTTGAATATTATTAAATGTGGAGTAGAAGTAAGATATAAAATTTGGTGGATATTTTAACATTTCTGGAGTTAGACTTAAGATTATTTCAGAAATTTAACACCTCTTGGGTCAAAATATACTAACATTAAAGAATGATAAGTTTGCACAGAATATTAGTAATTTTCAGAAACTGGATGTGTGCTGCTTTATAGGTTATGCTGGAATATTGGCAATAATTATAATATTGAGTCCTTTCAGAAATTAGCAGGTTTTGTATATCTTTGCATGTTGACTTTTTTTTTTAAAGCTGATTTTTTACCCATACTTATACTCTTTAAACAGCCTTTTGCTGTTTATTTTATTTTTTTTAAGTTTTTATTGTGAATTGACTGATAGTTTACATGGGAGAACATCGGTTTTACACCATCGTTTCATTGCAATGATTACAGTCTCCTCCGTGCATCATCATTCAGCAGTATTTGCTTCTATTCCCTCTGTTCTTTTTGAGTGTGTGTGGGATGGGGGTGATGTATACAAAAACACTCAGGATATATAATAATTTAATTTAGCAACTAAGGGCATATTCTGCAAGCTTGCCCCCTGGCCGCCAGCACTCAAGTCTTTCTCTTTCCATGAGTCTAGAGTCCTCTTACTGTGTACTTTTACTCTATTGACCTTGTTTAAAGTTGATTGCTTGAGGTTTTTAGGTTTCTTGGGTATCTAAGAAAAGCCCTGGTGGCACAGCTCAGAAACCCTATACAGGGTTGATATAAGTTGGAACTGATTCAATGGCCTTGAGTTTTGATTTTTTTTTATATTTAGTATCTGCAGTGCTAACAGAGATGTTAATGTGAGATCTAGAGAAAAAGTAAATGACTTGAATTACCCCCCATATATAAACCTAAGCTATATCCCCAAGCTAGAGTATAAATAAGACTTTTAGTCATTCAGTATGTATTCGTTAAACAGTCATATTCTGTAAAATTGAATAAGCTTTTAAGTCTTTACAGTATTTAGTAACAAAGTTTACAATTTAGTAATCCCTATTTTTGTCACTGGATATAGATGTCTAGTGATCACTGAGGCATGAGTTTACAACGTGTCTATCTTTTCTTTAGATGTATTTAGGATTCATTTTAACTTGTATCTAAATAATTAAGTAGTGCTGGATTAAAACCAGACTTCTTAGAGGGGACTTAGTTTTAATTATCACATAATTTCCTAATCTTAATTCTAGGAATAATGAATTAAAGGGAAAATTATTAGCAAATGTATTCTACTGTGTTTTCTTTATGCCTTTAGGTGATAGTGATGGGAGCCACTAACCGTCCTCAGGATCTTGACTCAGCAATAATGAGAAGAATGCCTACAAGATTTCATATCAACCAACCTGTACGTGGTCTTGATTGAGATTATGAATACTTATATATTCACCTTTTTACTTGTGATGCCAAGAAGGGGTTGGGTGGGGTTTTTTGGTTTTTTTTTTTCAGGATTCACCTTATTTGTTGTTGTTGTTGTTGTTTTTTTCACTCTTGTTTCTTTTTACTTTCTTTCCTAAGATCCATGTTATTTGCTTCTCTGTGATTAATTATTGGCAGTTAAAGTAAACTGCTTCCCTCTGACAGGGTTAGTGATTAACTAGTAGGCATGACAGCGTTTAAAAAAAAACTGACTGGTCTGTCAGTTTGCTATACTTTGGTGGTTTGCATGTTGTTAGGATGATGAGAGTTATGCCACCACTGTTTCAAATACAGTAGGGTCATTTCAAATCCCAGCATGGTAGATAGATTTCAGTGGCCCATCCAGGCTAAGACACACTCGGAAAAAAGGCCTGGCAGTCTGCTTCCTAACATTAGCCAATGAAAACTTGATGGATCACAGCACAACACGGATTCACTTACTTTGGGCGTGTCCTCAGAAGGAAGACATCCTAATTTGGTGACGTAGAAGGTGGGTATGGATATCCTCAGTGAGGTGGATTGGCACAGTAGCTATGGATATACTTAAACATGCTTGCACAGGACTTGGTAGGGTTTCCTTCTGTTGCACACAATAAGGTCACCACCCTGAATTTGGAGTTAGCTCTTTGGCAATCAACAATAACAAGATATATTACACTTTAACGTAAGAATGTGAATGTGTTGATAAGTTGTTGACACAGTACCACCTTCTTCCTAGTATTGTTTTTTTAATTGAGTACTATCAAGTAGATGATATGTTGTTGCTGGTTAGTGCCATCGAGTTGGTTGTGACCCATAGTAACCAAGTATAGGGTTTCCAAGGAGTGGCTGGTGTGATTGAACCCCTGACCTTGCAGTTCAAACTGATTTTGCAGTCTACCGCATTAACCCACAGCGCCATACTAGGACTCCAATTCATCTCCAATTAGAGATGATTACAGATTGTATAAATACCTTAGAATTTGTTCACAGAATCCTTAAATCCTTAATTTTGTTCACTTTCAGATTGAAGAGAAAAGGAAAAAAACCAAACAGTCCTTAGTAGTAGAAGTAATGCTCCACAGAGTCGGTGTTTACATGTATAGCCGTGCACAGGAGCTTTTACTTTGTCAATCTCTTGCAGATCGTGAATTAAAAAAATTTTCCATTTACTATCTGGATAGAAATCATTTGTCTTGCGTGTAGTCAGTACTTTAACGTGTTCGTGGCAGTGACCATGATTTCTTCTGTAAACGAATGCCTGTGTGGTTCATTTGGAGCTTCGCATTTTCTTAACCACTCAGTTAGAAAATTCACCTGATAAGTCAGTGAAGATCTTTTTTAGGTTAATGTCGTGATGGTTGTGTGCCGTGGAGTTGATTTTGACTCATAGCAATCCTGTGCAGGGTTTTTGAGGCTGTATATCTTTAACAGGAGCAGAAAGGCTCCTCTTTGTACCACGGAGGAGTAGCTAGTAGATTTGCGCTGCTGATTTTATGGTTAGCAGACCAGCCTGTAATCCACTATGCTAGTAGGGCTCCTTTTAGGAGCCTGTAATGTAGGAGGCTGTAAGAGTAGTCACTGTGACTGATAATGTGTATTTGTGGGGAGTCCTCGTGTGGCACTGTGGGTTAATGCGCTAGACTATAAGATAAAGTCACAGTTTGAACTGCCAGGTCAGTGGCTGAAGCTCACCAGCCACTCTTCAAACCCTATACAGGGTCATTATGAGTCAGAACAGACCCAACAGCACTCAACAACAGCAACAATATTTATGGAGTTCTGGTCTGACTGTAGAATAACTGTGAGGTTGGTGGTTCAAACCCTATACTCCTTGGAAACCCAATACAGGGTCACTATGAGTTGGAACTGACTGGATGGCACTTAACAAAATAATGTGTCAGATACCTTGCTAGGTTCTGGTAAATGGTACGTGGTCCCTGTCTTCAAAGAAGTGTTTAGGAGAGAAGGCAGACATATAAATAAAATAAACCATGCTTTTAAAAAAAGAATGTTTAAAGAATTACGAGAGCCTGAGGTGATGATGAAACTTAATTCTGAGGAATCAGTGAAATTCACAGAATCCAGCTGGGCCTTACCGTGGAAGGAAGAGGGCTTTCCTGCCAGAATGAACAGAGACAAGAAGGTATAGATGCTCATATTTAAAGGTGAATTCCAGTAGCTCAGTCAGTGTACTGGGAAAATAGATGGTGAGGGGCTGGACAGGCAGACTGCAGCCAGGATTAGATGAACTGTATGGATTTGAATTTTATTTTGTAAGCAAGAAAAAGCCATCAGAACATTTTAAAAGAAATTCCGTTACCTCATTGATGGCTTAAGACAAAGATTACTGATAGATTCTCTGCTAGTGGTCCAATAGAAACCATATTTTTTTGATGTATGATGAAATAGAACATGTGAGGATAAAACTATGGAAAGTAGTTGTTTTTAAGTGCTTTCAAGTTGGTTTTGACTCATAGCAACCCTGTTAGGAAAGTAGCTTTTATTAAATTAATAAGTTAATTGTATGAGTTATCAAAATAGGTTGTAACATGTTTTTTCAGGCTAGTTATACATTTGTTTACTGTTACAATGGAAACTGGAAATTTGTAGTCCCCTTCTATTTTTAGTGAAAACATACCCTTCCCTCATTATGGGATTAATTTTTATTGTTGCATAACTTGTCAAATGTATGACTATAACCTTACCTTAATACTTCTTTCCAAATTAAATATAAATCCACAAAGGATAGTTATTGGTGATCATGCAACAAATTTAACACTTATTTAACACACTTGAATTACAGAACTGGGTTTGTTTTATTTGTGCTGTTCAGATCATTTTATTTGATGTTCATTATAATTGGCTTTGCTTTATCAGTGTGTATAGGGATAGGGATGAGTCAAGCCATGATAAATTTTAAAAAGCACTTAGGTATAACTGTATGTGTAAGATAGTCTATCAAAGGAGTTGGCATAGTTTCTATACTCTGGTATGTTAATCACTGTGGAAAAAGCTTACATATATATGAACAAATAAATATACTATAAACACCAAGTAAAAGTTTACTAATAGAAGTTAGTGAACATGCATGATATTTATTGAATTGGATGGAGCTGAGAGGGGTATTACTGCTATTTCTTTTAATTTTGGGTAAAAAATTTATGATGGTGATGAATTTTCAGAAATTTCCTAAATGAAGTAAAGGAGCTTTGCAAAGTTGTAGAGGAAGGACATTAAGAGATCCTCATTTACTCAGTAAAAATTTAAGGGCATCTTAATTCCCAGTCACTGTGCTAGGCGCTAGATACAGAACAAGAAACGTACTTTAGTAGGACAACCACATAAAATTACTCCCTAGAGTCTAAAATCAAGACCCTGCTTTAGCCAATAGTAAGCTTTGGGAAGACAAAATATAGGGGAACTAGTTGATTTCATTGTTCTTTGAAATTGCTAACTGGAAATTATCTCGGTTTTAGGCTCTAAAACAGAGAGAAGCAATCCTGAAACTGATCTTGAAAAATGAAAATGTAAGTAGAAAATTACATTTTTCCCCCATCCAGTAAATATGTTTGGTTATAAATATTTTTTGAGAAAAATGTAGAAGAAGCCTGAGAGTGATATGGCTTCGAACTTCCCCTAAATTACTATAAAAACTCTTGACTGTTCAAGTAATTCAGTAACGGTGGTATATTGGTATATTTAAATTGGTTAGAGTAAGCTTTAGGTTTTAAAAAGTCATGTGTTTTGTATCTACAGATTAAAATCCTCTTTGATAGTTTTCAAACTGTTCTTAGTTATATGAAAAGACATATTCCCCCACCCCCACCCCACATACTCTGAAACTAAACTCCCTCTGCCTGTATAGCCCCTTCCAGTTTAGTGAAAGACGTAGTTTTATATAGTAGTGTATTTGTTTTGGAGTCCTGGTGTGGCGCCGTAGGATAAAGAACTAAACAAGATCGATTTGAACTGTGAGGTCTGTGGTTCAAACTTAATCAGCTGCTTCTGGGAAACCCTATACAGGTCACGCTGATGCAGAATTGAGTCAACAGCACTTAACAACATTTATTTTGTTATTGTTTTTTAAGCTAATTGAAACATTTTTCACGTTGGAATTTAGATGTAAGGTATGACAACCAAAATCTAATAGCTTTGTTTAGAGTTTTAAAATAGGTAAGATAGTCACATGGTTCAAAAATTAAAGTATATTGGGGAAAATCTTTTTATCTTTTCTGACTGGTGGTGTGCCTATCCAAACTAAATAGAATATCCTATATTATTCCTTTCCCCCCTTTTTTACATAACGTATATTGATAAGGTAATACACTGGACCGCAAGGTCAACGGTTCAAGTCTACCAACTGCTTCTTGGAACCAACTTGATGGCCCTTAACAACAACAAATATATTCCTTTCCCCTCTGTTTCATATAATGTATATTAATAAACCACTTGTTCTGTGTTCAGGATCTTTTCATGTTAGCTTTTAGTTTTCTTACCCTTAAAAAATTTGTTTTAATGGCACAGATTCCATTGTATGGCTGTATTAAAGAAGTCTTGGGGTGACACTGTAGGACAAGTACTAAACTGCAAACCCACCAGCCACTCCTCAGAAACCCTGTACAGGGTCGCTGTTGTTAAACTGACTACTGTACTTAACAACAACAGTGTATCAAAGGACATTGAGTTTGATTCTAGTCTTTTCTCTATTATGAAAAATGCTGCCTTGAATAACCTTGTACATACGTCATTCCACATATGTGTATGTATGTGGGATGAATTTTCTGGAAGAGGAATTCCGAGGTCAAAGGATATGCTATTTATAGCATTGGTGCCTATTAGTAAGTTATACATGTCAGTTTATTCTTCTATCATCAATATTAGAGTGTTTCTCTTCTTACAGTTTTGCCAGCAAAATGTTAACAGGACTTTTTGCCAGCATGATAGCTAGAAAATGATAGCTCATTATTTTGTTTTGTATCCTCTAGGTATGAAATAAACGTTACATGTGTTGTAAAAGCCACTTGAATTTTTTTTTTTCTTTCTGGAAAATACCTATTCATGTTATTTGCCCATTTTTCTATCAAAAGTTGTTCTTTTTCTTACAGAATTACAGGAACTGTAATCATATTAGGGATATTTGCCCTTAGTCTGTCATATGATTTAAAGCCTTTTTTTTTCAGTTTGTCCTTTGAGTTTGCTTTTTTTCTCCCTTTTATGACTGCTAGGGTTTGTATCTAAATTTAAAAGGCCTATTTTACTCCATAATGTTAAAGAATTTTCTGTATTTCCCAAAACTCTTGCTCCTTGCCTGTCCAAAATTGAGTAATCAAATGTATTTGAGTAAAATGATATTCCTCACTGCCCCAAACTTGTTATCTAAACGCACTGTGGGAACATGGTGTCTAAAGTCAGAAATTAAATAGACCCCAGGGAGAGGAGGATCATTGCATTTTTGTGTCTTCCTTCCTTCTTGAACCACTGTTAATCTCATGGCTACTTCTGCTCTTTCTATACTCTATCAACAACCTCCTTTCCTGTCTTCCCATCATATTTCATCTGTAATTTTGTAGTTGTATGATCTGTTAAAAAAAACAAAACCTGTCACCTATTTTTAGCATCCAAGCTCCTTGGAAACCCACACGGGGCTGCTGTAAGTAGAATCCAACTCCATAGCACTTAACAACAGAACCATAATTATATCTAATAAAAAGTTAGCAGTAATTTATTACTTTCATTTACTATCCAATCAGGGTTTTCTAAAATGTATTTTATTAAGCCATTTATGTTGTTGTTGCTCTTTTAGTTATATAATGATGAAACCAGGTTTGGTTTGTACAGATTTTTCTCCAATCTGAATTTTACTGATTTACCTTTAAAATTATAATAGGAACAAGAGACTATGTCAGATTCAGGTTTACGTTGACGGGAGGGAAAACAGAACTACTTCTTAGTTAAAATTAAATTCTCAATTAATATTTGTAAGTCCTCTGTTTTATGTTTAAGTCTTTAATATATATGATACATGTTTGATGAATCTAGATACATGATATTCTATATGAATCCAGCTTTACTTTTGTTTTTCCATATAGATACTCAATTGTTCTAACACCATTTATTGATTACGTCATTTCCCCTCACTACTTAGAGATGCCACTTATATCATACAGATAGTTCCACACTTAGACATGTCACCTATATCATACAGATAGTTCTACACTTAGAGATGCCACCTATATCGTACAGATAGCTCCACACTTAAGATACCACCTATATCATACAGATAGTTCCACACTTAGACATGCCACCTATATCATACAGATAACTCCACACTTAAGATGCCACCTATATCATACAGATAGCTCCACACTTAGACATGCCAC
>NW_006408521.1:11592684-11604226 GCF_000296735.1 Chrysochloris asiatica | reverse complement strand
CAGTCGCTGGAGAAGGATGTCATGCTGGGTAAGGTGGAGGGTCAGAGAAAAAGAGGAAGACCCCCAACGAGATGGATCAGCCAGGTGGCATCATTGATGGTTTCAAGTATGGCAGCGGTAGTGAGGTTGGCCTAGGATCGGATATTGTTTCGTTCTGCTGTGCATGGGGTCGCTATGAGTCGGTTCCGACTCAATGGCACCTGATAGCAACAACAACATCTTTATAAATCTGACCTTTTACTTATTTTGGGGGATTGGCATGAGAATGATAATATCAGCAAATTACATGCGGTAACATTGTATGTAGTACATATTACTAGGAGTAAGGTGAAATAAAAAGGACCATCGTAAATGTGGTTCAGAACTCAAATATGTCATTGTAAATCAGAGATAACTGCAGTTAGTCTTCCTAGATATTGACCATGTTTCTAGACTTTGCATTTACGTTTTGTTTGTTAATACACCAGCTCCACACTGCTTTACTATTGAAGTTTTTTGGTATCTAGTAGGGAAAGGCATCCCTTATTGTGTGTCCCTCTTGCCTCCAATTTTCTTGGTTATTTTTGTTAATGTTTTAGTAGGAATTTTAGAATCAGTTTAGATGATTCATGAAAAAGCACACGTTAATATTATAGGTGGATCAGGAGTCCTGGTGTGGCGCTATCACTTAATGTGCTGGACCACAAAGATCGGTGGTTCAAGCTCACCAGCCTCTCCTTGGAAACCCTATATAGGGTTGCTATGGGTTGGAATTGACTCAACAGCACTTAACAACAACAACATATTCCATTTATAAATTAACCTCAAGATAATTAAAATACTTCTCATGTTAAATCGTTCTGCCCCAAAATACGTACCTGTTTATAGTTATTAATGTCTCCTTTGGTGTCTTTCATTAGTGCTTTAATAATTTTTTTTAAAAATAATATAAAAAATATATATGCTACATGCAAAAGCTGAAAGAAATATAGGAAATTACAAGATTAAATGAGTAGTTCTTAACCATTTTAGTGGGATTGCAGGGCCCTTTAATTGTCAGATAACAGTGATATTGTCTTCCCAAAGAAAACTGCATACATGTGATTTTTTTTTTTGTACAATTTTAGGGAAATTTCTAAAACCTTTCATGGAGTTTAGGACATATGTCCTAGACGAGAAATTAACAAATAACATTTTGCCTTTTAATCTATTTAGTAACTGACTTCAAAAAGACTAAGCTGTTGCACAACGTACTATTTAATATGAAACGTTGTTGTGAATTGCCGTCGAGATGGTTCCGACCCATAGATCTAAAACATACTTAACTGGTAAATCTTTTAACAAGGATAGGCATTTCAGAGAAGAAAAGGGGGATCAAGTAACTTCACAAGTACATTTGAATTGAATTATGGTGTGGCTAGAAATTTAACAGTGATGAGAAAGTAGTTTCTGGCAATTTTGCAGAGACTATGTTAACTAAAATTTTTTTTTTTTATGTTTACTGTATTGCATAGCTGTAAGATCGTATCATTTTAAAGCACATATTTATGGACTTGTTTTGATACTGATAATACAGATGGCATACATTTAGATGATCAATGTATATGAAATTTAAACTCTCTGTCTCAAAATACAGCCATACTTTACACAGGCTATTTTACCTTTTCACATTCAAACTTTCAAGAAATTATTCATGTCTAATTTGAACTTTGATTGTAATCCTATTTTTGTTTTTATTTTTCCAATAAGTGTTTTTGATATTTATCTTAGAAGTCCATTTGTCTTAGATGAAGGGAATTGTTTGCATTCTGTTTCTTATTCATGAAAGCACAAAGGATTAGTTTCTGATACAAAATAACGGGTGCAAAATTCTCTGCAAATTGCTGAACATGGGAAAGCCTCATTTCCCACTAGCCTCCACTTATATGTTCCAGGCATATTGTTACTCCATTAGATTCTGAAAGAAATTAATGTAACTGTTAAAAGTTGTTACAAATCAGTACACAAATTTATTGAATAAAATGAGTACTATCTTGCTTTTTGAGTCCTGGTGTGGCACTGTGGGCTAATGTGTCATATTGCAAAGTTGTTTGAACTGTGAGGTCGGTGGTTCAAGCTCACCAGCTGCTCCTTGGAAACCCCATACAGGGTCGCTATGGGTCAGAATCGTCTCAACGACACTTAATAACATCTTGCATTTACATTGGTGAGCAGATACAGGTTTTGGATGCAGTAGACAGCTAGGCCTTTTTACTTTTTACAACTTTTTCTTATGTCACTGAAAGAATGAAGCTTATAAAAAATGATATGTTTTACTCTTTTATAATCCTTTATTGATAATAACATGACCTGCTCACTGAAAAAAAGATAATGTGGTAGTTTGGGCTTACAGTTTTATATATAAAAAGAATTGTTTTTAAGTGCCATTGAGTCAGTTCTGACTCATAGTGACCCTGTATAGGACTCCTGGTGTAGCACTGTAGGATCAGAACTGGACTGCATACCACAAGGTGGCAGTTCAAACCCACCAGTTTGCTCTTTGACACTCTATACAGGGTCGCTATGAGTCAGAACTGACTTGACGACACTTAACAACAACAAACAGTATTTCCAAGGAGTGGCTAGTGAGTTTGAATGACTGGCCTTGTGGTTAGTAGTCCAGTGCTTACTCTATACTCTATAACAGTACCGGTTTTTCCCACTATCTAAAGTAGAGGGCTCTTATGAAACCTTTCTTAAGGCAAAATAATGTAAAGCAAAGAAGCAATGACCACTAATTTATATGTGAAACTTTTTGAACGCTCCTAGGCCCAAAAAGGAGTCCTGGTGTGGTGCTGTGGGTTAATGCGCCAGAGTGCAAAGCTTTTTGAACTGAATTGCAAGGTTGGTGGTTCAAGCTTACCAGTTGCTCCTTGGAAACCCTATACCAGGGTCGCTATGGGTCGGAACTAAGTCGATGGCACTTAACAACAACAGGTCCAAAAAATAACCTTATCAAATCATGCGAAATACTACATAAGACCTAAAAATAACACTAAACATATAGTAAAAGCAGGAATGATAAATACACAACTAATGTAAGGAGGAAATCATGTTTGTTACAGTGTAGTTTCCCTGGGAGCAAGCTTGGCTGGACTCGGTGCTTCTCAGAGTACATGCTGTTCTTGAACTGTTCACTGCAACCCGAATGCTGAATGCTACTTCAATGTTCACAAAAGCAGAAGTCCTCTTCAGTTTTCTTTCATTAGCAAAAAGAAGCACTAATGTAGGTCTTTCATAAAAGCGAATTTGGCAGACTCAACTTCCAAAACGGGGGTTTTCGTGTTATCTCTAAAGAGGTAGCTATTGCTCCCCATTACAAACTAACCTGAGTTTATACATTTTATATAGCATGGGAGAATAGTTCACAATCATTTATTTTGGAGGCTAGTCTAAGGATTCTATGTGAGAGCTTCAGAAAGTTCATGGAAAAGCTACATTTTCTTATTTTAATTAAAAAGTTTTATTGTGAATTGAGTGACGGTTTATAGACACGATCATCATCACTTTTAAATTCATCAACTAATACACTTTGTGTCGTCACAATGATTACAATCCCTTCCTTGGAACAACAGCCCATTTCCTCCCTGTGGCTCCTATTACCATTTCACCCACCTTCCCATCTCTTGCTACCTTAGTCCTTAGGTGCATGTTGCCCCTTTGATTTTGAATGATTGACCATTCCATCATTCATAGTGAGCATATTTTACTAGTGTTGTTATTCCCCCTATATGCCTATCTACTGCTTGGCTGGAAGTTGGGCTACAAGGGGTGAATTCCTTTCCAAACTTGAAGGATGATCAAGGGCGTCTCGGGTTCTTCATGTCTCTTTCTGACCAAAAAGCCTGTCTTTTTTTAATTAATAATTTTGAGTTTTGTTCCACATACTCTGCCACTCTGTCTGGGACCTTCTAATGTGAATCCTTTCAGAGCAGTTGGTAGTGTTAGCTGGGTTCTATGTAGTTCTTCTGATCTCGAGTTATGGAGACTGAGTTCACATGGTCCATTAGTTGATTCTAAGCATCTTCAATGCTCATAACTCTTCTTCTATGGAAAGACCAATAGCTGCGCTTGAGATGGCCCCTCAGGGGTTTTTAATATCGCAGACGCCACTTAACAAAGTAGGATGTAGAACATTGTCTTTGTGGACTATGTTATGCCAATTGGCCATGGTGTCCCCTGATACTATGGTCCTAATTCCCCAGGTTAAGCAACTCATTGCCTTAAGATGTTTGATAATGTCTAAGAAGTTTTCATAATTTTGTCTGCTGTATATTCAACTATTTCCATTCTTATAAAATAGTGCATTTAAAATGTAAGTATTAGTGGAGTATTCTTTTGTAATGGACTTGGCACTTGATTCAGGCTATTTGCAATGTATGCTGAACAAAGAGGATCTAATGGAGTTGAATGCCTATGCTTCCCCAGCTTCCTACAGCCTGTCTGGAGATTTATTTTTGTCATGACAGAGAATGAAAATTAAGTTAATATCTAAACTTTATGGTAAAAAAAACATTAAAAAAAAGGATTTTTTTTTTTTTTTTTTAATGTTTTACTTCCCATACTGTTATACAATCCATAACTTATTTTAACACTAATAAGTGTTTGGAAGTATCCATTGCAGTATATTTTATGTTTGTTTTTAAAGCATGTTTTTATTTGTTTAAGGTGGATAGGCATGTCGACCTGCTAGAAGTTGCCCAGGAAACAGATGGGTTTTCAGGAAGTGATTTAAAAGAGATGTGTCGAGATGCTGCCCTCCTCTGTGTCAGGGAATATGTGAACTCTACTTCAGAAGAAAGGTATTTGTTTTTAGAACTGATCTCTCATATTTTTCAAAACCTTTAGGAACTTTTAGATTCATTTTCATTGCTTTTGAATAGAATTTCTGCTTACAGAAGTAAAAGGCAATTGTGAGTTAGCAAACTCCTCAATTTGTTTGTTGCCATTTTCCTAAAGGGGGCGTTTAGAAAATGAATGAGAGTGAGACAAAGTCTGAAAGAGGAAGAAATAAGATAGGATTTGTGCTGATAATCCATGCAGCCTGTTAGGACAAATAGAAACCTAAGCATATCCATCTCTACTAGAAAAAAGCAGGATTCTCTTGCTTCTGTGTCTTAAATTTCATTTTATGTGGAAATTAGTGTGCTGTCTTCCAGAGCTTACACTTTTAAGTGTGGAAAGTGCTGGAGATCAACCTTAAACTTATTAATAATAATGTGTTTACTAAATAAAGCAAACATTTTTCAGGGTAGCAAACTCCACATGAAACCAGTTTCAAATTATGGTGAGGCTGAGTAAATCAATTTTGTACCAACCTTATTCCAACAGAGATATTAGTGGACTGGAAAAATTAGATGAGGTCTGGTGAACCGTATTCCTTAAGGAAGATTACAAAAAAAACCAAACACTTGCCCTGAATCAGCACTGCACTGCATTTCTAAAGTGCTTTCCAGAACATAGTATCAGCCTTCTTTCTACTTGTGTACTTTGAGGGAGCTATGTTCAAAGAGATTGTCAACTCTTCAGCTTTGTTTCTCAAGCTTCCTTCCTCAGTCCTCAGAGGGTTTTATACCAAATGACTCTGATTTGCCAGTCATGTTAATGTATTTAATTACATTGTCATAGCACAGATTTTTAGTATTGACAATTTTGCCTTAAAGTACCTCTGTCAGCCAGTAAGTAGCTATGCATGCTGGTTCTGGACCTCATTGTTAATGTGCTTAGGACCCAACCATGTAGAGATTTTCTCCACTTGTTTGTTGTCAGATTAATTCAGTGATTCTAGCAAATTAGGAAAGCTTTGGATCTCAACAGCAAGGATAATCTACCCTGTTTGTATTCTTGTGGATGAAATGAAGAGGAGAAATAACCAATCTATAAAAGGTTTTGTGTAAGTAAATTACACTAGTAATGAAGAGTCCTACTTTTCTGCTAAATTCAAAGCCCTAAAAAAATTTCTTTTAGTTTGAAAAATCTGGCTTGGGTTATCATAACTTTTTCCTTCAATATATATTATCTTATAGTGTCTGTAGATTACAGAGGAGCCATAATACAATGGATTTTGCTCTTTACATTACTGAAGCCCTGGTAGAATAGTGGGTTACAATTTAGGGTGCTAACTACAAGGTCAACAATTCACATCTACCAGCTGCACTTCAGGAGAAAGGTGAGGCTTTCTGCTCCCGTAAAGATTTATGGCCTCGGAAACCCTTTAGTAGAGGGTTGCTGTGAGTTGGTACCAACTCGACGGCATACCACTACCACCATTATTAAAGTAAGGGGGAGTTGGATTAGTTGATTTTTATTAAAAGTTGAGAATTTTACTTTTCATTCATCAAAAGCTAAACATGAACATGAATATATAACTAGGAATTCTACGTCTTCATTTTAGTTTTCAGGGAATAACTTGATTTCTTGACTGAAATTATATTCCCATTTGGGTAAACAAATGCACCTGTCAATAATATTTTCAGAATATGGTTAATATTCTGTACTTACATTCTTGGTGTCAGTGTTTTGTTTTGGTTACCACAGGTATAGTGTTTCTATTTATAGCCAGGCATTCGATGGCACTTAACAATTCCACCCTTTTAACTTTCTACTGGTTGGCAGTGAACAGGTTTTTAAAGCTTTGTGTTGATGGGTACTGTCCAGTCAGTTCTGACTGCACAAACTAGAACTCTCCCCTGTAGGGTTCCTAGGCTTTACCGGAGCAGATTGTCGGGGTTTTTCTCCCATGGAGTCACTTTTGAGTTGCAGTTGAGTGCTTAACCATTGAGCCACCAATACTCCTTATGACTTGAATAAAACATAGTTGAATGCCGGAAAATATATGAAGCTGATCATTATGATTCTGTTGGGATTTGGCATAAGACATAGACTACATTGTTAAACCTTTTTGTACAGTTGGGAAAAAATTATTTTTTACCACATGTGTGTGTATATATATCTTAGTAAAATATCCTTTTTATAGATGTATATTCTAAAGTTTATTTTAAACATTTGGTGGGTTTGTTTGTATTTTAGCCATGATGAAGATGAAATTCGGCCTGTGCAACAGCAGGACCTTCATCGAGCAATTGAAAAGATGAAGAAATCAAAGGATGCAGCATTTCAGAACGTTTTAACACATGTTTGTTTAGATTAAGAGTAAAGCTCATTTGTACAGTCGATGTGATCCAATTTGGTGTGACCTGTTATTAGTGGAGATAGATTGGAAGGAGGAGTGCTCTTTAACAGCAAGGGAGTTAATACATTGGTTTTATATGTTCTAAGTTATTGAGATATAGTGGATATGTAAACGGTATTACTACTGGCCAGAAATCATGAGGTGGAACCATGTAATCCAACCTGGGTATGTGCTTGTTTTTGACCTCTTTAGCCATATGTTCTTGCAGCCGTATAGCATCTAAGCTGGTCTTAAAGTGATAGATGATTCATAGGTCATCTGTGAGAAATGCGGATGTGGTTAAGTGCTGGTTCCTAGATATATGAGTGAATGAGTGAGTGTGTGTGTGTGTGTGTGTGTGTATGTGTTAAATTTATATAGTCATACATTTTATATTGGCATTCTGTAGATAAGTTTGAATACAAAAACTTTTTTTCACTCCAACTACTGAATCCAAAGTACCAAATAGTATATAGCAAAAGTAAAATTTAAGGTTATGTCTGAAAGGTACAGTGATTCAGCCATTTTCCAGTTACCATTTGTTTCAGCCTTTTTTTTTTTAATGCAAGGTTTCTCTGTCTGCGCTTGATTATTTGGAGTCAGCCACATCTGACTCAATATTTAGATGTGACTCAATTATTTTCATTGTCAAGATAAGCAAGTAAAAATACTTTTTAATGATCAGCATTGAATTGTTGTCAGGCAGTCTTGTGTTCAATGTTGATTTCACATCTTTCTCCAAGCACCTTGAGTCGAGATAGGTTTAAGTTTTTATATTGACCTATAGGAAGGTGGATTTGGAGGCCTTTTAAAAAGAATTGGTCTGAAGAACTCAGTGTCATCCATTATGTGAATGTGACCTTCTGCCTTCAGTTCTGTTACATGGTTTGGTATGTTATTTTTAAATTGTGTTTTCATTAATTATGGTGAAATATAGTTTGGTCATCAAAAATGAAATTATAGTTTAAACTAAGTAGCTACTACTAAATGTGCTAAAAGACTTACTTTGTAACTTTAATTTTTAAATTTTTCTTAGTTTATTATAAATTGTACCCTAGTTAAATACAACACACATATCAGTCCTCATATTGTGCCTATAGTCTGTTGAGCCTATGTTGAACTATATGATGAAACATATTTTGTCTGAAATTCTGTTAACCAGAATTCTATTATAGACACTTAAATTAAGATACAGCATGAGGAAATGGCATCACACAATCTTGAGGCGCCTTCTGGATCATAAGAAGATTAAATTACCTTTCTTATGGTTTGACCTTGTATCTCTGAAAACTCATTCATGAGATACTGCATTAGTTTCCCAGATAATACATCTCTCAACTAGAACACAGTGGACAGCTTATTCTTCATTTATACTTTGAATGGTGGGGTAAGTCTATAGACACTTTGGATGACAAGCAAGTCATAAAAAATTGTGAAGATGATGGAAAATTCTAATGAACATAATAACAAAAACATTGTCTCCATTTTTACTAATTATATTACTATACTATTATTTTGTAAAAGTGTAATAAAGTGGTCCCTCTTTGATTTTTTTTTTCCCACTTCATAGCTTTTTTCAGTTATCCAAAATTTTCTGCCTTTTCTTGTTTACATGTATACTCTGATTATATATTGATAAAAATAAGGGTTGATGTATCATTCTTCCACACGTCCATTCTGCTTAACTTCTCTTAAATTTAGAGTATTCAGTAGTGGTAACTATTAAATTTGTCATGAATTTAATCATCAAATGAAGTTAGAGAACTACTACTAAAGAACTTTAGTGTTAGAGGTAGACATGCATACTACGTAAGTGGTTTGATCCCAGGTTTCAAGGTATTTGATTTTGGGTAGCAATTAAGAGTACTAAATCTAGAATCAGACTGCCAGACTGTCAATCCAGGCTCGCTATATAGCCAGCTCTCCATTTCATTTTCTGACTTCCTTGAGTCTATAAAATGACAGTGATGCTCACCTTAAAGAGCTGTGTAATGAGATGATAATGCATGGAAGGGAGTCAGCACAGTGGTAGATACATAGTAACTGCTCCAGTGTTAGGCATCATTATTAATAGTATCATTCCTTTTCATACTGATGTACATATCCTGATGACATCTCCATGTAGGACTTCTAAACCTCGAATGTGTCTCAAACGATTCCAAACCCCTGTTACAACTTAATAATGCAGTATTTGAATCAACTGAATATCTCCCTTATTATTTCTCCTTTTTGTTCCCCCCCAATATCTAATTCTACCCCTTCACCTGCAGATAGACCCAGAAACCGTCGTGTAATGAGTAACTGGGTTAGACTAATGTAAAAATTCTCTATGAACCATAATACCATTCTTCAGTAGCTATGACTTTACAGGTTTGGTGCTTGATGAGGATGTTCAAGCCCTGGTTATTATGCCGGTATAAAAATGGCAGCGTCCCTTTGTTGGGATTTTTTTTTACTGCAATTATGTTTGTGGACAAATGTTACAATTTTTTTCTGGGTAAAGAAAATAAATTGGGTGATGTACATTTTAGCTTCTCTTAAATTCAAAATACTGACTAGAATTCTGATATCTGGGAATATTTCCTGCATGCCAAACTCCAGCATTGACTGGATGCCTTAAATAAAGCCATAGAATTATTAATATGTTTATAGCTGACATAAATTTGTAGATGGCTGTGATGTCTAATTTTATGTGTCAACTTGGCTAGTCCACAGTACCCAGTTGTTTGATCAATCACTAGTCTAGATGTTGCTGTTAAGATACTTTGAAGACATGGTTAACATTTACAGTCTGTTGACTTTTAAGTAAAGGAGATAACTTTTTGAGGGTGGGGCTTCATCTAATGAGTGGAAGCCCTTAAGAGCAAAACCAGATTTTTAAGAGGGGAGAAAGAATTCTGCTTCAAGACTAACAAATCCTGTCAGAGTTTCCAGCCTGCTGGTGTGCCGTACAAATGTTACACTTGCCAGCCCATACACACACACACGGGTAATTATTTTAAGGAGTTAACTGGTAGAAGGACCTTCATTATTAAGTTTGAACCACTGACCTTGTGATTCAAACCAACTTTGCAGTCCAATGCATTAAACCCACAGTGTCACACCAGGACTAGGCATAGCTGATAAAAATATCATTTTAAGATTTCTCTTGCAAGCAACCAACTTGAGAATTTATTTGAAGCGTACCAGGGAACTCACAAAATCAATGGGAAAGTAAAGAAGCAGATTTGGGATGTTAGGTGTCATTGAGTCGGTTCTGACTGGGCAAAACTAAATGAAAAATCTGTGCTTATTGTTGGCTGCCACTGTTACGCCATCTCTGTAAGCATAAAGACCTTTTGCTTTCTTGCCTACCCTCCATCTTACCAAGTAAGGTGTCCTCTTCAAGGAGCTGGTTCTTCCTGATCACATGTCCAAACTATGTGAGACACATTCTTACCATCCTCACTTAAATACTTTGGTACTACTTCCAAGATAGATTTGTTTGTTCTTCTGACAGTCCACAGTACTTTCAGTATTCCTTGCCATCACCATAATTCAAATACATTTGGTCTCTCTTCTTCCGTATTCACTGTTCAACTTTCACATGCATATGAGACTACTGAAAATACCAGGGCTGAGGTCAGGCATACCTTAGTCCACAAAGTAAACTCAAAACACTTTAAAGAGGTCTTTTGCAGCAGATTTGCCTAATACAGATAACACTGATGTCTTGATAGCTCCTTTCATGAATGTTGATTGTGGATCCAAGCAAAATGAAGTCTTTAACAACTTCAAACTTTTCCCCCTTTATCAAGATGTTACTGGTCCAGATATGAGGATTTTAATTTTCTTTATGTTGTGGTGCATATATACTGAAGGCTGGAGTCTTTGAGCTTCGTTAGTATTTCAAGTCTTCCACTTTTAGCACTTAAAGTAGTGAAGAGCAGAGATGTCAGCTTGAGGAGTAAGGTGTGCCTGACCCAAGCCATGGTATTTTCAGTAACCTCATATGGATGTGAAAGCTGGACAGTGAATAAGGAAGATCGTAGAAGAATTGATGCCTTTTGAGTTGTGATGTTGGAGGAGAATACTGAAAGTGCCATGGACTGCCAAAAGAACCAATAGATCTGTTTTAGAAGAAGTACAACCACAGTGCTCCTTGGAGGCCAAGATAGCTAAGCTTCGTCTCTTCTACTTTGGACACATTGTCTGGAGAAGGATGTCATGCTGGGTAAGGTGGAGGGTCAGAGAAAAAGAGGAAGACCCCCAACGGGATGGATCAGCCAGGTGGCATCATTGATGGCGTCAAGTGTGGCAGCGGTAGTGAGGTTGGCCCAGGATCGGACATTGTTTCGTTCTGCTGTGCATGGG
>NW_006408521.1:11591617-11592584 GCF_000296735.1 Chrysochloris asiatica | reverse complement strand
CCACCTATATCATACAGATAACTCCACACTTAAGATGCCACCTATATCATACAGATAGCTCCACACTTAGACATGCCACCTATATCATACAGATAGCTCCACACTTAAGATGCCACCTATATCTTACAGATAGTTTCACACTTAGACATGCCACCTATATCATACAGGTAGCTCCACACTTAGACATGCCACTATATCATACAGTTAGTTCCACACTTACGATGCCACCTATATCATACAGATAGTGCCACACTTAAGATGCCACCTATATCATACGGGTAGCTCCACACTTAAGGCACGGTTTTCTTCCAATGACAACTGTCATAAGTTGGTTCTGATATAAGTTTAAAAAAAAAATTTTTTTTTAAGTTTTCATTATTGCCTTTTAATTATCAGTATCTTTATAAAAACTATGGACAACATTGAGAAGTATGAGTATTCCAGAACACTTAATTGTACTTCTGAGAAATTTGTACCTGGACCAAGAGGCAGTTGTTCGAACAGAACATGGGAACACTGAATGTTTTAAAATTGGGAAAGGTGTGCGACAGGGTTGCGTTCTTTCACCATATTTGTATGCTGAGCAAATAATACGAGAAGCTGAGTTCTATGAAGAAAAACGTGGTGTCAGGAATGGTGGAAGACTCATTAACAACCTGCGATATGCTGATGATACAACCTTGCTTGCTGAAAGTGAAGAGGACTTGAAACATATACTTATGAAGATCACAGAGCAAAGCCTTCAATATGGATTACATCTCAATGTTAAGACAAAAATCCTCACCACTGGACCAATAAACAGCATTGTTCTCAATGGAGAAGAGATTGAAGTTGTCAAGGACTTCATTCTTCTTGGATCAACTGTCAACACTCGTGGAAGCAGCGGTCAAGAGATCAGACGACGTATTGCATTGGGCAAATCTGCTGCACAGGAACTTTTTAAAGTATTGAAGAGCAGAGATGTCAG
>NW_006408521.1:11558429-11576650 GCF_000296735.1 Chrysochloris asiatica | reverse complement strand
CCCAGGATCGGACATTGTTTCGTTCTGCTGTGCATGGGGTCGCTATGAGTCGGTTCCGACTCGATGGTACCTGACAACAACAACTTTCAGCAAGCAAGAATGTTGTTACTTGTTTATCATGAGTTCCTCTAATCAGATGCTATGCTGTTTCATATAGTCCAGCTTCTCAGATTATTTGGGATAGAAATTCCAAATGTTCTTAAAATATTTGGGCAGATTCTCTCACTGGAAATATGGACTCCATTTGTCTTTTAAATTAGTTCATTGAATATTTTAAATCCTAGAGGTAACCGCACAATCCCAGGCCAAAACTACCCATGACAATCTTGTAGTTGTGAGAAAGGGAAGGCCTCTCTAGGAACTCCTTGGTTTAGATGCTTTGATAATAAAGTATAGGCAGTCTCCATTTACCATACTTGATACCAAACTAGTATACACATTATAGCTATAGGTAGTCTCCAAGGAGACCTGTTAGCATAGTGGGTTATGAATTAGGCTACTAACTGCAAGGTCAGCAGTGTGAATCCATAGGCTGCTCTGTGGATGAAAGGAGGGGGAGGATTCCTGCTCCTGTTAAGAATTAACAGCCTCAGAAACTCTCCAGGGTCACTATGAGTCAGAACCAACTTGACAGTACACAGCAGAAGCTATATATAGCATAGGTAGTCCCTGACTTACCGATGTATTTGAGTTATTTGCAAACCACACTTAGGACCATCTTTTTATTTGTACATCTTATTAGTAATGAATACTATGTACAATGTTGATGTTATCCTCATGCCAACCACCAAAGACAAATAGTTTTTGAAGATACTGCTGCTAAACGGCAAAAAAATGAAAGCAAAAAAGCAGAACCAATTTATGACAGGCATTAGAACAGAACCTTGTCAAAAATTGGAGCCTACCTGTGTCTAGAGTTACTGACTCATCAAGGATAAATACAAAAGAGATCGACCATCCAAAGAAAATTGGGTATTGTGGGGGTAGTGTGATGGACAACAATGGCAGGCAAATGATCTTTGTGTCTAGGCAATCATCGTTTTCCTGTGCATGCGTCAGAAAGGCTCTAATGTAACACAGTTGTTCCTTGTACATTGGCCAGCACACTCTTCCGGAGGGAGATAATTGAAAAGTCTTCTTATTTGCTTTCAGCTCAAAAGACTAGGATCTAGGAATGGTATCCGCTGCTCATGATCCTATCCTACTTGTAGATTCTGCTACCTGTGAATTAAATGGTCAATTCAAACATAACCAGTAAGAGTAAAACCAGGGTTTTAGGGTGGATAGAAGGATTTCCAACAAAATTCTCATAGGACAACCGTCACTACCCTCGAAGAATGAGCAGATGCATTGTGATGGGGAGAAATTACTTGGCTCAACCTTCCAGGCCTTTTTCTACCAATGCAGTTTTAATTTTTATTAAAATTTTTTCCTAATAAGTCCCTGTGATAATTATGTGCCCTTTATAGAAAATCTATCAAGTTTACTCCTTGGGAATACCAAAGAACAGTCATTATAACCTGTGCTGACCTCTCTATTGAATTTCATTGGACTTTTATTTTGAAGGCACTGGAATGAGACTAAAAAGTCAGAATTTGCAGTCATGCACTGATCACAGAAACGTTTTAATATTCGTTCAGCATAAACTCATGCACGTATGAACTGGAACACTAGTAGCAATATGTTTTGACTTACCCTTTATATGATACATCAAAGAAGGGAACGGAGATAGAAGCCCTTTTTAGAGTCCTCTGCAGTATAAGCCTTTTGATGAAAGTTCACACAAGGCACAAATATTCTCACTACACCATCCATGCTCACTTCATTCTCTACTCTTATTCCTCAGACTTCCTTGTCACTTTGTTGTTAGGTGTCATTGATTCAGTTCTGACTCATAGTGACCCTGCCCAGTTCTGAGCCATCCTCACAATCATTGGCCCATTGCTGCTGCTACTGTGTCAATCATCTTTTTCACTTTTTACGGCTGGTGTGCTGCTCTAGGTCAGCAGTTCAAACCTACCAACTGCTCCTCAGAAACCCTACACAGGGTCTCTGAGTCAGAACTGACTTGACAGCACTTAACAGCAACAACTTTACCAAGCATGCTGTCCTCCAGGAACGAGTTACTCCTGATCAAATATCCAAAGTATAAGAGACAAAAGTCTTGCCATCCTGACTTCTAAGGGGCATTCCGGCTGTACTTCTAATACAGACTTGTTACTTCTAGCTATCCGTGGTACTCCCAATATTCAAATGCAGTGATTGTTCTACAGTCTTCCTTATTCATTTCCCACCTTTCATGTGCGTATGAGGCCACTAAAAATACCATGGCTTAAATTAGGCACAACTTCAGTCCTCAAACAGATCTTTTTGCTCTTGGACACTTCAAAGAGGTCTTTCCTTCAGATTTTCTTGACTGCTGCTTCCATGAGTGTTGATTGTGAGTCCAAGCAAAATAAAATTTTTGACAACTTCAATCTTTTCTCCATTTACCATGATTTATTGGTCCAGTTGTGAGGATTTCTGTTTACTTTGAGGTGCAATCCATATTGAAAGGTATAGTCTTTGATCTTCCTTAAACCTGTCTATCTCCACCGAATCTGATCATTTTAGTCAAACCATTTGCCTCTTCTGTGAATCCATCCAAGTTCTTTCATGTGTCTCTTCCACGTAAGATACGAAATATGTATCACATGAAATTCTTCCGCAGAGATTCCTCTCTGTCATTGACATTTAGGGCTACTTCTGAGTGTGCCTGAAATATGATAGCCAGTGTCAGGTTGGTGCTGTGGTCATTGGTAAACCACCCCTAGCTGGTCTCAAGAAGCCATAGGTATATGCAGAATGAACTCAAGTGGCCATCTGGAAGCATGAGCAACATGCTCATCAATCTGCAGATGGCCCTTCAGGAACTGCTAGCTCCTGTTCCGTATGTTCCACTTGATGAAATTCTACTTGCCATGCCCAACTCTCTGCCTAGGTAGATTACTTTGTACTGCTCTGGTACTCTACCCACCCACACCCTCTCCAGGTACTGGGTATAAAAGGACAGTGGAGACTGAAGTAAACCTTGTTTTTTATGTATTTTATTTCCAAAGAGTACGCGCTCTTTTCTCTGAAAGGCAGGGTGAAGAGCTGATGATTTAGATTCTTCTTCGAGGCTTGGTATGCTGGGTATGGGATTCAGCTTTAATTAGAGCCAGTTCACTAGCCACTCTGGGTTGTACAGTCTATTCTCTATGCAACAGCCTTTTCATCTTGATAATTTAATTCGAGGGATTTCGGTTGTAGGTTCAGGTGTTTATAGTTCACCTTTACACTAGGTTGTAACAGGACTCTGATATCCAATCACCCTGAGAATACACAAGAGTATGCATCCACAGTCCCTCTTCTACTGCCAAAAGTTTCTAGACAAGATTAAGGGAAGAGGATTAGACGTCTAAGTAAAGAGTTCGTTTTTGCAGGTGGTGTGTTTTCAGGTTCCAATCTGTCTCAATAGTCTGAGGCTTGATTGAATTCTCCTAATACTTGTAAATTCTCTCCATCAATGTTAGGCCCACTCCCCAATTCACTGTATCCAAATGTGAGAATCTACCAACCGTGTGACTTCTTTGCTCACCTCTGAAAGGCAAAGTGACTTCAGAAGTCACTTCAAAAATTCCTTTCATGCCTTTTCTTTCCTGTTGCTGTTGTTAAGCGCCCTTGAGTCAGTTACGACTCACAACAACCCTGTCTAGGGTTTCTAAAGGGCAACTGGTGGAGTTATACTGTCAACCTTGTGGTTTGTATCCAGTGCTGATTCGAAAGTGTCATACCATCAGCCCTAGCCTTGTAAAAATGTATTCTTTTTCTTGTTTTTTTTTTTTTTTTTTTTAATTACTACGGGAATGATTTATTAATATTCTCCCATCCTGTATGTTGTGTTTTCACTTTCTTGACAGTATTTTTATGGCATAAAAGTTTAAAATTTTGTTGAAGTCCAATTTATCTTTTAATTTTTTTGGTATCATGTCTAAGAATCCATTGCTTAAAACAAGGCCCTAAGAGATTCACTCTTTCATTTTCCTTTAAGAATTTCATAGTTTTACCTCATGCTGGAGCCTTGGTGTGGTGTTGTGTGTTAATGTGCTGGACTGCAAGGTCGTTTGAACCAGAGTTGGTGGTCCAAGCTCACCAGCGGCTCCTCAGAAACCCTCTACACGGTCACTATGAGTCAGAACCAACTCATTGGCACTCAGCAACAACAATGGGAGTGAAGATCTTCTGCATTCTTCTACATTCTAATAGAAGTGGAAGTCCTGGTACTCAAATATTTTTTAAGAAATTATGCAATTATCTTAGATCATATGAAGCTCATTTCAATTTCATAGGTTTCATTCCCATCTATGGTTTTATACACACATACACATTTGCCTTTCAGTTTATTGTCTGTGCTGGCTTGTGTGTTGCTATGATGCTGGAAGCTATGTCTCTGGTATTTAATATAGCAGCAGGGTACACCCATGATGGACAGGTTTCACCGGAGCTTCTACACTAAGACAGACTCGGAAGCAGGCGAGGCAGACTCCTTCAGAATGTTCAGCCACTAAAGACCTTATGAATAATTGCAATACTGGCAGATATGCAAGGTCGGCACTTCAAGCTCACCAGCTACTCCTTGGAAACCCTAGACAGGGTCACTATGGGTTGGAATCGACTCACTGGCACTTAGTTACAACAACTGTCAGCACCAGAATATTGATATTCTTAAATTATAGATAGCATTAGAATTTTACCAGATATAGTGCCAGAAGATGAGCCCCTCAGGTTGGAATACAACTGGGGGAGAGCTGCCTCCTAGAGTAGAGTTGACCATGATGATAAAAACAGTAATAGATTTCAGGACCTTCATTTGCTGGTGGGGCACAACTCAAAAAGAGGAGAAACAGTTGTAAATATCCATTAATAATCAGTATATGGATTGTAGGAGCTCTGGTAGCGTAGTGGTTACGAATTGGGCTGCAACCGCAAGGTCAGCCAATCGAAACTACCAGCTGCTCCACAGGAGAAAGATGAGGCTTTCTGCTCCTGTAAAGATTTATAGCCTCGGAAACCCTGTACAGGTTCGCTAAGAGTCAGAACCAACTCCACAGCACGTAACCACCACCACCATATGGAATGTATAAAATATGAATCTAGGAAATTTGGAAGATGTCAAAAATGAAATATAAAGTATAAACAATGGTATCCTAGGCATCAGTGAGCTGAAATGGACTGGTATGAGCCATTCTGAATCTGGCAATAATACAGTTTACTATGCAAGAAATGACAAACTGAAGAGGAATGGCATCACATTTGTCAAAAAGAATATTTCAACATCTATCTTGAAGTATAATGCTGTCTGTGATAGGATAATATCCATACTCCCACAAAGAAGACCAGTTAATGCAATTATCATTTAAATTTATGTACCAACCACTAAAGTCAGTAATGATGAAATTGAAGAAGTCTACGAACTTCTTCAAAGAGCTCTGGTAGTGTAATGGTTATGAGTCAGGCTGCTAACCTCAAGGTCATCAGTTCAAAACTACCAGCTATTCCATGGAAGAAAGATGAGGCTTTCTGCTCCCATAAAGATTTACAGCCTCAGAAACCCTATGTAGGATCGCTATGAGTGGGAACCAACTCCATGGCACACCACCACCAACAACAACTTCATCAGTCTGAACTTAAACAAAGATGCAATTAAGATGCATTGATAATTACTGATGAATGGAAAGCAAAGGTTGGAAACAAAGAGGAATAACCAGTAGTTGGAAAATATGGCCTTGGTGATAGAAACAATGCTGGAGGTCACATGATAGAATTTTTCAAAATCAATTACTTCATTATTGTACATACCTTTTAAAAATAACATAAAAGATGACTATACACATAGATTTCACGAGATGGAATACACAGAAATCAATTTGACTACATATGTGGGAAGAGACAGTGGAAAAGCTCCATATCATTAGCTAAAAGAACACTGTGTAGAAGACCATCAATTGCTCGTATGCAAGTTCATGCTGAAGCCGAAGAAAATTTAATAAAGTCCATAAAGCCAAAATTTGACCTTGAACATATTGCACCTGAATTTAGCAATCATCTGAAGAACAGCTTTGATGTATCAAATACTAAGAACCAAAGACCAGAAGAGTTGTAAGATGACATCAAGAACATCATACAGGAAGAAAGGTCATTACGAAGACAAGCAAGAAGGAAAAGACCAAAACTGATGTGAGAAGAAACTCTGAAACTTTCTCTCCAGTATAGAGATGCTAAAGCAAATGGAAGAAATGAGGAAATCAATGAGTTGAACAGAAAATTTCAAAGGGCAGCTAAAGAAGACAAAGTCAAGTATTATAATGAAATATATAAAGACTTGGAGGTAGAAAACCAAAAGGGGAGAACATGCTCAGCATTTCTCAAGCTGAAAGATCTGAAGAAAACAGTCAAGCCTTGACTTGAAACATAGAAGGATTCTCTGGGCAAAATATTGAATGATGCAGGAAGCATCAAAAGAAGATGGTATGAATACATAGATTCACTGTACCAAAAAAAAAAAGAGGACGATGTTCAACCATTTCAGGAGATAGCATATGATTAAGAGTCAATGATACTGAAGGAAGAAGTCCAAGGTACACTGAAGCCATTGGCAAAGAACATGTCTCTGGTAATTGACGGTGTACAAATTGAAATCTTTCAAAAAACTGATGCAGCACTGTAGGCACTCATCTATGCCAAAACATTTGGAAGGTAACTACCTGGCCAACTGATTGGAAGAGATACATATTTGTGCTCATTCCAAGGAGAGGTGACCCAATGGAACATGGAAATCATCAGACAATATTATTGATATCATATGTAAGTAAAATTTTGCTAAAGATAATTTTAAAAACAGCTTCAACAGTACATTGACAGGGAATTGCTAGAGCTTCAAGCTGGATTCAGTTGAGAACGTGGAACAAGGGATATCACTACTGAAATAAAAGGTATCTTGGCTGAAAGCAGAGAATACCAGAAAGAAGTTTACCTGTGCTTTATTGACTGTGCAAAGACTTTGAACTGTGTGGATCATGGCAAGCTATGGACATTGAGAAGAATGAGTATTCTGGAACACTAAATTGTGCTCAGTAATAACCTGTACATAGAGGAAGAGGCAGTTGTTTAAAGAGAACAAGGGGACACTGAATGGTTTAAAATCAGGAAAGGTGTGCACCAGGTTTATATTCTTTCACCATACTGTATGCTGAGCAAATAATCTGAGAAACTGGAGTATATGAAGAAGAATGTGACATCAGGATTGCAAGAAGACTCATTAATAATCTGCAATATGCAGATGATAGGACCTTGCTTGCTTTCTGAAAGTGAAGAGGACTTGAAATACTGATGAAGATCAAAGACAACATTTCTCAGTATGAACTGCACCTCAATCTAAAGAAAGCCAAAATCTTCACAATTGGACCAATGAAAATCATCAAGATAAGTGGAGAAATGATTAAATTTGTTAAAGACTTCATATTGCTTGGATCTGCAATCAACACTCATGGAAGCAGCAGTCAAGAAACCAAAAGTTGTACTGCACTAAGCAAATCTGTTGCACAAGACGTCTTTTAAAGTGTTCAAGAGCAAAGATGTCAGTTTGAGGACTTAAGTGCATCTGACCCAAGCCATGGTATTTTCAATAACCTCATATGTATGTGAAAGTTTAGTAATGAATAAGGAAGCCCACCAAAGAATTGATGCATTTGAGTTATGGTTTTTGAGAAGAATATTAAAATTACCACGGACTGCCAGAAGAACAAATCTGTGTTGGAAGAAGTACAGTCAGAGTGCTTTGTCTCATACTTTGGACATATTATCAGAAGGGACCAGTCCCTGGAGAAGTACATCATGCTTGGTAAAGTGGCAGGTCAGTGAAAAAAAGGGAGCCTCCAAATATATATATATATTAAGTCAACGGTTCAAATCCACCAGCAACTGCTCCTTGGAAACCCGAAACAGGGTGGCTAAGAGTCAGAAGCGACTTGAGGGCACTAAGCCACAACAAATATATATTACCAAGTTCTGGTGTGGTGCTATAGGATAAATACTGGACAGCAAGATCTGTTTGAACCTCAAGGACCATGGTTCAAATCCACCAGCTACTCCAGGGAAACCCTCTGCAGGGTTGCTACAAGTCAGAACCGACTCGACAACATTTAACAACAACCACACATATATATTACACAACCTTGGGGAAATCTCTTAATTTCTGTTGGGTCTTGTGCCCTTATCTGTAAATAATGATCATAATGGGATTGCTTTAAGAATTATATGAAAATGCAAGCAATAAAGTGGTGTGGTGCTATAGGATAAGCTCTGGACTATTAACTGTAAAGAAGACAGTTTGAACCCATGAGACACTCCTTGCAAACCTTATACAGGGTGGTTATGAGTTGGCACAGACCTGAGGCAGTTAAAAACAAAGTAACCATGAAGGGAGAAGAGCGGAGAGTGGGACCCTACCCAGAGAAGCAGTGATGCCTGAGATGGAGGCAGAGACGATGACATGGAGAGATGGAGCAGCTGGGGACTTTAGATCCAGAGAGGGAGAGCGACTGTGTGTTGACAACCGACCGGGATAGGGAGGTGGGGTTGTGGGGAGCAGGCTTGCAGGGTGTACCATTTGGTTGGTTGATGATGCATGGAGTGGATTGTAACCATGGCAATGAAGCGATATACAATAGGATGAATGTAAAACTAATGTTCTTCCATGTGAACTATCACATAATTCACAATAAAACATTAAAAAAGAAAATAGCAAAGTGAATATGGTTCTAGGTTATTGTGTCCTATCCAAAGCACCTCACAATTATAGAGCCGATTTCCTTATCTGTTGTTGCTGTTAAGTGCTGTCAAGTCGACTCTGATCACAGTTACCCTGCATAGGGTTTTCGAGGAGTGACTTGTGGGTTTGAACCACCATCCTTGTGGTAAGCAGTCCATTGCTCTCATCCTGTAGTATTTGTAAAACAATGGAAATGCTGAAACAGATGTGCTTCAAATGTCCATCTCAGTAACTAATCCCTGGCAACAGTAGGCATTTTGATAAACGTGTATGTTTAGCGTTACTGACCTGACCCTCGTATAGCTACTAGGTGATGTAATGAAACATACCATTGAGTATGGGAAGTCTTAGAAATGCTCCCAATACCTGGTGCTTCTCTGTGTTACTCTTGCTTATAGCCTTGGTTCTGCTGGAACTGTAAACTTTTTCTTTGGTTGTTTACCTGGAAACTCAAAGATTAGTAATTTGTAGAAATACATTATCGTTTGAGAATAAGATGGGGAATATAGTCTCTTTAAGGATTAATGGCATATGTTCTTCTATAAATGTAGATTCTTTTAACTAGTTTAAAAATATCAGCTCCATATTGAAGTTGTTTATGTGGGAAGTAGTCCATTATTATTTCAAGCTAGACTAAAGTGAACTTTAGTTTTCAACTGTGGAAATCAAGTTGATGGAATAATTATAAATCAAGATTTTTTTTTAACCCATACATTTTTTTTTTTTTAAGTTTTATTGTGAATTATGTGGATGTTTACATGGGAGAACATTAGTTTTATGTTCATCCTATTGTATATCATTTCATTGCCATGGTTACAATCCCCTCCATGCATCATCACCCAACCAAAAGGGTATACACTACAAGCCTGTCCCCCTGGTTGTCAGCACACAGCTCCTCTCCCTCTCTGGGTCTAAGGTCCCCAGCTGCTCCATCTCTCCACATCATTGTCTCTGCCTCCATCTCAGACATCACTGCTTCTCTGGGTAGGGTCTTAACACTTTTATATTAGTTTTCAATAACTTGCAATACATTATTTTAGTAAAAAAGGTAGAGGACAGGCTTTAATTTCTGAAATAAACTATATCTAAGAACATTAACAAATAACGTGTGTGTTGCTGATGCTAGTAAGTAGATATGACATTTAATAAGTTGTGTTTATCAGTTTGTTGCTTATGTAGCAGGGAGCTTCAAAAAAGTTCTGGAATAAAATCCATTATCTTTTAATTACATATTTCCATGAACTTTCTGAAGCCCCTTTGAATTTTGAGGTAATAAAATCACATCACATTTAAAACATTCTATAATTTAGATTTCTTCCTAATTGAAACTGGTCTTTTCTGCAATAAATCCAAATGAAGAAGTCTAGGAGAAAGGGCTGGAGAGCGGGATCTCAGAAAAGACTGTTGTTAAGTGTCGTTGAGTTGATTCTGACTCATAGTGACCCTGTATAGGGCTTCCGAGGAGCGGCTGGTGAGCTTGAGCCACCGACCTTGCACTTTAACCTGCAGTGCCATATCAGGACTCCTCAGAAAAGATAAGCCACTGCAAAACTCCCGATGCGTTCTGCTTACCCATACAAGCCTTGTTTCTCTCTGTTCACCAAGGCTGTCTTGCACCCATCCGTTTTAGCTAGCCCCTTGGAAAATATTATTGTGTTTTTGTCCAGTTTTTTCTTTAATCAAAATAAGATGTCCAAAGCTCTACCCAGTGCTCCACTTCCTTTTAGTAATAATTTGGATAAAAATACAAAATAAGCAAAAAATATATATATTAGGCTGTTCTTTGGAGTATGAGTGAGTTACTTGTATGTCATTTCCATCGTTACGTAAATGTGTGCAATATTAGTGGCCCGATTATATTTAGTCTTCACCAATAAACTAAATTCATGCTGAGTAGAAGAAAAATAAATGGTTTCTTTTTATGTAGGAAATTCTCAATCATTTATACACGTACTGATAATGGGAAGCACTTACATGATGGAAAGCTACATTCAACATCTTATAGCCTAAAGTGCACTATTCCATTAAACTTTTAGAAGTAAGAACTATGATTGACTGATCTAATTTCTTGATTACTTGTAAGGAAGATGTTGAAGATCAGTGCAAGACCTAAAAGGGAGGGAAGAAGAGGACTTGATGTCCTAACTAATCAAGATTTTCTTCTTCAAAAGCAAGATGGGTTAGAAAAAATTTTGTGGCCTGGTGAAAGTATTGATGTATTTAGAAGGTCCATTACTATCTAGCAAACTGATTTACTTACGTCTTTTTCCCAGGATTTTTCACACTGCCCTGTGGCCAAGTCCATCAACAGCACTTATAGCATCGTATATTAACACACGTAGTCTTGGTGTGGCGCTGTGGGTTAATACGCTGGACTGCTAAGACAGTTTGAATCACAAGGTCGGCCATTCAAGCTTACCAGCCACTCCTTGAAAACCTTATACACGGTCACTATGAGTCAGAACTGACTTTACAGCACTTAACAACAACAAAAACATACTTAAGTACAGATTTCATGCCCTAATTGGCACTAGGCATCATCAAGTAAGTGGAGGTTTGAGTGGGATACTATACCAGCCTTATTTGGGGTGAGGTCCAGTAGTAAAAATCAGCATAAAGCTTTCAGGACAGAAGTGAGGCAAGGACTCAGGAGGCATAAAAACCAAACCAAAACAACCAGAGACAATCCTGCAGGCCACTGGAAGTATGGGTGGAAACAGCCAACCTTTTTTTTTAAAAAACAAAAACATGCAAAGTAGCAACTACTGACATTAGAGGAGGCATGTGGGGGCTATTGAGGGGACAAAATACCACAGCTGCTACTCAGTCTACCCATGAGACTCCTGGGGTGGGGGCACTTTGAGAACAAGATCTGTTCCCTTGAGAACAAAGGAGCAGATTAGGCAACTTCATCTCCTCAAATGGCCACCAAAAAAAAAAAAAAAAAAAGAGTCATATAGGTCACTTCGAAAAGTCACTAGTACTTGGTCATGACTGTGTGCCACTCACATCTAGAACATATTTCAAAAACGGTATGAATCTGTCACCAACAAGGGTGAACGAAGAGCCTCTTAATTATGGTCTGAAACAGAACGGCTACTGCTGGCTGTTCATCTCCAAACACACAAAGCCACAACTACACCCAATGGTAACTAGCAGAAAAGATTCAGCCTTCAGGTTGAGAAATTTATTAAAATACAAACGAGCAACAGTTATACATAGAAATAGTCATTTGCATTGTGGTACGAGTACAGAGAAGTTTTAAATACATTTAAAAAATCACAATATACATTGCTTAAGGCACTAAATCCAGTCTCATGGTTTCAATAAATACACAGTTGTTTAAAAAGGCAGCAGTAAGTGCCTCTGATAAAAGGACTCAGGCATTATAGTATTAAAGATAGTCTTTGCTGTGGTCATTGCTATGTACTTTATTCTCAAAATAAATTTTATTGGCTAAGATTAGTTTTTTGTTTTTTTTTAAAAAAAACAACTGACAGTATGAGAAAAAAAAATCACAGTTTTGGTTTTTCAGTTTAAGGTTCTTGCAGAAAGATGTCTGCATACAAGGTCCTAGTGTGGTGTAGAATAAGCAGTGGACTGCTAACTACAAAGTCTGCGGTTCAAACCCAGCTGCTCCTTGGAAATGCTATGCAGGATCACTATGAGTCAGAACCGACTTGACGGCACACGTAACAACAACAAAATCTTCATATAGTCCTTGGAAATAATGAGTTATGTAAAGAGTACGAAGCTTTGCCTCCCAGGGACTAAAGCCAGAGGAGATTGGAAGTCTCAGAACAGCTTGAGTCTTTGGAAAAGTTTTTTTTCCCCAAACTGCAATGAAATCAGCTGGTTTTAGAAAACCCTGGACCATTTGGTATCAAAGAAGGCTGCTTTGTAAACAGCCCTCTGTTCAATGTGCTTTGTTACTTAGCTGAGGGGAATTGGCCAGCCTCGGTGTTATGTGCTGTTCCCGAGCAGCAAACTGGGAGTCTACTCATTGAGCGCCACCATTAAAACCCATTGCTGCAGAGTCAACTCTGACTCACAGTGCCACGCTACTTATGTGCTCAGTCTGTGCTTTTGTTCCAGGGCTCAGTAGCTCACAGAGCATGTGTGTATTCATTGTAAAATGAAAGGGTTGGACTTACTGTTTCCTGCTGTCCTATCCAGCTCCAGCTCCCTGTGAGTCTCTGAAGTTGTGAAGCAGTTATTGGTTACAGCTGATCTTGCAACAGTCTGATAGGCCCAGCCTCTCCATATGACACAATGACCACAGCAAAGAGAGAAAAAGTTACCTTTCCAACACATCACCGGGATGTTTGAGCCCTGGGTGCAAATCCTTTCAGCAAAGCACTCAGCTCTACAGTAGCCATGAAGTTACATTACTTATAAAAGGCTAGTATGACTTCTCTTCTCATTAGACAATGTAGCTTCCATGGCAGAACTAGATTGCATAGATCTCTGAGATTCAATTCACATTTTCACATATTTGGTTTCTATAGTCGGTCTTACTTCAGCAAAGAGTAAGGCTGCATATAGGCACAAGATAAAACACTGGCAAAAAATCTGGACATGAACCACACCTCACATAGAGTGAGAAATCTCTTTTTGTTCTTAAATGACTAGTTGGACAGAAGAGTTTATCTGCTCATCTGATTTATTTTACTACTAGTACATATGCTCTTGGGAGAGTGAAGGTTGGCAAGATTTAAGTTTAAAAATACACTTTTTTACTTGTTGGCAAGTAAACTAGACACATGGGAGGCAAAGCTTTTAAAAATCTAGGTCCTGCCTGTTGCTAATTCCATTCTGGAATATATATCATTATCATTTCACCTGGTAAGAGTTGGGCTCCCATTTGACTTGGAAAAAAAAAATAGAATTAAATTTAGATACAGGTTTGAGCTGGTTATGAAATGGTAACTTTTAAATCAATCATTGAGAAGCATTTGGATCAAACAAAGCATCTAATCACAAAAATAGTAAAGGGAATCAAAGAGCACTTCACAAAGTGACTAGAGCTACAAGCATTTTAGTTGTTCTTTTCCAGGGATCTGTAGTAATCTGTCAGAACTTTCCATGCTTTGGGAGCCATGAAACCATCTGGGGGATTTTCTCCTTCCCGAGCGAGCTTCCTCATCCGAGTTCCTGAGATGAAGTCAAACTCATTGTGCCTGTCACAGGGAGTAATAAAGATCTCAGCATGGATAAATCACATCTACCTTAAGGATTCCTAGACTAGGCTATGAGTTCTAAAGAGGCCTTCACACGGTTTCCTGTCCACCTCCCCGCACCCCGCACATCAGCAACTACAGGTGAACAGCATCTGTGAGCATGAGAATCACCTGGAGACCTTACTACAGATTCTGATTCAGCATATCTGGGGTGGAAAGGTAAATTCTCAGCTGGGGATCAAACACAAATGAATTGGTTTGAAATCCTGGTTCTAAGGGCCACATTTTTACTTTCTGTAAAATCCTGTACCTTCTTCCAGTATGGCGATTTCACTAAATTTCCAGCTCAATAGTGGAACTTGCAGAAGAAATGAGGAATAAATAAAATCAGTTGCTGAAAAGGTATATTGTTGTTATTGTAAAGTGCCGTCGAATCAGTTCTGACTCACAGTGACCCTATATAGGGTTTCCATGAAGTGGCTGTCGAGTTTGGACAGCTGACCTTGTGGTTCAAACCAGCCTTGTGGTCCAGTTCTCTAACCCACAGCGCCACACCAGGATTAGGTTTGGTAAAGTAGAAGCCTTTGCCGCTGAGTCAATTCTGACTCTGAATAGGACGCATAGAACTGTCCCATGGGATTTCCAAGGCTCTGGTAGCGTAGTGGTTACCAATTGGGCTGCGAACCGCAACGTCAGCAGTTTGAAACTACCAGCTGTTCCGCGGGAGAAAGATGAGGCTTTCTGCTCCCGTAGATTTACAGCCTTGGAAACCCTGTACAGGGTCGCTATGAGTCGGAACCGACTCCACGGCACATAACAACAACAACAAATGTTTACGGAAGCAGATTGCCACATCGTTATCCAGTGTTGAACCACTATGCCTATGTACCACCAGAGCTCCCTCGTAAAAGAGAAGAGCTACAAAAACTAGGGAAACCTCGGTGGGATGGACGGACACGCGAGCTGCTCCAATGGACTTGAGTGTACCAACAGTCATGACGAGTGTGCAGAACGGCAACATTTAGTCTGTTATACAGGGGGGCTTCTGGACTGAGTGCTGACTCAAAGGCAGCACTAATCTATTCAAAGTTTATCATGTGGATAAGAAGCTGGGCTGCGAACTTATGTGCAGTTCAAATGTGCCAGTTGCTCCTTGGGAGAAAGATGAGTCTTTTCTGCTCTCGTAAAGATTGACAGCTTTGGAAGCCCTACACAGGGTCATTATGAGTCGGAAGTGACTCCATGGCATCTAACCACCACCACCATTCTGTTCAAGGGGAGTCTCTGGAGGCAAAGGGTGTTTTTTATTTCTCTGCCCACTCTCGTGAGCTGCACTTCATGAGTGTACCATACATACTCAGTGAAATCTCTTTCTATGTGGATTTCCTTTCACTTAGAGTTTCAGGCAGCCACTATTTACTCAAGTATATGAAGGAGCTAAACTCAAAAAGCTCAGGGAAAAAAAGTCCATTTTCTTTTCATCTATTTTTCTGTGAACTTTGTGAAGCCTCCTCGTAAACTGAACGAGAAATATTTACTGAGCATCTACTATTTGCAAGGAGTCCTGGTGTGGAGCTGTCTGATAAACACTGGACCACGAGGTCAGTTTGAACCACAACACGCTAGAACTTTAAGGAATCTTGGTGGTGCTGCAGGTCGCTGCCATCAGTGAATTTCAACTCATTGGGATTTGAGGCTTTAGATCTGCATGGGGAGTTCTCGTGTGGCACTGAAGCAGAAGCACTGGACTGTTAACTGTAAGGTCAGCAGTTCAAACACACCAGCTGCTCTGACGGAAAAAGATGTGGCTTTTTGCTTCTATAAAGTGTTGTTATTATTAAGTGCTGTCAAGTCGGTTCCAACTCATAGTGACCCTGTATAGGGTTTCTGAGGAGCAGTTAATGGGTTTGAACCGCTGACCTTGCAGTTAGCAGTTCAGGACTTAGTGTACAGCGCCACACCAGGATTTCCTGTACAATTTACAGCCTCAGATTCCGATGAGTTGAAATTGTCTTGATGGCAATGGGTAAGTATGCTAAAACTTTGATGTTGTCAAGTTAATTTAATTTCTACTCATAGCGACCTTGTATAGGGTTTCCCAGGAGCCACTGTTGAGTTTGAACATCTGAGCTTGCTATTCAAACTGATTTTGTGGTCCAGTTTTGTCCTACAGTGCCACTAGGTTTAAATTCTCGTGGGCTCCTCATTCCAATTAGGAGCATGTGGAAATGGACAAGAGAACCTAAGGTTTTCAGAGGGCCAAAATTTTTCCTCATCATTCCAGGTGTACAGGTGTTGAAGAAATAATTTTCCTTTGAATACCTACCTTGCTGGATCATAGAAGTCCATGGCTTTTTTGGCTTTGTTGTAGGCAGCCACTCGGAATGGAATGATTTCTACAGAGGTCAGGCCAGGGGCCATGCTCAAGACCTTGCCTCCATGAGTGGGCTCATACAGGTCTTTCTTGGTCTCAGGGTGGGGCATTCCTGCAGGGTCCCGACCCACAATGTAGAAGTTGGCGCCTGCAATCATCCGGGCCCTGCAGTGCCACTGGACCTAGGAAACATCATACAAGGGACATGCTGGTAATCAGTGGTCAACTCTATGGGTCCCTGCTCACTGAGATACCTTTATTCTGATATCAGAGTAATTCAGTGATGTAGGTCAACTAAAATGTGTAAGAAAGGTATAGAAGTGTGTAAAACTCTATGCTCTCTTCTTCTGACTCTGGCTTAGTCACATTGCATAGGATAGCAGAGCTAAAGATAAAAACATTCCCTTACTCTCCAAACAGATGAGCAGACTGGAAGAACTCAGACCTTGCTCTTCTGCCTTGTGAATTACACCTTCCAGTCCCACCCTATCCAGAACAAATCACAGTTTAAAGGAAATTACAAACTCTAAATCTCTTATTGCCAATAGCGAACTAATTACCTTTTATGTGCAGATATTGATTATAATTCAACACAACATTGAGAACTCAAAATGAATTGCCTTCTTTATAGCTCAGATATAAATTCAAAGATTGGAGATGGTGGGGAGGGCTAGGGGCCTTCAGGGCAGGGTGAATCACTTCAAGGAGCCAGAACTTCTGAAATTGAACTAGTCTAGATACAAGTTCCTCTATAACCCAGCTAAGCAGCACTATTCACCCCATCCACACACCAGCCTATTCACAAAGGCAACGCATAACAGGTTTGATTAGATGTTTCTAGTATTTTCATACAGAAAACTAAATGGAAGCATCAGGAAGCCCTGATAGCACAATAGTTAAGTACTGAGCTGCTAACTGAAATGTTGTTGGTTGAGACCCACCCAGTGGCTCTATAGGAGGAGGATCTGGCAATGTGCTCCCATCAAGATGGCAGCCACAAAAACCCTATGGGGCAGTTCTACTCTGTCAGGACTCAAGGGCACCCAACAACAACAACAAATGAAAACATAGTTTAGATGGATAAATAAAAGAGACTAGATGACTCTACAATCTGTAAATGACAGAGAAGACTGAATCCTAGGAATTCATTTGCTATTTTAAGTAAAGTGTGAGCCTGTACTCCCGAGTCCTGTGGCCCAACTGCTCACCTCCGTGGGGCCAGCATATAACATGGGAGATGGAAAGATGGCAACAATGGTGGACTTCGGATCCAGGACGCCTTCCTCAAGCACAGCTGCATGCTGCTTCATCCGCCAGTCCAGGGGCACATCGTCATCCTTGGTCCAGCCACCCAGAGGGTGTAGTAGGAGGACTGGGTGCTTGTAGCCCCTCTCCAGGAGCCGGCGGCGGGTGTCCTGCATCAACAAAGCATGGCCATTGTGGACAGGATTGCGCAGCTGGAATGCGAATAGTGCATCTAGGAAAAGGAAATCAGAAAGCCAAAGTAGGAAGTAGGAATGGTGTCAGTGGCCCATGAGAATGGAGGGAAAGACAAAGCTTTGATCTATTGATCAGTGCATCCATTTAACCCACTTTTTTTTTTTTTTTTTTAAGTTTTATTGTGAATTATGTGATAGTTTCCATGGGAGAACATTAGCTTTACATTCATTCTATATATGTCATTTCATTGCCAAGGTTACAATCCCTTCCATGTATCATCAACCAACCAAAGGGTATACACTACAAGCCTGCCCCCAGCTCCTCAGCACACAGCCCCTCTCCCTCTCTGGGTCTAAAGTCCCCAGCTGCTCCATCT
>NW_006408521.1:11525968-11557707 GCF_000296735.1 Chrysochloris asiatica | reverse complement strand
TTCTTCTAGTTGAGCTCTGATCATCTAGTCATTGATGCCAGGTCAAGTGAGCATTATCTGCAAGTGTGGGTGTTCTTAGCATATGTTCTCTCTTCTTATCAGCTGGACACTTCATTCTCCACTCTAGTCCTCTGTGGCTATGTCACTGACTCTGGGCTCAACCCACTTGCTTTTGATGATGAAACTGAAATATACATGTGAGGCATGAGAAGTGGGGCTATCCAAAGGCAACAACTGAAACCTGTTCAGACAGGGAGGAAGCATTGAAGGGAGACTGACTCAGAAATGAAAATATTTGTTGCCAGGACTTTTCTGGCAAATGACGGCTTAGGCAGGGGTCAGTAGGGGTCTTCTTGTACCTAGATCCACTCTCACTGCCCAGGTGGAGAATAAAGAGGAAGAAACATTTTCTGGAGTCTGTGCAAGGGTTTAACAGTCCACAGATGGGAAAAAGATTTCACCTTCATTTCAAAGGTATTGCACGTAGTGATGGACTCCTATCTCTGTAAGATCAGCACTGGACTGTGAACCACAAGGTCAGCGGTTCAAGCCCACCAACTGCTCTGATGGAGAAAAATGAGTCAGAACTGACTTGACGGTAATCAACTTTAACCAAATTTAGTATATATTCATTATAGTAAACTTGGAAAATGCAGAAAAGCCTGATAGAAATGAAAGTCACCCATTTTATTTATCTTATTTTACTTTAACTTTTTATCGTGAATTTACAAAGCAGATCATGAGTTTTACAGTCAACAAATCATATACTTCATTTCATTACAATGACTGCTTTCCCCTTCAGGTCCCATAATTAACAGTACTTCTCTCTATTCACTCTTTGACTCTTCGTGCATTCCTTCCTGTGTCTTCCGCTACCTTGGCCACGATAGTTTTTTTTTTAACATGTAAATATATGAATACACACATATATCAACATGAGGAAACCTTAGCAGAAAGAGGTTAAATGAAAAACCACCCATTTTAAATCACCATTGTTATTTTTTTCCCTCTTTTTCAAAATGTATAGAGTAAAAAGTGAAAATATTGCCTTCCCTTGGGCCCAGCTCGATTCTCACAGGGTAGCCCGTGCATTTTGCAATTTGCTGCACAAGCTGCCTGTCTTTTCTGCTTCTATACATGGAAGTAGGCTGGGATTTTAAATTTTATTACTATATTTTGTTAGGTGTTCCAAATAATATTATTTTGAAACTTGCTTTTGTACTTAATAAACATACTTTGCGTATCTTTCTGTGCCAGTGCATATTGCAAACTTCTGTGTAGTATTTAATACATAGGTTTAATACATAGTATTTAATACATGTTGCTAAGTGCCGTCAGGTCAGTTCTAACCCATAGTGACCCTGTGTAGGGTTTCCGAGAAGCACCTGGTGAGCTTGAACCACCAACCTTGCCGTTCAAACTGACCTTGCAATTCAGTGCATTAATCCAGAGCGTCACACCAGACATAAAATAGATGTTTTCAGTTTAAGTATAAAAATGTTGGTTTCGCATATTTTTAATTCTTTAAGTATAAAGCATGTTTAAAAGTGTTCTGAGGGTGGTAAGGAGTGTTAACCAAAGTGCAAGAGCCAGGCTACATACCAGCATTCACTTCTTTACATTTCTGTTTGAGTTCTAGAGGCGTTAGACGATATTGGTCCAGCCCATCGTTCCACTTTATTCTCTCCAGCACATGAAGGTCTCCACCAACCAGCCAATCACCACTTTCCATCACCATCTAGAATGAACATTGGTAAAGTTGGTCATGGTTAATATGAATTTCTATTTTATCTAAACATTTTTCTACTTCTTCTGCATCAATCTTGGGCTGTTGTTGAAGACACTAAACATTCTACAATGTACAAGACAGTCCCACAATATATAATTATCTGGTCCAAAACATCAAGAGTGCTGAGGTTGCAAAAGCCTGGACTAAGTAGAAAGAGGTTGGCTGTACAAGAGATGTGGCTGTGTTATTATGGCTGCATCTCTGGGACCAGTGCTCAGACAAATTACTGAGCAAGAATATTGTCATATATCCATACTTATATCTCCTTGGAGTCCTGGTGTGGCATTGTGGACTGATAATGGCAAAGTTGGTGGTTCGAACTTGCCAGACACTCCTTGGAAACTCTACGCAGGGTCGTTTTGAGTTGGAACGAACTCTACAGCACTTAACAACAACAATGTTTATGGAAGGAAAGCGTCAGGTCTTTCTTTCATGGAGCCCTCAACCTTTCAGTTAGCAGCCAAGTACATAAACATCTGATCCACCAGCACTCCTTTTTTGTTTAGAATTAGGAGACAGATACAACCCCTGTGAGTACAGTAACTCAGTTTGGACACTAGGGGTCTACCTATATTGTTCTCTTGATTGGTAAAGGCACATTGAACCAACTTGGTTTACAACTCAGCTTAAAAAATATACTTGTTTGGAGAGTAATTCTGAAACTGTAAGGAACCCGAAGACCATGGTGGGCTAAATGCTCTCACTCTCAGAGGAGAAGGCAGTCCTATGAAGGTGAGACAGCAAGTTCAAGTGAACACAGCTGTCTTATCAAACCTAGGACTCCTGGAACCAGGCTCTTCTTCCCACTGCACCACTTCTCTAAGTAGTCATCTCTGGGCTGCCTTCTGTGCATTACCTTGACAGGGATCTTTCACCATCTTCCACTGTCAGCATTGCTTATGTACCTGGCCCTGTGCTTGCTGCTGGGGATTTGATAGGAATCAAGACAAATGTGGTCCTCGACCTCATGGTTGGTAGTCCAAGTGGTTTGACAGAAGAGTAAATTAGTACAAATTCCATAGGAAGATGTGATAAGTAGGACAAGGGCAAAGTGTTCTGGGAGTACAAAGAAGGGCACTTCCCCAGCCAGGCTTATGGGACATGGTCTAAGAGCTAATCTCTTAAAGGAAGTAAAGGTATATATAAGGTGAGGAGGCCTAGCTGGGAGGAACAATGTCCAGGTTGAGGAAGTAGCAAGCGTATGACACCTGGAATTACTAGGAGAATACAAGGGAACTAAAAAAAGTTCATGGAAAATGGAATTAAAAGATAATGGAGCTTTTTTCATGAACTTTTTGAAGCCCACTTGTATGTTGGATAATGGTGGTGAGTGGGTACGAGGTACGAAGTAAGATGAAGTCACATTTTTACAGAGGTTCCCCAATAAAGATTGAACACTCTAGCTGCAGAGTGGAGAATAGTTTGGAAGGGAGTAAGGCTAGAGGCAGAGTCCTGGTGTGGTGCTGCAGGATAATGCCGTGGATTGCAAGCTTGGCTTGAATCACAAGATCAGTGGTTCAAACTCACTAGCTGCCCCTCTGAAACTCTATACAGGGTGGGTCTCTGACTTGAAACTGACTCGACGGCACTTAACAACAACAAGGCTAGAGACAGGGAACATATGAAACGGCGTCATCCAGGAAAAGTTAGATTAGAAAAGAAGTAAAAAACTCAAGTGATATCTAGGAGGCAGAATTGGTAACTGAATGAATGCAAGGAAAAAAGAAGTAAGGACAGCATCCAGGTTTTAGATGTGGGCCACTGTGAGAAGATGGAGGAGCTACACCAGGACTGGGAACAAGGTGGATGAGTTGAGTGTGAGATGCTTGCAGGATAAATCCAGGAGGAACCATACAGGAAGCAGCTAGATATACTCCAAGTAATCATCGAACACAATGGCTCATAGCTTTAGCAGCACATTAGCATCACCAGATAGCTTTAAAACCCCCAGTGCCCAGACCCAACCCGAAACTAATTGAATCAGGATCTGTTGGGGTGAGAGTCAGTCACCGAACATCTTTAGAGCCTCCTAGGTGATTCCATTGATTTAACAGGCCCTGGAGCCTTCACTGTGGAGCCAAGGGATAAGAAAGCTCTCATTCCTGTCCCTCTTCATTGAAAGTCATACTCTGTTCTCTTGGTTTCTTCATCTGTAAAATGACAATAATGATTCTTAGCTACTTCACAAGAGTATTCTGAGAAATAATTACTATTTGGAGAAGCTTTGAGAGCCATGGATGAAAGGTAGCCAGCTTCTCCAAGCATTATTTTTACAAGTTTCACCTGCTCCTCCTCCTCATGATTTCCTATGCGATCAGGTCACATCATTCCAGTTAGTTACTGGAAAGAGAGGACTAGGATGCCTGAAATAAAGAGTCAATGGCAGCGTCAGCCAGGAGCTATGTCATAGAGGCTGACCAGTTCCTTGGGACTCTCATAATTTTCCATAGAATGCCACAAGGAAACACAAAAAGGCTCATGATTTATTTTTAAAGGCATGGGTTTTTTTTGGAAACATTCACTTTTCAGGATTATTGTTTCCAAGGTGCTGAAAAAATTATAATGAAAAGATTTTGTTTCCCAATAAAACCTATGTTTCATGCGTCTGGTAAACAGGCCTCCCACAATCCAAATGTAGTGCTTTCATGGCAGTGGGGCTCACTGGGAACTGTTATAGAGTTCTCGCATGACCTAATGGTCCAATCACAGATGGTTATAGAGGTTATAGCGTTCTCTCATGACCTAATGGTCCAATCACAGACAACCACGCTCTCCTGGGCTTCTAAGAAATGCTGAGTTCTGACTATTAACACACATTGCAAGACAATGAAAAGAAATAGTTGCTTAAAAGTTTCCTCTTATTTTTTTCTTTTCTTTTTCCCTTTTCTTTTTTTGTGCTAATCATATGTTATGTGAAAACTACCTGGTGTGGATCATTAGCATTGGACTGCCAATTGTGAGGTCAGCAGTTCAAACCCACCAGCCGCTCCTCAGAAACTTTATACAGGGATGCTATGAGTTGAAACTGACTTCATGGCACTAACAACAGATCTAATAATGGAAGTGTTTCCTGGCATAATGAAAGGCCATTATTCTTTGGGGCACTGAGTAAAGATAAGATTCCAAACAGATATGATTACCATCAGGAAAAGAATGAAACAAAGGCATAATTATACCCAGAACACAATGTTCCTTGAACACCTCTGTGTCTAGCAATTTTTAAGCCTCTGAGAAAAACTGTTCTGATAAGTTTGATCTGGTTATACTTTGTGATTAAAGATGATTATGTGCAGGGTACATTGTCTAACACTTGGAAAAATGGTTTTGCTTGACCGCTGGTCTCTTGTGCTCAGATAAAGAAAGTCCAGCGGTCACTAACAGGGGCCTTAAAAAGGCCCTTCCTACATTGGAACATTTCACAACTGAAAAAGCAAAACACATCTTTGCCCAAAAGTTTCTGATGAGGTTTACTCAAATACCCAGTTTGCAGACTGACAGGACTAGAAGTTGTTGTTATTAAGAGAAGATTCCAGCTCATAGTACCCCTATGAGCTGAGGAGCAGGTGGTGGGTTTGAACCATTAACCTCGTAGTTTGCAATCCAGTGCTTTCTGTACAGCACCACACCAGAAGACCAGGGCTAGAAAAGACCTGAGTTATTTTGAGTATGGCCACTTCTTTTTTATGTGAGGCATTGGTGGCTCAGTGGTAGAATTCTTGCCTTCTGTGTTGAAGACCCAAGTTCGATTCCCAGCCAGATCTTTTCATGCACAGCCACTACCATTGGCCAGTGGAGGCTTGTGTGTTGCTATGTTGCTGAACAGCTTTCAGTGGGGCTTCCAGACTAGGATGAAGTGGGAAGAAAGTCCTGTTCCACTTTTGAAAATCAGCCAATGAAAAGCCTAGGAATTACAATGGTCCTGTCTGTAGCCAATTGGGCAGCATTTTGTTCAACTATGTATGGGGTTACTATGAGTCAAGGCAACCTGCTGGCAGCTAGCAATGGTTAACATAAATGAAGAAACAGGCCTGGAGAGGAGATGCACTTTGTTGAATAACTAGGTTCTTAGTCTCCTGGGCTCAATGCCCATGAACTTTCTGCTAGTTATTCCAACTGAGGAATTTGACAAGTCATATTAGTAATATAAGCCTTGCTTTCTTTCAAGCCTCACCCTCCCTATCCTAATACCCTAATCTTGAGTGTGCTATGGTTTTTGCTATCAGTGCCACGTATTTGGAAATGAACCACACCCAGTAATTTCATAATATCCCTTGCACGCACACAATTAGCAGTTGTCAAGAAATATGAACAGTTTTCATTTATTTTGCCTTTGGCAGACCCTAGATGTGCCTAATAAGATGAATATTCTTTTCAATCTTAAAAATATTCACTGAAAATTTTACAATTAAAAAAAAAAAAAATCACCAAAGATCTGGCATGTTCCCTTTGGAAACTCTGCCCCTATGTGTTTACAGAAAGGATATTGACCCCTAATTGAAGTCCTGGAGTCCTGGTGTGGCGCTGTTGGGTAATGCACCAGAGTACAAAGCCATTTGAACTGTAAGATCGGCAGTTCATTCTCACCAGCTGCTCCTTGGAAACCCTATACAGGGTCGTTATGGGTTGGAACCGACTCAAAGGCACTTAACAACAACAATTGGAATCCTGGTGTGACACTGTGGGTTAATGCGCTGCACTGCAAAGTCGTTTGAACCAGAAGGTTGGCAGTTCAAGCTCACCAGAGCTCCTCAGAAACTCTATACAGGGTCACTATGGGTCGTAACTGATTCGACGGTACTTAACAACAACAATAAATGGCCATGGTACTGTAGGGTAACACTGGACTGTTAACCATAAGGTCAGTGGGTCAAACTCACCAGCTGCTCCTTGGAAACCCTCACAGGGTCTCTATGAGTCAACTGCCCAGCACATAACAACAACAACCACAACACAATAGCCATGGACTTTGAATTCTCTTCTCATTGACTGAGCATGGAGAAACTGATTTGTATGAAGAAACTGATTTTTCTATGACATTTTCAAGATGTACAAGGTTGCAAGCTCTAACTTTGTTTTTGTATAAAGCTACTTCTGTGAGTATATCAAATTTACTACTTGGGCCCTGTACTGGGGTACGATGCTAAATTATCTCCCTGGTCGACTTGTCTCCAGTTAGCTAGGCAATGAGCTGTTAAAGAATCAGAGGACTTAGATCCATTCTCAAGCAGAAAGACATTGCTTTGCTCTTTTCCAAAAAGATTTCCCAAGATAAAGCCTGCAAACCCTCCCTTAGAAATGCATTTTTCATCTAATCCTACTTATTCTAAGACCTTGAAATGGATCAAGAAAACGCTTCCAAAGATTTTGCAACTTACTTTGATATGGGGATGTTTTGCACATGTTGTCCCCCACACACGAGAGCAACGTTCTTCTTTTCTATGTTCATAGAATTCAGGATCTCGTAAGATAGCCACCCTTCGTCCACCATGCACCAGTGCAAGCTCCTTGCACCCATCCAGGCGTTTCTTATCATCCGTGGAGACGGGCAGCACAATGGGAACACTCATGTTGATCACTCCATCTGTGGAAAGAGCCATGTGATGAATGAACACAGGAGACAAGATTTGTCATCCTTTAAATTTGGACAGTGTCCCTCCTAAAAATATCCTTCCAAAGGCATAAGACCTAAGCCTGGCATTGTTTGTAAGTTGCACCAGTTTCTCCAGAATCTGGGATGAGAAGTCCTTGAGAGTCTTCTCAGTGTAGGAGATGGGGCTGTTGTGAAAAGTGGGTTGAGGTCTTTGGGGACCAGGAAGGGTGTCTCTTCTAAATTTCCCTTGATTCTGAACTCAATACACTAGGGAGCTTAATGTCTTTAAAAACCCAATCACACAAAATAAAGTTTGGTAAAATAAACCAAACCAAAACATCAGCTTCTACTGTTTCTTGAAAATTAACCTTTTTAACAATGTTGGGCAAGTCTCTTATTTCATTATTTGTTTAAGCTCTGTCTATACCAACATACTAAATTAAAAAAAAAAATAAAAAATTTAAGACAATGAACATAATGGGACCAATTCTAAGCAGTCCTTCTAATGTGGTTTGTTCACTGGGATCCAAGGTCAGGGTAACATTTAAACATCTTTAAAGTGACTGGTAGCCTGACTTCTCATGGAATACTAAATTATGTTATGACGGAGAACCGCCAGCAAAAAAGTGGACAGCTGAAACAACATGAAGTTCACTTAGTAAAATACATGAGCTTTCTTTGAAGAATGACCACTCCTCGCCTTGCTGTTGAGTCTCATACTTTAAAAGCAATTTAAATAAACTGATATTCTGGTGTCTCAGTGTACCATACAACAAATTAAAAGTTGTTGTATTTGGAATGTGTGTTCAGAGAAGTTACATCTATAGCAGCAATAAATGTGAAAGGGCAGCTTGACTGCAAGGAAGAGACAAGGGAAACTATTCCAAAAACCAGATAGGAACTAAAGCAAGAATCACGAAGCAGTGTGTCCTTTAGAGTAGGGACCAGTCATTCCATAGGATCTTCCAGTCCAGAGGACACTGTGAAAGTCCAACCTAATGACTGATGATATTCTTAACGATGACCCAGCCACTGAAAAAAGTTGGCTTGCATATAATAAATTCCTTGTGGTTGTTTTAATAAGACATTTTTTTGGAGAATATTTTTTAAATGTTTCCAGAAAAATGGTTAAAAGGTATAGTTGATTTTTAGCTGGAAGCTCAAGAGGATAAATTTTGATCCCCTGAAAATATCACATTTCTTAATGAGTCTAGAGAATGTAAGGTCCCCCCACCCCCTTTATAGCAGTGTCATAACATTCTTACATAGATGTCAATTTCTTATTTGTACTTACAAGTGAGAAAATGGGGCCATGGTTAAGTATCTAACACAAATGAACATTAGGAGCAATTTGGGGAGAATTTCCAAGTTTATGACTCATTAGGTGAAGTAAGGATGGCATATGAAAACATTCAACTCCAGAGGAAACAAATACAGTTAATGATGGATTTGAGAAAATGCACCATAGAACAGTGAAATAATTTCAATGCATCTTTCAAAAGCAAACATTTAGACAACACTGGTAGAGTTAAAGTTCTAAGTTCTATTTCTGTGGGGCATAATAAACTCCTTAGAATCTATGAAACTCAAATTCTCCAGGCATATCAGTTGGCACTTTTTAAACATTCTCCATTAAGTTACTAGCACGTAAAGAACGCCACAGGATATAGGCAGCAACTACAGGCAACAAAGAAATATCGTCTATCATAAAATCCTACAACCTGCTCTACTTTATAAGCCAAAAGTAGGATACTGCACACCGAAAGCAATGTTTTAATGAGCTTTTTCATTCAATTAAAGTTCATGGACAGTAAGAATAGCCTATGCCCTATGCAGCACACAGTAAGCTAAAAGACAGGTGGTGGTGGCTGTGTGCCGTGGAGTCAGTTCTGACTCATAGCGACCCTGCACAGGGTTTCCGAGGCTGTAAATCTTTATGGGAGCAGAAACCCTCATCTTTCTCCTGTGGAACAGCTGGTTGTTTTGAACTGCTGACCTTGCGGTTCGTAGCCCGATTCGTAACCGCTATGCTACTAGAGCTCCTTTCCTCCCATTACTACCTGTATCATTCCACTTCTCTGAGCTCACTTTCTTCACTTGAAAAACGGGACAATGAGTAATATGTGTCTCCTTGGGTTGTGGTGTCCCTGGGTAATGTAAATGGTTAATGGGCTCGGATGCCAACTAAAGAAAGGGTTGGAGGTTCAAGTCCCCTAGAAGCACCGGAAAGAAAGAGCTATGTCCCAAAAATCATCCATTGAAAACCCTGTGGAGCACAGTTCTACTCTGATGTACATGGGGATACCATGAGTCAGAATTTCCTCAGGTGCTGGGAGGATGCATCCGGCAAAGTTCTATATTATTGTAATTGACTTATTTTGCTCAGCATGTCTTCAAGTTCCATCCATACTGTAGTATGTATCAATACTTTATTGATACATGATATAATGAGTAGTATTCAGTATGTACCACATTTTGTTTATCCATTCATCTACTGATGGGCATTTAAGCGGTTTCCACCTTTTGACTATAGTGCTGCAGCGAACACTGGTATACGAGTTTGTTTTCAAGCCTGTTGGGAATATTCTTTTGAGTGGGATTGCTGGGTTATAGGGTAATTCTGTTTTTAGTTTTTTTTTTTGAGGGATAAAGTAGGCTTTTTAATGAAGGAAAACCAATAATGATAATAATACCAAAGATTAATGGTATCCTCAGAATTTTACCTTTTCATCCTGGTACAATGCAGAATTTTACAGTCACTGCATGTACGTGTTTATTCCCAGTTCTACAGTTATCGATCACAACCGCTTAAAATTAAATTCATGCATAATCACACATTGCAAAAAAATGAAGTACAATTATACACAATCCAACCAGGTGTATCTACTTTAAATTGCAAATAAAATTGATTTATGCTTAATCAATTAAAATTTTTTATAAACTCAATAGGGAAAAAAATTCCAAATTTGTGAAATGGATCTCAACTCACTGGAAGTGGTTAGTGGAAAGGATCATACATTTTAGAAACCTCAGGAATATAATATGCAAAAATAATTTCGAAGCCAGTTTACTTTTCTTCAGTCAGATACAACATAAACAACAGATGCATCTGATCCAGATGTTTCCTGTTATTTGGAATCCGATCAACAGAAAAACTATAGTATCCTAACTGGTTGGATTATGAATCGACACCAATTCCCACTAGTTAATTTAGAGTGTTTTTAGTTATGTTCTTAACCATTTCTAATTAATGTGACATAGCTAATTATAATAATAATAGAGCTGCTTGGAAAGTTGTTAAAGTACATACCAGGAAGGACCACGCCTAGAGAAATACAAACACAGTTAAGAAACATGTTTTCAGCTCTCTACCAAAATAATCTTAAAGTACAAATTCCTACTATGAAACTTCATACACACAACATATAAATATATCGAACTCTTTGTTACGGCTATTTTAAAAAGTAGAGGCCCTATGTCAGTAAAAACCTGGTGAAATAAAAATACCTTGGCTATTGTTCAGTATAGGCCAGAAACATGGTTCGGAAGATTGTTGTTGTTGGTGGGTACATGCCGTGGCGTCGGTTCTGATTCATAGCAACCCTGTATATGGTTTCTAAGGCTGTAAATTTTTATGGGTGCAGAAAGCCTCATCTTTCTCCCTTAGAGCAGCTGGTAAAATCGAACTGTTGATCTTGAGGTAAGCAGCCCAGTTCATAATCCATGAAGCTATGTGGGCTCCTTCAATTTTTAAATAATTATGTCAATTGTTGTTGTTATGTGCCGTGGAGTCGGTTCCGACTCATAGTGATACTGTACAGGGTTTCCGAGGCTGTAAATCTTTATGGGAGCAGAAAGCCTCATCTTTCTCCTGCAGAACGTCTGGTAGTTTTGAACTGCTGACCTTGCGGTTTACAGCCCAATTCGTAACCACTACGCTACCAGAGCTCCAATTATGTCAATAGCCTCTCCAATTTCAGCAAGAGGTTGTCCCTTGCAAACATGTGATGTTATGACCACTGTCAAATGATTTCCAAAGCAGGATTTAGGAGAAGGTATAGAAGCAACTCCATGACACGTAACCACCACTACCACCACCATAGAAGCAAAATACTCTGGAATATGTATGCATTCCAGAATAGTTACATAACTCTTTTTGTGAGGATCACATGAAAGATGTCTGAGGCAATGCTGTACACACAGTGAAGGACTGGGTAGATATGGCTTGTTATTATTTCTAAACCACAAGTCAGATAAGAGCTATTATGGAATGCTCTTGAATTGGAGAAACTGAAGTCTCAAGTTGTGGGACACAGTATCAATGACAGCAGTAGAATATGGGAAGAGGGCCCATTCTTATCAGTCTCTGAATTCTGATTCTGGCTTTATGCCCTGTTTTCCAGGCATGGGCACAAAGTCAAAACACAAACATCTTTTCCAAGATAGAACATCTGATTTTTCTTCCTAAAAAGTTGGAGCCCTGCTCAGTATTACAAATTCAGTATGACTCCACTACTACTCATATGTTCCCCAAAGTCCTGAAACAGACAGATGCCATTTGATAGCTTCAGGAAGTTCTAGGAAGGAAATGATCATAAAAGAGTCCTTCAATTTTCTAGAGAGCACAGGCTTTCGACCTTGACCAGGTCAGTAGGAGGAGTCCCGGATGTACTGAGCTCTTCAATCCTGACTGCCCCAGGATAAATTCTGGTTGACACCAAGAATGCTGCCTTAGGAACATCAGGGAGAGCAAAGGGCAAGTGGAGGTGAAACAGACTTAAACTTGGTTGTGTCTGCAAGAAAAGCCATAATTTCTCAGATCTCTAAAGTTCAAATAATCTATAATCCTTTGAGAATAACTAAAAAATTCCAAAAATGGAGGCTTATGTATCATAGAATTGGATACACCATAAATGATGCACATGTTTTCGCTGTAAGATTTGTGAACCATATGTTCACATTCCCTGTGTCTATGCACATGCCTAGCACAGACTGTTTTGTTTTCCATTAATAATAAAGAGTAAGAAACAAAAGTCATACCATCTAGCAGGGTGTCAAAGTGTAGAACCTGCAAGTACTCCTTCTCCCGCATGAAACCTTTCAGGGGAGTGGCCCAGCCTTCACTCAAAACTTGGACCCACTGGAGATCCAGCTGCAAAGCAGGAAAAACAGGTGAATATTTCTATAAGTCCTGCCTGTCAGCCACCTGGCCGGGGGTGGTCCTTTCTCAATCAACTGATAGGAGAATACGGGCAGAGTTCTCTCTGTGTTAAGTGTTCTCGGTTACACTGACTCATGATCCAAAGGCCAAATAGGTGAGAGTCTAGAATCTTCCTAGGGAAGAGTGGTAAAAAGATTTAAAATTGAGATGAATTGTTTGGACACTTTAGGCTATACCTAACCCTTGCAACTGAGTTGAAAATTCATTGTTCTTTTGTTGTTGTTTTTTAAATGAAAAATTCCGGTTTTGGGCATATTCTTTTCATTAACCATACTGGTTACTTGACTGAATTGGGGGTGTGGGGGGTTGCCTTTAAGATTGTTGTTATTAAGTGCCATCGAGTTGGTTCTGACTCAAAGTGACCCTTATATAGGGTTTCCAAGGCTTTTAAATGTTCGCAGGAACTGAAAGCTTCATCTTTCTCCCCTGGAACGGCTGGTGGGCTCAAACTATGAAACTTGTAGTTTTCAGTCCAGAGCTTATTGCATGGATCCACCATGCTCTAAGCATGGTACTGAAAATCCTGGAAGCTCTGGCCCCTGGAGTCCATACATGGACCTCTGTCTCCTCCCGCTCCCCATCTGGGGACTCATTTACACTTGTGGTTTCAGGCCTGTGTGTACTCCATTTACTCCCCACCTGCAAACTCCTATTCATCCTTAAAAACCCAGCATGTGGCTCACTACTCTGAAGGCTTTCCTGTTGTCTCTATAACCAAGGGAATTCATCACTAGATTTTTGGTAGTTTTTCGGTACCTTATAGACTACTGTTTTCCTAGTGGAGCTATCACACTACACTCACCACCTTGCAGTTATAAGTTTACCCATCTGACTGGAACACTGGGACAATCAGGATTTATTTTACAGAGTCAGGGGGTGTACAGAGTCTGTTTATAAATATCCCATGACTTATTAGAGTATGGAGTCCTCAAAAGCTGAAGCAGGAGCCTATTTACTCTGCCTTTTGTAAAACACTCCAAGGTTTTAGTGAATAATGAAAAGATATTAACAAAGACATGATCACTTTGTAAGGATTGACTAACATTAATCTATAAAAAGGCCAGAGTATGTATAGAGCAGTTGTCTCACATATGAGGGGGCTGCCAAAATTTCATGGAAATATTCTACTATCTTTTCATTTCATTTTCCCCATGAACTTTTGGAAGTCCCCTCATCTTCCAGGTAGTAAAATCAATGCAACCAAGCTACATCTCTCTCCTCTCAGACTGGACTCTCCTTGATGAGGTAGAGTAGAAAAAGATTACGGCATTCATATCACTTTAGATCAGGGTTACATTGTGTTTACTTCAGATTCCTTCTCAATTGCCTAGAAGCACTTGTATCCTGGACAAACTGTATTATCAGCTGCTACAATAAATCACTGCTTTCTGATGCCTGCACTTTGGCATCACCAAAGGTATAAGGACATTTATGTAAAACTGTTCAATGTAAAAGCAAATTTCTTTCCCAATCTGCCTCTACACATGGCATTGACCGGCTGCAATGTTGCAACACTTTATGAGAAATTTGAATGGAGAAAAGGTTTTGTAAAAAAGTAAAAGTGAAGTGTTTTCCTTACAGACATTACATTTTCCTTGTCCACACCGTCTTTGTTATTAAGGATAATTGTACATGCATTGAATACACCAAACCAAACCAGCTGTTGTCTAGTGCATTCTAACTCATAGCAATCCCATGTCAGAGTACAACTGTATTTCATAGAGTTTTCAATGGCTGATTTTTTGGAAGCACACAAGCAGGCTTTTCTTCTGTGTCATCTTTGGGTGGACTCAAACTTCCTACCTTTTGGCTAGCACCTGAGAGCATTAACTGCACCACCCAGGAACCCCACAATGGATTGTAGAGATCAATAATTAGCTGAATCCACCTTTAGCCAGTCAGTCTGTAGCTTTTTACCTTAGTAATGGGTAACGAAGGGAGACTCTCAGCCTCAGCTCGAACTTGGTTCAGTTTGTTTTCCGGCACAAAGAGTTCACGGATGCCTTTGATTGTAGTATGGGGTACAATGTTCTGAAATGAAGTACGAATGGTAACAATTTGAAATGAGAACTAGATAAAGAAGGCTTTAATAAAGAATCTCTCATCACTTTATTAAATTAGAAAGAAAAATGAGAAAGACAACCCCACGCACCTGCTCCTCCAGGAGTTCCACTACTTGCTTAACACAGTCACTCACTGAGGACACACTGGTTTTAAGCACACACTCTGGAGTTTCGGGTTTCTCATAATCAGCATCAATACCAGTAAACCCTGCAATGTACAAGCAGAAAACACATCTGCACAGACAGAACAACCCCTTTGTTCTTCACTGAGGATTAAAATTTTTTTGTACAAAACATTTGCTTTGTTTCTTTTGTTGGGGAGATGTTTTGGATAATCCATTCAAGAATGGTCACTTAGTCCAACGAGTTGTTGAGTGCCTTTTAATTGATTCTGACCTCATGTGATGAGTAGAACTGCCCATAAGATTTTCTTGGCTGTAATCTTTACAGAGGCAGATTGCTAAGGATTTTCTCCCGTGGAGTGGCTGGGTGAGCTCAAACTGCTAATCTTCTGGTTAGCAGCCAAGTGCTTAACTGTTAGTGCCACTAGAGATCCTTCGGTCCAAGTTTATGTTCTTTACAAGTGCTGTAGGATAAGCACTGGGCTGCTAACTGCAAGGTTAGTGGTTCAGACCCACCAGCCACTCCTTGGAAACCCCTATACAGCATTGCACGAGTTAGAACCAACTTGATGGTGCATAGCAACAATATCCTTTACATACTCACAGAAACACTGTTGGCACATTTTGAGGCCATATTTCCAGGTCAGACATCGATCGAGCACATGTGGCAAGAATGGGGACCTAGGTCAAACTGTCCTAAGTGGTTTCAGTAGAGTGGCCCATCTTGCTTTGAGAGACACATTAAGGCAAAGCTCAGAATAATCTTTTTAACCAATAAACCTTAACACATGTTGAAGAAATCTGTTAAACTGAGGATTCAGTATAAAATTTTCTAAATTAGAAAAGGTCTAGCAGCAGTCCTTGACCTCTAGCTAGAGATAAGAACTTATACAGCAGTGCTTTCAATATGGGAAGCCCCCCACATGATTAAGAAAATCTGGTTAGCTAAGTCTAAATCCAAGCTGATTAGAATCGAAAAGGACGACAAGAAGGAAAAACTCTGAAATACCCCCAAACACACACTCACATTTCGGTTCTCTGAACTTTTATTGTTTATGGCCGAGAAGGTGATCGTTCTTTAAAAATAACAACCCACCTTTTAATGAGTCCATGGACATACTGAAAACATCATGATTGACTAAAACGGCATGTATGTCGTATGCAATCTTGGAAAACAGCTTTTGAAACTTTTATACAATTTTGGATAACACCATTTGAAACTTCAAACAAATTTCTGGGTACAGGAGAAGGAAAAGTGACTGGAGAAGGGGCTGTACCTTTAATCTCTCCAGCTCGGGCCCGTTTGTAGAGGCCTTTCACATCTCTGCTTTCACAAATGTTTAGAGGCGCATCTACAAATATCTCAAAGAAAGGCAGTCCTGCTGATTCATGAATTTTGCGGGCATTCTCACGATCCTGGAAAAGAAATGTTTAGAATGTAAGAAGACATCTCACAGGAAATTCTTCAGCACAAACTGCTGTGTGCCCTGGTATTCAGTAGCCTTAGGATAACACTTGAGTTTTTTGCTTTGCAGAGGCCAGGGGTTCCTAGTCCTTCATAGAAAGTTCTTGTAAACACAGCTCTCTTGGAGCATTATACTCAAAGAATGTGTTCAAAGCATGGAAATTGTAGCTCACAGACATTTCCTGTTTTAAAATAAGAAGAGCGACACTCTGCCTCAGTGACTTCAACTTGAAAACACACAAAACCTGACGCTTTGGCAGTGAGTTGTTCTTTTCTTTCTAGAACATCTGAAACAGTCTGCTTCTACAGATAACTGGTACTACAGAGCTGTTGCGTGGTTCTTGTTGAACATGTTATTTCTTTCAACTCTAGCCAAAATGCTCTTTATAATTGTAATGTGAAGAGGTTTGTGCTCAGGCATCTGGGAATGAAGGCTCTCTCTTTACATAACCAATATGAAACAGAGGAAATGAGGGAGCAACTGAGAAAAGGAAGAAACAGTGGGGGAAATGGAGAGGATAATATTCCTTTGTGCCTTCCCCTCCTCTCGCCTCACGCAGTGTGTGGGAATTCTGGGCAGTGCCAAGTCATTTTACCTTCGTGAAAGGAGAAATGAAGCTGGTGATGCAAACCAGACCAGCGTCTGCAAACAGCTTGGCCACCTCGGCAATTCGGCGGATATTTTCTTCTCTGTCCCCAGGAGAGAATCCGAGGTTTTTGTTCAGGCCGTGGCGAACGTTGTCCCCATCCAAGGAGTAACAAGGGATGGCATGGGAGACGAGGTATTCTTCCAGAGCAAAACTTATCGTTGTTTTTCCCGCCCCGGAGAGACCTGTTCAGAACAGGCAAGATAGACTGACATTGTCTCTGTGTAAGATGAGAAAACTGTGGCCTGACCCAGCACTTGCAAGTGCAAATAATCCTTTATTTGTTGTTGCTTTTAGTTGCCATCTAGTTGATTCCTGCTCATAGGGAACCTGTGTCTGCAGAGTGAAACCAACCTACTCCACAGGGTTTCCAAGGCCATGATCTTTCAGAAGCAATCGCCAGGACTATCTCCTGACATGTCACTGGGTGGATTCAAACTATCTATGTTTAGGGTAGTAGCTGAGCGTTTAACATTTAAACCACCCACAGACTGCTCTGCACACATGGGGTCCCTCTGAGTCAGAATCAATTCGATAGCAACTAGTAAAAACAATCTCTCATTAGTTAAATCAAAACCAGTGATACCAGAAAAAGCATAATTGACTACAAGCCAATTACTTGCATCTCTTTCCAATTTTGAAAAAAATGATTTTGTCTCCTTTTAGGATGATAGTCTTTCAAAGTGAGTGGGGGAATCATTAAATAGGGAGACCTATGATCTTCGGTGTGTTCTGTTTTGCCTGCCATGTTTGTTTGTTTGTTTTGTTTTTAATTTTTAAAAAACTAGTGTGCGTGTTAAATATAAAAGTAACAAGATTTTTGCCATGTCAATATATTATTATTATTATTTTTAATGTTTTATTGTGAATTATGTGATAGTTTACATGGGAGAACATTAGTTTTACATTCATCCTATCGTATATTGTTTCATAGCTATGGTTATAATCCCTTCCATGCATCCAACCAAAGGGTATACACTACAAGCCTACCCACTGGCCATCAGCACATAGCCCCTCTCCCTCTCTGGGTCTAAAGTCCCCAGCTGCTCCATCTCTCCACGTCATCGTCTCGCATGTCAATATTTTTATGTGTGTAATTGAGTGACATTATTTACATCCATCGTGCTGTTCAACCATCACCACCATCCATTTCCCATGTTTTCCATCACTCTTCTTAATAGAAGCTCAGTGTCCCCTAACCAATGAGTTCCTGCAGTGTTTTAAAAACTAAAAAGCTGTGCATAAGAATGTAGATTCTGAATTTCTCTTGGAAAATTATATTCTCTGCTGACAATGGTTTCATATGCTCTCAGTTAGAGTAGAAGGGGACAGACAGCCCCCGTGGACTGGTAGGACCACTTCCCTTGTGTTTCCCATCAGTAACAATTTCACAACAGAGTCCACATTCTGTCCTTTGGCTTACAATGACTCTCAAAAGATGAAGCCAGAGAGCTACCCTGAGCTCGGCTGTAAGACCTGTAAAGCTGCCACACAGTCTCAGATATTTAGAGCCTTTACATGAGAATACAGTTGTCAAGTGCCTTTCTTCATGGCTTCATAGTAAAATGACTGAGAACATACTTTATAATTTCTATATGAGAGAGAAAGCCAAATGACTTTAGAGCTCAAAAACTGGAATTATGCTGGAATACTAGCACTCTAAAAGTTGTCCTCATGATCTCTGAATCTGAAGAATATTTCATCATGCAAAGTCACTGTCAAGACAGCACCGAGGATGGGAATGGAAATGGTAGAGAGAAAGAAAAAAAGCCAAGAGGTGAATACAGAGAAGATAGCAAGGAGAAAAGAGAAGAAAGTTGGGAAAAATAAAACAAAGGCAGGGATGAAGGATAAAGAGGCAAGGAGACTGGGTGGGTGGGTGGTGTGGTGTGGAAGGTGATTTGCAAGAGGAAAACATATAGTTCCTGTATTTGCTGTTGTGCTTTAAAGCCAGGCTCTTGGTCTTGACAGAGCATCATTCCAGAAAAGGCTACGCAAAGAATGTGTCTTCAGGCAGTTTTTGCTAACAACACCCTTTTACACATTGTTAATCATATGTTTATGTTACTGAATCTCATTTCAATAAAAAATTAGGTGATTTCTAAGAGAATTTATGTCAAATTGTGCTAGAGGAGTGCTGGGACTTCTGAGTCCTGTGGGATAATGCACTGTGGGATAATGCACTGGACCACCAGGTTGGTTTGAGCCACAGGTTGACAGTTCAAATTCACCAGCCGCTCCTCAGAAATCCTATACAGGGTCGCTATGGGTCAGAACCGACTCGATGGCACTTAGCAATAACAACAAGGATGCTCTTTGGCATCAGAAAATGAGAGAGAAACAGTCTTTTTCTTCAATTTTCAAGAAACTAAATGCTAAACCACAGAAACTATTAAACTGGATTGTTTGGCAAGCTTGTTTGAATACAATAAAAGGGATCTTCAAAAAGTTCTTAGGAAAAATGCATTATCCGTCAATTCCATTTCTCTACGAACTTTTTGCAGTTTCCTCATACATTGGGGTAACATTAATCACATTTACTGAGAACTTTATTTTGGGCCAGGCACTGTGCTAAGTGCATTTATGTTTTATATCATTTAGTCCTAAGGAGCCCTGGTGGTGCAGTAAGCTAGGCATTGGGCTGCTAATCACAAGGTCAGCAGTTCAAACCCACCAGCTGCTCTATGGAAGAAAGATGAAGTTGTCTGCTCCCATAAGGATTTTATAGTCTTAGAAACCCTATACAGGGTTGCTATGAGTCAGAACCGAGTCTCTGGCAGTGGTTCTTTTTGATTTTCATTTAGTCCTGTGAAACAGGTAATATCTTCATTCTTATTTTGCAAATAAGGAAACTGAGGCTTAGAGTGGTTTACTGGCTTGTCCAAAGTCACCCAGTTCATGTAGGCGGAACTGGTACCCTAATCTAAGACTCTGGCCTGCCTACCTGTGTAACATAAGAATGAAAAAATAAAAATGTAGTAAAATAAAATTGGAAAAGATGATCTTGTTGAAATTTTTTTAACAGTAAGTAAAAACAGCCGGTTATTTTCTCTTTTCCCAGTTCTCTTGTTCTTTACGAGGGTGTTCCTCCTCACTAGAGAAAATGCAGTCTGTATGTATGTGCCAATACAAAGCTGTTTCCATCAGCAAACGTCTCATGAAGGTAAACACATACCAAGATGGAAGCTTCTAGAATACATCTGTGTTTTACCTACTGCTACAAATCACATCTCTCAGAGTGAGTTGGGGGTAAACATTTTAACAACAGTGACTGGCGAACACTGTCTCTTTGAATGTCATAGGCTGCTTCTCTTTCTGGCTGGACAAAGTTGTTTTGATGCACACACCCAGGGATGAATGAAACCAGAAAGCCAAAGGCTTAGTACCACAGATGCAAAGTCTACGGAGGAGTCTATGAATTGTGCCCACCCCACAAAATATGTGTTGGAATCCTAATCTTGATACCTTTGGATGTAATACTGTTTAGAAATCAGGGTTTCTTATGTTAATGAGGACATACCAGTGTAGGATGTACCCTAAATTTATAAAAAAGAGCAGATTAGATACAGAGGCAGGCACACACTGGGGAGCCATGCCACGGAAGGTTCATCTATAAGCCAAGGAACCAGGGGATGCTTACAGCTCCTGACAGGGTAGGAGTTGACACTTTAGACAATAATTTGGACTTTTAGCTCCCAGATGGAAAAAATAAATTTCTGTTCTTTCAAATCACACATTTGTGTTATTTGTGTCAGAGCAGCACCAGGTAATGAAGACAGAGGGACAGAGAGTAACAGAAAAAGAAAAGGGAAAAAGATAAGAGGAATGAGGTTGGTTTGTGTAGGAAAGGGAATGACTTAGAATAGCGAAAAAAGTTGCAGGGCAGGTCCCTGCCTGCCACATTCTTTAGAATTATCTTCAGGTTTGAAGATACCTAATTTATCTTCAGAGCAGCATTGGTGAACAGTGACACATAAACCGATTGCATAACTAGGTAAACATTTATTTGCATCTGTGCTCATTTCCATTTGAAATGTCCTGTCTATGAAATGAACTTGATTTTTCCCTTTTGAGTTCAAACTGTGTCAGACTCACATTCCCAGGGAACAACTTCCTCCACTTTGTACTTAGAATATAAAGAAGTCTTAGGTTCTAATTCCAGTTCTTTTGCTATGCTTTAGATTTGGCAATCAGGTGGCTATAACAAAACAGATTCCTTTGGTCACCTCAGTGGCAGCAAGTTATCTCTGTATACCTAAGGAAATTACCAGCCAAACAGAACTATTAATTTTCCTTCTTGTATAGATTCTGATGTTTTTAACACTAAGCGAAATAGTTCCCTAGAATGTTAATTTCAGAAAACAAAAAAGAGTATCTCCAAACATCCAAAACTTCATGGTCAAACAAATAAATACTCAGTGCCATATTCGGAAAGTCCCATTATTAAGTGCCAATAAATGTGATAAGGCAGGAACATGAAATCTAGGGAATTCCTTAGAGCAACAAGAAATGTCACAATCAACTTGTCCCATCCAATCATACCAAAGAGCAATAACTGGGCTAGACATTCTGTGCCTTATTTCTAACTGCTGGCAGAGTCAGGTCTAAAACACAGACCTAACTAAATCTAAGGAGGGACTTTCTACTCCAGGCTTCAGCTTCATTTTAATGTAAAAATAAAACATGTACTTTCTTTAGAATGCATGACTTATATCACATAGAAACTTTCAACTTAAAAAAAAAAAAAAAGATCTATGCCTATAAAGACATATCATACCTGTTAGCCACACAGTGCATCCTCGGAATCCACCCTTTGTTCCTACCACCTGTCCTCGCTTATTCCTGCTCACGTGGTGGGCCTGGTAGACCACGTTAGTGGATTTCTGCTGGTTCTCCTACAAAATAAGACAAGACAAATTACGATATTGGATTAATAAAATGCAAATTTAGTGGAGCAATATAAATACATTTTAGCCTTTGAAAATTGCAAATTGATAGATGTAACAGCTTATATGGAAGACATTTTTTAAAAGGATGCCGTGTGCTTGTCTTTCCTTGTACATTTGTTTTCCATTTCTGCAGACTACCTAAGGATGCTGTCTACATGTATGTGTTTTTCATAGTTGTGAGAATGTGCCCCAACTTTATGCATTCTGCATCTTTCATTTAATGCTATTCCTAAGGAGTTTTGTTTTAAATAGTAATTTAAAATTATTATACAAGTCGTTGGTTGATATAAAACAACTTACTAAAATACTATAAAACTATAATTCCATAACACATCAATGATCTTTTCTAAATGAAACCCTGTTTCTATAATTGGTTTGCAGGGTAACATGTATTAATTGTAATTTAGTAGCAGACATTGTTCTTAGAGTTGCAACCATGATCTTTCCGAAAACATAATTCAAATTAGATAACTTTTGATATTATGTAATAGTTTCCACCATTCATCTGTGAGTTTGTCCTTGAATTTTAAAGTCCATGGTACAAAGAATGTAGTTTACTTTCAGAGGATTTGTTCACTCAGGGAAAGCACCGTCAGCATATCTCATAGACTAACTTAACTTGTCCACATTTATAAATCCCATTATCCATAGAAACAGGGAGAGGCTCAGATTACAGGGGCAGAAGATTAAAGTCAGTAATACTTTTTCCCTTCCACCAAGACATCGGCGATGCCAAACTACTAGTTCTAGAGTGGAGGATACGGGGCACTGTACTACTTAAAAAGAACTAATCTCTGTGTACACTCTCCCAAGAATCAGCGTATGACTCAACCTTGTGGTCCAGTGCATTATCCTGCAGCGCCACACCAGGACTCCTCATTGTTAATGAATGTCATCCAATTCAAGAATATTGTACCTAGTCCAAAAGTCAGTTCATCTGTTCACTCATACGTTATTGCAATAAATGTTTATTGAATTCCTGCTACTTGACAGGAATCATCCGAGGTTAAATACAGCATTAAAGAGTGCAGAGTCCTTGGCATCAGTTTTGGGGCAAGAGACAAACAAAGATCAACTATCTGGAATCCCACTCCCTTGGGGAAGAGGAGAGTTTCACACATAGATCTGACAAAGGATTAGTGTGTATAGTATATGAAGGTAGACAAGGAATACCTGCAACTCAGTAAGGGAAAGATTTTTTTTTTTAATGAAAAAACAGTTGTAGAGTCACATCACAAAGGGAGTTATAAAACAATCAGTACGCACATAAAGAAATGCTTCATGTCATTTAATGAGAGAAATGTAAATTAAATCCAAAATGAGCCTCCTCTGTTAACACAAGGGCAGCAAGGGTGTGCTCTGATACGTTGATGTTCGAGGTATAAAGTCATACAACCATCTGGGGGATAAAAAGCCTGACAATTTCCTATAAAAGTAGCCTTCTGATGTAGCCATTCTAGTTATAGCTGGTTACCCAAGAGCAATGAAAATGGTTTTTCACAGAAAGATTTATACGACAATGTTCTGAACTTCATTTGGTCCCAAACTAGAAACCATCAAGTGTTCATCAGTAGGAAAGTAGATAAAACAAAAACAAAACCTATACAATGCTCGTATGTAATACTCCACAGCACTAAAAAGGGAGCAGACTACAAATACACACCACATGGATGCATCTGACAGACATTTTGCAGAGTTAAAAAAAAAGCCTTACACTAAAAAAATACATACTGTATGAATCTACTTACCCAAAGTCCCAGAAGAGGCAAAGCTAATTTAGTCATTTAAGTTAGGGCAGCAGTTGGCTCTGGGACAAAGACAGTGTTTATTCTATGTCTTGGGCAGGTGTTTGCATTTGTTGGAACTCACTGAATGTACACTTAAGTGAGGCATTTCATTATATTTAAATGTTACCACATACAAAAAAGGAGTCATGAAACACACCCACATGTACCAAGTAACCCAAAAAGAACAGACACAAGGGAACTTCCAAACGTTTGTGGAAATTTTTCATTATCTTTTGATTCTACTTTTCCATGACCTTTTTGAAATCCTCTTTTTTAATAAGAGTTCAGATGGTAGAATTATGTTGTTCAACATTGCTGCATTTATTAAATTTAAGGGACCGCTGCCCATCTCTGCACACAAACACCCAAAAGATGGCTTTTTCTCTCTTTCGGCAATTCCTTTTCCATACAGGCAGAATTCCAAAATAAACTCCAGACTCTGGGTATCTTCTGTGGGAACTGCATTAACCAATCTTGTTAATTGCCTCTCTTAGACAATGTTGGCTTTAAAAAATAGTTCAGAGGTCACCAGAAGGAACTCCTCAAAATAATACTTAATATTTAATCTCTGAACTTTGGTCTTTAGTCTTGTTGTTGTTAAGTGCTGTTGAGTTGGTTCCAACTCATAGTGACCCTGAATAGAGTTTCCAAGGCTTTAAATCTTTGTGGGAGCAGATTTCTCCTGCAGAGAGCCTGGTAGATTTGAACCCCTGACCTTGTGGTTTGCAGTTCAGTGCTTATCATACAGAGCAACCACGCCCCCTTGATCTTTATTTATATTCTGACTCACAGCGATCCTATATAGGATTTCCATGGAGTGGCTAGTGAATTTGAACCAACGACTTTGTGGTTCAAACTGACCTTGTGGTCCAGTGCTTTATGGCACAGTACCACACCAAATGTTTATTACGGGTTTTGTACAGCTTTTCTTTCACTACAACAATGCTTAAACAAGCAAATAAAATATTTTCAGATGACAGGGTACTGAGCGTTTTGTTTTGTTTTTGCTCATTATTTCAAATTCACCCTTGATTTCCAGCAAATGTAAACAAAACACATGCAGTTGTTTTGAAGGATATTTGAACTGCAAAGGGATAGATAGCCAAATATCTTTCTTGCTGAAACCCTTAAACTCTTCGAAATAGCACAAGCTGTTCAAAGCTTTAGAAAGACAGTGGATGTCAGAAAGATGATATGCTATAAAAAAACAAAACACATGTTATCAACAACCACAAAACACCCTAAACAAACTTTCTGGAACTTGCCTTCCTGGGTATCAACAGTATAAAAATGTCCTCAGCCCTCATCCTACATTGTCACTGAGGAGGAAGTGGCCCAGAAACCACAGAGTTGGTGGCTGACTTCTATTTTTGATCCCCGAAGAAACATTTTACAAACCTGTCTACCTTCTTCCAGGTCAGTGGCCCAGAAAACCCCTCTCCAGCATGCACAAGCATGTATCAGGCAAAGCTCAGTTTGAAATCTGCATCACCACCTGCAATCTCGAGCAAGTTACTAACAACATCTCTCAACTTCCCACTTTCTCCTCTGTAACACGGGAATATGTTTTTAGAGAGACTGAAATAAATCGTGATCTGTATAAAGTATCAAACAAAATACACATGATAGGATACTGAATCTGATGAAGCCCAGGTGGTATTTATCTAGCTGGCAGAAAAGATAGTGGTTAGAGGTCTAAGTCATCAGATTTATGAAGTGTTCTAGGGATTTGAACCCACACGGGAGAAAGATGAGGCTCTCTACTCCCGTAAAGATTTACAGCCTCGGAAACCCTGTACAGGGTCACTATGGGTCGGAACTGACTCGATGGCACTTAACAACAACAACAACTAAGGCAAGTTAACAACAACAACAAAGTAAGTCTAGGAAGTTTGGGCTCAAGATCAAATCAAACATGGAGTTATTAGTACATTACTCGATCTACCAGAGTGTAGCATAGTGGTTACAAATCGGGCTGCGAACCTCAAGGTCAGCAGTTTGAAACTACCAGCTGTTCTGTGGGAGAAAGATGAGGCTTTCTGCTCCCATAAAGATTTACAGCCTTGGAAACCCCAAACAGGGTCACTATGAGTTGGAACCGACTCCACGGCACACTACTACCACCACCACCATAGAGTGTAGAAAGCACAGTGGAGGGAACGCAGTGGCTCTGTAGGATAAGCACTGGCCTGAACACCACAGAGGTCTTCGGCTAGAATCCACCAACTGCTTTGCTGGAGAAGGATGAGGGTTTCTGCTCCCACAAAGATTCATATACACTGTGAGTCAGAACCAAATCAATGGCACTTAATAACCATAGAGTATATCGTCCAAAGTGAAATCACTGAGTATTAAAAATCATTGTGATTGTTATTTTGCCCCTAAGCCCAGCCAGGAAGTAGGACATCCTGAAGTGTGCCAAGCTGAAGCCTCCTCATTTTACTCTAATCTTCCTACACTAACCCTAGCTGTGCCAAGTCATGACCCCATTGTTGCCGGGATTAGGGAATGGCCTTTGCTCCAGGGTCAATTTCCTGAGTGCCCTAGACTTCAGAACTTGTCATAAAGCCCAAGATTGTCTCACAGCTCTCTGCCAGGCCCACCCCTCACTCCCATTGGTGGCACAGAAGGAGGAGTGCAGAAGCAGCTTCTGGGGGTGGTGCTTGGCAAAAGCCTAAGTTTGATTCTGCATGACTAGAAGAGAAGAATCAGCGAAGGGAAGAGCTGATGAGGCATCAATCACTGTGTGTCACGGTAAGGAGTGTTATGAAACGAAGGCATAGAGGAATGTGTAAGTCAGAAACCAGGTGTTGAGTTTCCCAGTGTTCAAAGGTCTTTCAAGGTGTGTCTAATGGCTTCAATAAAAAGTAAGCAAATACATTTGTTTTTCAATTCTCCCACTGAGATCGAGTCTATTCCAAATCATAGTGATCCTTTGTAGGGGTTCTGAGGCTTTAAATTTTTACAGGAGTCTTGGTGTGGTGGGTGTAGGATAAGCACTGGTCTGCAGTTCACACCCACCAGCCACTCCTTGGAAACCCTATACAGGGTCGCTATGAGTTGGAACTGACTTGACTTAATGGCACTTAACAACAACAACAAAGCTTTACCGTCTCAAATTTCTCCCACGGAGCAACTGGTGGACTCAAATTGCTGACCTTGCTGTTAGGAGTCCAATATGTAACCCATTATAAATGCCACCAGGCCTCAGCACCTACTCTAAGCAAACTCTGAGAGGCAGAGGAGAGTCCCCCCATCTACTGCTGCTGAGCCGATTCCCACTCAGCGTGACCCTATAGAGCAACGCAGAACTGCTCCATCAGGTTTCCAAGACTGTAAATCGTTACCGGAGCAGACAGCCTCACCTTTCTCCTAAGGAGTGGCTGGTGGGTTGGAATTGCTGACCTTGTGGTTAGCAGCTCAACACTTAACCCACCAGGGCTCCTTAAAGGAGGCTAACACAAGTGAAATTGACCAATTTAGTTTTATAGTCGTAATTAAAAGGCAACAGAAGACAAGATAATATAAGGGCTTAATTTTGATTTAATGTTAATTAGCTGTAATATGGAGTAGCTTGGAGGCACAAATGATTAACAACTGACAGAAAAGTTGGGGATTACAACCAACCCAAAGGTACTGCTGAAGATAAACCTGAGAATCTGCTTCCAGAAGGCAACAGCCTTGAAACCAACCTTACAGCAGTTCCAGTCTGTACACATGGGGAAATCGAGTTTTGTTCTACATTTTTCTCTCTTGCTATTCAGGACCTTCTATTGTATCCCTGGTCAGAATGGTCAGTAGTGATAGCCGGGCACCATCTAGTTCTACTCATCCCTGACATGGTTCATGTGAGCTATTAATCCTGTGGACTAGTTTCTTCTTTGAGACTTTAGTTACCTTCATTCTCTTTAGGTCCAGAGGAGTAGAACCAATAGTTGTATTTAAATGGCCACTAAGTAAGCTTTTAAGAGACCAGATGTTACTCACCAAGCTAGGATGTAAAATTTTATTTTTAGAAATTTTATTTTTGTTGTTGTTGTTAGGTGCCGTAGAGTCAGTTCTGACTCATAGCAACCCTATGCACAATAGAATGAAACACTGCCCGGTCCTGCGCCTTCCTCACAATTGTTGTTACACTTGAGCTATCGCTGCTGCCACTGTGCCAAGCCACCTTGTTGGCGGGGATCTACCTCTTTTTTCCCTGACCCATATTTTCCAACTACTAATCCTTCCTCTTTTGTTTCCAGTTTTCATACTCCAATCATCGGTAACTATCAGTGCACCTTGATTGTATGTTTGATCAATTTCAGACTGGAGAAGTAGGTTGTTGTTACTGTTATTGTTGAGAGCCGTTGAGTGTTCCAACTCATAGAGAGCCCCAGTATACAGTTTCTGAGGCTGTACATCTTTGCAGGAGCAGAAAGCTTCATCTTTCTCCCATGAAGTGGCTGGTGGGCTTGAACCATGGGCCTTGTGGTTCACAATCCAGTGCTAGTTGTACAGAGCCACCGTGCCCTTCGAAGAAGTTGATAGAAATCTTCAATTTCATCATCAGTGGCTTAAGTGGTTGGTGAGTAAATCTGAAAAATAGTGATATTAACTGGCCTTTCTGATAAGTATATGGATATTATCCTACCATAAAAAGCATTGTTTGTTAAATTCACAATAAAAGCTTAAAAAAGAAAAAGCATTGTTTGTTGTTGTTAAGTGTCTTCTAGTTGATTCAGAACCATAGCAATCCTGAATAGGGTTTCTGAGGAGCAACCGGTAAGCTTGAACTGCTGACCTTGAAATCCAGCACATTAACCACAGCGCCACACCAGGTACCATGATACTTCAAGATAAATTGTACATAAGGAAGTACATTGTACACACCATTGTACTTCAAGATAAATCTTGAAACACTCTATTTGATGATAAAAATGATGCCATTCTTCTTCAGTTTGTGGTTCACAGAATCGTAAACTGTATGACTGTCTGATTCAAAATGACCAATATCTGTCCAATTATGCTCACTAATGCCTAGGATATCAATCTCTATGCATTCCATTTCACTTTTGACAATTACCAATTTTCCTAGATATATATATTTCATACATTACACATTCTGATTATTAATTGATGATTTCAACGGTTTCTTTTCACTTTAAGTCCATGTCCCAATTAGCAAGTGAAGGTCCTGAAAGCTTTGCTTCATCTACGTCATTATGATCACTTCTACTTTGAGGAAGCAGCTCTTCCACAGTTATATTTTGAATGCCTTCCAATCTGAGGGGCTCATCTGCTGGCCCTATAGCAGGCAATGCTCTGCTGCTATTCCTAAGGTTTTTAGAAGTGGCTCTGTTGGTTAAGCCCTGGGATGAGCACTACAAAGTCAGCAGTTTGAGCCCACCAGCCGTTCCATGGGAGAAAGATGAGTTGTTGTTTTTTTTCTCCTGCCAAGATTTATAGCCTCAGAAACCCTGCACAAGGTCACTACGGTTGGAACTGGCTTAGTGGCACTTAACAACAGCAACAACAACCAGTAAGAAGTGATCTATCTTCTCCTTTCTAGTCTGTCCTAGTCTGGAAGCTCACTGAAAGCTGTCCACCATGGGCTACCCTGCTGGTGCTTAAAATGCTGATGGCAGAGTTTCCAGTAGCATAGTAGGACCAGGCAGTGTTTTGTTCTGCTGTGTATAACATTGCTATGAGCCAGAACCAATTCAATGACACCTAACAACAACAACCTAACAACATCAAGTAACTATGTGTAATGATTTGTGAATATAGTTCTGGTGAGTGCCCCATATCTATGACAATTAATTTAGCTGAAATGACTTGATGTATTTTTTAGTTAGTGCTGAAAAATTATCACCTAAGTCCAAATAGAATATTAAATGGGAGACATTTAATAAACTGCTTGATTCAGTGAAACAAATCACACAGATATCCTCTCAGCACAACCTCAAGTGAAATATTTTATTACTTTTTCTTCCACAAGAATAGCATAGACATAAACAATCTAAGGAGTTCTGGTGTGGCGCTGTATGATAAGCACTAGACTGCAAGGTCAGCAGTTCAAACTCTCCAGTCGCTCTCTGGAAACCCTATGCAGGGTCTTTATGCGTCAGAATTGACTCAATGGTACTTAACAACAACAAACAATCTAAAGATAATCAACTAAAATACATGAGTATTTTATTGTGACATGAAAACATCCTACTGCTTGAAATGATCTGAAATCAACATTCTGGGAGCTTTGCATTAAAAAAACTGCTACATGCAAATATTGCTCATTTTCTGCACAGGTACAATTAAACTAAAGTTTCATCTGGTCAATTGCCTACTGTGGTGCTTCCTAATAACAAGTACGGTCTCTAAGCCCATCATGCTCTGGGGTAAGCAGACTCATAATTTTAGCTTGGCCATTCCTGCCCAGTTGAAAGCCCTTGTTTTACATATAATATTTTGATGATTCAACTAAGAGAACTCAGAAAAAGGAAAGAGGATGAAAAGATACTCCAGTAGTCCAAAGTGGACTCGGGGGAGGTGCTTGCTTCTTTAAGGGAGAATGAAACAAAGAGCATTAGTGAACAAATCAGATAATGCTTTCTAGGAAACCCATTACCGTGTTTATTACAAATACTCTCAATATAACTTCTGTGTCCACCATTACACTGGAACTGATGAAATGAATCACTAAATATAAAGTGCTTATAACAGTATCTAATCAATATTAGTATCTAATCAATATTAATATCTAATCTATATTAATTGTTATGATGATTATTGGCAAGAAATTCAGTGTTTATCTTGAGTGGGCCTCTCCTCTTTCTGTTCAGTCAGTCTGCACAGTCACATCCCCAGACTTCTCCTCAGCAGCTACCTTCCCCACTCAGGACTGCTTGCAAACAGGCTGACCCAAGTGAATTTAATGGTGCAACCTAATAAATAAATTTAAAAGCTACAACCTAATAAATTCCCTCTTATTTAATCTGCTACTAATTTCCAATTTCACTCCATCGTGGTTGTATAATATACTTTGTATGCTTTCTGTCTATTAAAATTGACTGAGACTTGTTTTGTGACAAGTTGTAAAAGATCCATATTTGTGCCCATTCCAAAGAAATGCAGAAATCATCAAACAATATCATTAATGTTACATGCAAGTAAAATTTTGCTGAAGATAATTTAAAAAATGATTACAGCTTTAAATCTACAGGGAGCTGACAGAAATTCAAGTCAGATCTGAAAAGGACTTGGAATAAGGGATATCATTGTGGATATCAGCGGGATCTTTTCTGAAAGCATAGAATACCAGAAAGAGGTTTACTTGGATTTTATTGACTATGTGAAGGCATTTGACTGTGTGGATCATAACAAATTATGGGTTTATAATTTGAAACGAATGGGAATTCAAGAACACTTAGTTATACTCATGAGAAAACAGTACACAGACCAAGGGAATAAGTGAATAGTTTAAAATCAAGAAAGATGTGTGTCGGGGTTGTATCCATTCATCATACTTATTCAATCTGTATGCTGAGCAAATAATCTGAGAAGCTGGGTTATATGAAGAAGAACATGGCATCAGGATTGGAGGAAGACTCATCAACAGCCTGCGGTATGTAAATGATACTACCTCACTTACTGGAAGCAAAGAGGACTTGAAGTGCTTATTGATAAAGATCAAAGAATACAGCCTTCAGTAGGGATTGTACCTCAGTGTAAAGAAAACAAAAATCCTCACAAATGGAACAGTAAATAATATTATAATAAACAGAGAAAATATTGAAGTTCTCAAAGACTTCATTGTGCTTGGATCCACAATTAACATTCATGGAAGCAGCTGTCAAGAAATCTAAAGTATTGCATTAGGCAAATCTGTTTCAAAAGATATCTTTAAAGTATTACAGAGCAAAAATGTCACTTTGAGAGCTCAACCAGAAGAGGAAAGAAGAGGGGGAAAAAAAAAAAGAGTGAGCTGATACAGTCTGATGAACTTGACCTATACCTATGGAGCAGCAACTCAAAAGAAGGAACAAATCCTCACAGCAAGAAACATTCACACACACACCCACACACACAGAGTGGAAGGAGAAGGGCAGCTTGGACATTGGATAC
>NW_006408521.1:11516045-11525057 GCF_000296735.1 Chrysochloris asiatica | reverse complement strand
CAATGAGATGAAATGACACAACGGCTGCAACAATGGGCTCAACTATGACAACAATTGTGAGAATGGCACCAGATCAGGCAGTGTTTTGCTCTGTGTGCCTAGGGTCACAACTACAACAACTACAACAACAATACTTAAGTAATGCTCATGGGAACCTCCCTAACAGGCTTCAAATTGGGCCCCTTTCTCTCTTCCAGGCTATTCTCTTGTTTGCCACCATAGTGACACTGTCTTTATCTAAAACACTGTAGTAATCTGTGTGTTTTTTGATGAAGTCCACAGACTTCACGCTGGGGCCAAAACCCCAAAGCAAACCCATTGCCATGACTGGATTCTGACTCTGGAATAACCCATGCTCCTTAAGGCTTTCGTGGCTATAATCAGTAAGAAAATTGATCACCAAGTCTTTTTTGGGATGGGTAAGTAGTCTGCCACAAACCATCTGGACCACCCAAAGTCTTATGTTGGAGTCACCACCTCCCTTTCTTAGCTGCCCTCACTGGATTTAAAACTCCACAAACCACATAGACACTACCACAAACCACTCTAGAACAAACCATTCTCTGTCCAGGCTTCCAAAACTTCACTTGAATTTTCCTTACTTGGAATGTCCTCCCTCTAGCTTTTGACTTACTCATTCATTAAGGTGTGACTTAAACATGGTAGGAATGCTCCATAGGGTTTCTAAGGTTTTAGATTTTCATGGGCGCAGCCTGCCATGTCATTCCCCGGTGAAGTGGCTAGTGGGTTTTAACTGTTAACCTTTTCATTAGCAGCCAAGCACTTGACCATTGTACAATCAGCGTTCCTTAAGTACATACATGTATGCTTATAATAGCACTGCATATCTCTGGAAAGAGAAATGAGAATGAATTAGCAGTGGTTTCCTCCATGTAGGACTACTTTCATTGCATGTTCTGTTGTACTGTTTAATTTTTTCACATGTAAAGGTAATCCATTAAAAATAATGATAATATGTAAATCCAATCAGTAGTCAACTGAAAATAGTACATCTCTCCTGTATTAGAGGAGAGTGGTGAGTAACAACAGAAGTCCTATTGCTTTTTGCTTTTCTTTCCTCTTCCTTGTTGACAAAATAGTTTTAAGTACAGTAGCACATATTTGAGTTGGGATATTTCCCACGTACTATTAGTAAATCGTTCCAACAGTTTTTGAAAGATAAAATATAAATCAGTTAATATACCTACTCCTCACTTACCAACATTTCCAATATTTTGGCATTTACAGCAGTGATAAAATAATCTATACAACAATTTTGAGCATTAAAGACATATGTCTGGCAGTAACAAGTGCCGAGAGGTATGAGGTAAGAGTCCCACTGATGTGATGGTTAAGGATAGGCATCAGATTGACTGGACCATAATTCTCAGGAGTTTGGCAGTTATATGAGGTAATTTGGCAATCATGTAATGGTGTTGTCATCCTTCATTCACATAACACTGAGTTTCACATAATAACCTGGTCTTTGTAACCTAACCATATCAATAGATCTGTGATTTTGGCTAATTTTCCCACCTGAATTTTGAAACCCACACCATCCTGCTTCTACTGATATCTGGTCTCCCAAACTTAGCTATCCTAAGAAAATCCTGTGGCATGTATTAAAAGTAGACTCCAAGCAGCTTACCCAAAGAAATTCTGATTCAGTTTGTCTAGGATAGAGACCAAGAAGCTATAGTTTGTTTTTCCTAACACATGACTCAGGAATGGAGTGAATATCAATTTAAATGTTTCAACAAATGGGTTCAATGCTAGAGGTGCTCACTTATCTATGCTAAGATATTTGGAAGACAGTCAACTGACTCAAAGAGATACATATTCATGTCTATTCCAAAGCAAGGTAATCCAAGAGAATGTGGAAATGATTGAACAATTCAATCTCACACACACAAATTATAATGGTGAACATAATTTAATAAAAATGCTTGCAAGCATACATTGACAGGGAACTGTCAGAAATTCAAGACAGATTCAGAAGAGAATGTTAAATGAGGGATATTATTTCTGATATCAGATGGATTTTACCTGAAAGTAGAGAATATGAGAAAGATGTTTACCTGTGCTTTATTGACTAGGCAAAGGCATTCTACTATGTGGATCTTAACAAACTAAGGATAATAATGGTAAAGAATGGGAATTTCAGAAAGTGAACAAGTTTGATGAAGATCAAAGTCTACAGTCTTCAGTATGGGTTACACTTCAACATAAAGAAAACCAAATTCCTCACAACTGGACCAATAGACAACATCACAACAAACAGAAAGGATTGAAAATTTCAATTGTTTCATTTTACTTGAATCCACAATCAATGTCCATGAAAACAGCAGTTAGGAAATCAATTTTGCACTGGGCCAATCTGTTGCAAATTATCTCTTTTAAAGTGTTTTTTTAAAAAAGCAAAGATGTCACTTTGAAGACCAACGTGTGCTTGATCCAAGCCATGATATTTTCAATCATACCACATGAATGCAAAAGCTGGATAAGGAAGACCAAAGAAGAATGGATGCCTTTGAACTAGGTGCTGACAAAGAATATTAAGTATACCATGGACTTCCAGAGGAACAAACAAATCTGTGTTGGACGGAGTACAGTCAAAACGCTCCTAGAAACCAGAATGGCGAGATTTCATCTCATGGACTTTGGACATGTTATCAGGAAGGACCGGTCTCTGAATTTACTAAGATTGGTAAAGTAGAAGGTTAGTGAACAAGAGGAGGACCCTCAATGAGATGGCCTGACAGAGGCTGCAGTAATGCGCTCAAACATAGAAACAACTGGACAACACTGTTCAATGATTTGTTTTGTTGTACACAGGAACTTTATGTGTTGGATCTTATTCCATGGCATCTAACAACAACACAACAATGTATTTGCTAGTTGTTTTTAGTAATTAATCAAAAGTAAAAGAGCCCTTTCTGAACAGTAGTCTTGGGACACCAACTTTTCTGGCTCTACTGCTGTTTGGTTGCAATTAATGGGGCTGAATTTGAGTACCACTTCCTCATCTAAGAAAAATAAAAGGTTTTTTAGTCAGTCTTACAAGGAAGTCTGACTCAGAAAGAATGGTTAGGTTTGTATTTCTTAGAAATTTCTATAATTCTTCAAGTTTTTCCTCTCAAGAAGAAAGAGAGGATGTATAATCTCAATTGTAAATGATATTCATCACTTTTCTGTCAGTTTGTTGTACTGTGATGTCTTGCATATTGCTGTGATGCTGAAATCATGCCACTGATATTTCAAATACCAACAGGGTTACTCATGGCAGACGGGTTTCAGTGGAGCTTTCAGATCACGTCAACTAGGAAGGAAGACCTGACAAGACATTTCTGAAAAAAACAGGCCACTGACAACCATCTGGGTAGCAGCAGAACACTGTTTAATACGGTGCCGGAAGATGAGTCTCTCAGGTTGGAAGGCACTCAAAATACAATTGGGGAAGAGCTGCCTCCTCAAAGTAGTAGTAGTTGCTTATTAGATGCCATTGAGTTGCTTCTGGCTCAAAGTGACTTTATGCACAATAGAGCAAAACACTGCCTGGTCCTGAGCCAACCTCACAATCGCTACACTTGAATCCACTGTTGCTGCCACTGTGCCAATCCATCTCATTGGGGGTCTTCCTCTTTTTTGCTGACCCTCCACTTTTCCGAGCATGATGTCCTTTTTCAGGAATTGATCCTTCCTGATCATCTGTCTGAAGTATGAGAGACTAAGTCTGGCCATCCTGGCTTCTAAGGTGCATTCTGGCTGTACTTCTTCCAGCACAGGTTTGTTTATTCTTTTGGTGGTCCATGGTACTTTTACTATCCTCTTCAACTAGAGTCACTATTAATGATTGTGAGAATGGTGCAGAAGCAGGCTTATTTCACTCTGTTGGACATAGGGTCGATTTGAGATAGAACTGACTCAACTGTACCTAATAACAACATAAATGAAACATTAAGGTCCTAGTAGTCCTGAGATTTGATGAATTTATAATTATATTATGTTAACTTGGGTGTTTTATCATTATATTTTGAAACATAATAAAGCAAACCCTTGCAATGAAAAGTTTAATACGCTTAATTTTTACACAGGAAAATGTATTCACTACTTTTTGCATTTAATGCTATTATAAAAGGAAATGTTATCATGAATTATAAATGTCTTACAAAAACAGTATAAATCAAACCTACAAGAATTTTTACTTTACAGTAAGGTTTCAGGTTATACCTGACTAGTTAGTACCTACCTATTTTCACCTTGATCAAATTTAACCCTGTCAGAAAATAAAGGCATTAAAGATATATGACTTGATTAGAACACTGAAATATCAGTGTGTACAAACAAAGGCAAGGGACATTATGACCATAGGACAGACTTGTTGGTTAATTGAAAAAGACTACATCAAACACAGACTATTTTCCAATATCCTGTTCAATCATCACTTCTTTTTGAAGTGAGAACCGTTTATGCATTTAGAATCGGAAATATTAACCAACAAAAATAAAAATAAAATAACACTAGTCACCATGAGTCCGTGATAAATCAATTAGTGTTGATTAATTATTAGTTTAAGCTATAAATTACTAATGAACTAATTATACTTATACATATATATGAGTTTCCATCTAGGCCACAAATTTCTTAATCATATTTCATATTTTTTATGCCTTTAAGTTTTTCAGAAAAGATTTATTGAACACCAGTTATATGTCAGGGAACACAGCGGCACCATAGGATAAGCACTGGACTGCAAACCACAAGATGGGTGGCTTGAGCCCACTAGCTTCTCCGAGGGAGAAAGATGAGACTTTCTGCTCCCACAAAACTTTACAGCCTCAGAAACCCTATACAGGGTTTCTAAGAGTCAGAACCGACTCTATGGCACTAACAACAACAACAACAACAGCAACACCTACAAGTCAAAGACTGTGCTGGGCTGTGCATACAAAGATGAGAAACACAACTCTGCTGCTGCGAGTTTCTACACCACGCAGCCTAACCATCCTGCACAAAGTACTCAGGAAATGTGAATCCGTGGAAATTGTACTGAAACCTAGCAGCTGTTGGTGTGCCTTTGAGTTGATTTGACTCAGAGCAACCATACATAGGGTTTCTGAGGCTATAAATCCTTATGGGAGCAGAAAGCCTCATCTTTTTCCCTCAGAGTGACTGGTAGATTTGAACTGCTGACATAGTGATTAGCAGTCCAGCTTGTAATCCACTACCCTACCAGAGCCCATGTTGTTGTTGTTGTTAAGTGCCATTGCATCAGGTCTGGCTCATAGCAACCCTGTATAGGAGTAAAACCTCTGGGACCATCATCTGCTGATGGGGCACAACTCAAAATGAAGAGAAACAGCTATAAACATCCATTAATAATCTGAATATGGAATGTACGAAGTATGAGTCTAGGAAAATTGGAAATTGTTAAAAATTAAAAAGAGCACACAAACATCCATATACTAAGCATAAGTGAGCTGAAATGGACTGGAATTGGCCATTTTGAATCTGAATCACATGGTTTACTATGTCAGAAGCGACTAATTGAAGAGGAATGGCGTAGCATTCATTATCAAAAGGTACATATCAGGATCTGTCTTGAAGCACAGCTCTCTCTGTGATAGGATAATATCCATACACCCACAAGGAAGAAGAGCTAATAACACTATAATTCAAATGTACACACCAACTACCAACCACCAAAGCCAGTGGTGATGAAATTGAGGAAGTCTACCAACTGCTTTAATCTGAAATTAATCAAACATGCAATCAAGATGTGTTGGTAATTACTGGTGATTGGAACGCAAAGGTTGGAGACTCATTGGACATTACCACACCACTGAAAACTTTGTATAGTCAATAAAGAACAGGAAAACATCTTTCTGGTATTCTCTGCTTTCAGCCAAGATCTATCTGATGTCAGGAATGATATTCCTTGTTCCACATCTTCTTCTGAATCTGGCTTGAACCTCTTGAAGGTCTCTGTCAATGTATGGTTGCAGCTGTTTTTGTACTATCTTTAGCAAAATTTTACTGGCATGAGATATTAATGATATTGTCCAATGATTTCTGCATTCCATTGAGTTACCTCTCTTTGGAATGGGTACAAATATTGATCTCTTCCAGTCAACTGGTCAGGTAATTGTCTTCCAAATTTCTTGGCATAGATGAATGAATGCCTCCAGGTCTTCATCAGTTTGTTGAAAGATTACAATGTGTACTCCATTAATCCCCAGTGCCTTGTTCTTTGCCAATTCCTTCAATGCACCTTAGACTTCTTCCTTCAGTATCACTGACTGTTATTCATATGTTACCTCTTTTTTTTTTATGGTACAATGACTCTGTGTATTTCTTTCATCTTCTTTTTATTCTTTCTGTATCATTCAATATTTTGCCCACAGAATCCTTGAACTTTGCAAGTTGAGGCTTGATTTTTTTCTCATTGCTATACAGGACTCAAGGCCCGGCTCTACCACAGACTACCTGTGTGACCTGAGGCAAAGTACCTTGTAAAACTTCACAGAACCTAGGATCCTCATCTGTAACATGGACAAAATTACAGTACTTACCTCACAGGGTTGTTATGAATACTGAAAGATTCATGATTGTCCCATGTAAATATATTGTTGTCTGCTTATACAACAGGATCCTATAAAGCAACGCGGATGAACAAACTCCAATGTCATATAATAAGGATAGGCCTTATAAACATAATGCTGAAGGTCCATATTGTGTGACTTCATTTATCTAAAGTTCAAAAGAAGGTAATGCAAACAGCCTTATTGTTGAGATACAAGTCAGACATTCTGAGACTGTGACCGTGCATCTGACCTCACAGTGGACGGTACCTGTCAGGAGTACACCCGAACCACTCCCTGAGGGTCTGCACCAAGCACTAGTGGGATCCCTTTGCAGCTACAACTGCACTGAGAGCGTGGTCTATATTTAACCACCTGTTTCATGGCTGCTTTCACACAGGCAGCTGGAAAAATTACTCAGCCATCAAGCCCAAAATTTTGTTCCTAAGGAAAATAGCTAGAGTCCTGTGTGGTACTGCAGAATAAGCACTGGACTGCTAATCACAAGGTTGGAGGTTTAAACTCATCAGCCATTCCTTGGTAATCCTATTAAGTCACTATGAGTCAGAACTGACTCGACAGCACTTAACAACAACAAGAAAAAAAGCTAGATTTTTTTTTTTTTTAAAACAGGATTAACCTGATTGGCTAGCTTCAGTTTACACTGACCCCACATTAAAATCATTGTGCAACTCTTTATTTTCCTGCCTTTCGTATATAGTGTGTATAGTGTGTACTGGTAGAAGGTGGCTAAAGATATTCAAAAGGCTATGGAGGCTGTAGACATTGATTTTCTACTTCTTTTTCCCTAGGCTTTGATAGATGGAAGATATTTCATCTGAGTAAGTGGAATGCGCTTAAAATAGCTACTAGGGAGCCTGATTCTCTGACCACATGTCTAAATCTCCATGAATCTACATGAAAGACAAACTATCTGTGACCACAGTTATGCAGCGTCATTACACAGCAATTTTGCACATCCATGAAAGTTTACACCATAGAACTAACTCTGTTTGGTTCTTGTCAGGTGATAGAAACACCGTGAACTTGAGGCACATTTCCTCAGTCATATACAAGGCCCACATTGTTGAACCAGAACCAATGCGTGAGGAAAACGCGTGGATGGTTTTGGGACTAGTTAGCAGGTGAGAAGCTATACAATTCAGAATCCTCTGCCCTACACTCAGAATCTATGGCGGAAGTCCAAATTGCATTTCAGAGCTTTGCTCTCATCCTTATTCTCTGGGGTTCTGGAAAAGAGAAACTTACAGCTCTCTCAGACACCTCAACTTCACTGTCAGGGCAGTGAACACAGCTGCTCTACCTCCAAATCTCTCTTTTCTTATATGCAACTCCTTCTTCATACTACACCCAAACCTCCTCAGTTATCTACAAAGAGGAAAAGGAAGGGGAACAATGCAGCCACCTCTTGCCTTGTATGTTCTGCATATCTTTTAATAATCAACAGTATCAGCAATAACTTAATTTGCTACATGTAGTTAAATTGTTGTTGTTGTTAAGTGCCTTTGAGTTGGTTATGACTCATAGTGACCTGTATAGGGTTTCTGAGGAGTGACTGGTGAGTTTGAACTGCCGACCTTGTAGCCCAGCACTTACTCTACAGTTTAATTGCATTAAACTCATAGTATCTCCATTCATTGCAGAATAGAGTTGTGTTTCAGAGGGTTTTCATGGATGTGTCCTTTCAGAAGCAGATCACCAGGCCTTTCCTTTGATGAGCCTCTAGACTGGTTTGAAACACCAACCTGCTGGTTAGTAGTTAAGCACTTTGTCATTTGCACTGCGTGGACTCTGTAATTTAATCACCTCACATCTGATGTAATGCAACGCAATCACTTTCTACAGTGTAATCTAATGTAAAGTGATCAACCAATTCATGGAGGTCCTACCAATACAGGGAGAATACAAAGCCTCATCACTATTGTGTTATAAAAATGCTGGGCTACACGCAGCCACAAATGGTCCAGACATGCCGGAAGATGAGCGCCACAGGCAAGAAGACATTTAAGATATGACCAGGGAAGGGTTGCTTCCTCAAAATAGAGTTAACCACAAGAACAAGCAAATTGCTCGCCCAGGAGACATCAAGGCAAGTGGTCGGGTCCCCTTAGGGCAAACCCCCTTCCAAGGCTAAGACTCAGTGGGAATACATGAGCAGACACGTGCTCTGATTGGAGACCACGTTTGTCACCGGTAAGGGGAAGTGAGTGAAAAACAGCAATGAAGCTGCAAGCTAAGCCCTACCACATTCAATAGACTCCTGTGAACCCAAGTGGAGACCTGATTGGTCAGCAGTATGGCAACACCTGGAGACAGACTCCTGGGCCCAGAGTCAGTGACATAGCCACAGAGGACTAGAGCGGAGAGTGAAGCGTCCAGCTGATAAGAAGAGAGGGCATATGCACAAGAA
>NW_006408521.1:11504217-11515300 GCF_000296735.1 Chrysochloris asiatica | reverse complement strand
ATATACGATAGGATGAATGTAAAGCTAAGGTTCTCCCATGTAAACTATCACATAATTCACAATAAAACATTAGAATAAAAAATAGAGTTAACCTTGATGATCTGGAGAGAGTAAAGTAATCGAGACCCTCAATGCTAATGTGGCATGAGTCAAAATGGGAAGAAACAGCTGCAAACATCCATTAAGAACATGGACTATATTAAGTGTGAATCTAGGAAAACAGGAAATTGCCAAAAATGAAATGGAACACCTGAAGTTCAATATCCTACACATTAATGTTGTTTATTGTCTGCTGTTGAGTCAGTTCTGACTCATAGTGATGGAGTACAGGGTTTCCAAGATTGCAAATCTCTACTACAGCAGAAAGCCTCATCTCTCTCACCTGGAGCAGCTTCTGGATTCAAACTGCCAACCACATGGCTAACAGCCCAATGCATAACCCACTACAACACTAGGGCTCCTAAGCATCCGTGATTTGAAATAGACTGGTACTGGCTATTCTAAAGCACACAATCATATTGTCCATTATTCTGGGAATGACAAATTGAAGAGGAATGGTATCACATTCACTGTCATAAAGAATATTTGAAGAGCTATTCTGAAGAACAACACTTTCAGTATCAGGAGAGTATCCATATGCACACAAGGAAGTCCAGTTAATATGACTATTATTCAAATTTACTTACCAACCATCAGTACCAAAGATGAAGAAAATGAAGATTTTTAACAACTTTTGCAGTCTAAAATTGATCAAACATGCAATAAAATTATAAGTGGTTGGAATGCAAAAGTGATAAACAAAAAAGGATCAGTAAATGACAAATATGGCCTAAATAACAGAAATGATGTTGGAGATTGCATAATAAAATTTTGTGAGATCAATGACTTGTTCATTGCAAATACCTTTTTCAACAACATAAACAGTGACTATAAATGGATACTGCCAGACAGAATACAGAGGAATCAAATCAACTACATCTGTGGAAAGAGACAGCGCAGAAGCTCAAAATCATCAGTAAGAATAAGACCAACTGTGGAACAGACCATCTATTGCTCAAGTTCAAACTGAAGCTGAAGAAAATTAAACAAATCCACATGAGCAAAAGTACATGAGTACATTCCACCTGAATTTAGAGACCATCTCAAGAAAAGATTTGATACATTAAACATTAATGACTGAGACCAGATGAGTTATGGGATGATATCAAGGACATCATACATGGCAAAAGCAAAAGGTCATTAAAAAGACACGAAAGAAACATTCTGCATCTCTCAGGCTGAAAGAGTTGGAGAAAAACTTCTAACCTCAAGTTACAATATGAAAGGATTCTATGGGCAAAAATGGGCAGTATTTCATTCATAGGGTTGCTATGAATCAGTACTGACTTGATGGCACCTGACAGCAACAACGGTAGCAAAACAGTACTGGTTCGGTACTGTGGGATAAGTACTGGACTTCAAATCACAAAGTTGGTAGTTCAAATCCACCATCTTTTCTAAGGAGAAAAATGAGGATTTCTGCTCCTGTAAAGATTTACTGCCTTGAAAACTGTATACAGGGTCACTATGAGTTGGAATTGACTTGACGGCACTTAACAACAACAACAACGTGGGCAAACTATTGAAGCATGATGGAAACTCAAAAGAAGATGGAAGAAATATACAGAGTCACCTTACCAAGAAGAACTGCTTGATGTTCACCCATTTCACGAGGTCACATACGATCGAGAACCTATGGTACTGAAGGAAGAAATTCAAGCTACACTGAAGGCATTGGAGAAAAATGAGATTTTTCAACAAGTGGATGTAATGTTGGAAGCATTCATTCATCAATGCCAAGAAATCCGGAAGACAACTACCTGGCCAAATGACTGGAAGAGATCTATATTCATATCCATTCCAAGGAAGGGTGATCCAACAGAATAAATAGATTCTCAAACATCATCATTAAAATCACATGTAGGTAAAGTTGTACTGAAGATAATTTTTAAATGGCTGTAGCAGTACATTAACAGGAAACTGCCAGAAATCCAAGTTGGATTCAAAAGAAGATGTAGAAAGGATATCATTGCTGATGTCTGATGGATCTTGGGTGAAAGCCGAGAATACCAGACAGATGCTTACCTGCTTTTTATTGACTATGCAAAAACATTCAACTGTGCAAATCATAACACTGCAAAGAATGGGAATTCCAGAATATTTCCCTGTGATCATACAGAGCCTATACATAGACCAAGAGGCATCCATTCAAACAGAATAAACCAAGGTATATTTTTTAAATCAGGAAAGTTATATGTCAGGATTTTATCATTTCACCATACCTATTCAATCTGTTTGCTAAGCAAGGTATCTAAAGTTATATGAAGCAAGTTATATGAAGAAAAAGGCAGCATCAGGATTGGAGGAAGACTTGGTAACAGTCTGCAATATGCAGATGATACAACCTTGCTTGCTGAAAGTGAAGACGATATGAAGCACTTACTAATAAAGACCACACTACAACCTTTAGTATAGATTATGCTTCCTCATAAAAAAAGACAAACAAAAATCCTCATAAGTGGACCAATAAGCAACATCATGATAAATGGAAACACCACTGAAGTTCTCAAGAATTTCATTTTACAGGATCCACAATCAACAACCTTGGAAGCAGCAGGCAAGAAAACAAGTGGCATGTTGCATTCGACAAATCTGCTGCAAAAGACCTCTTTACAGTGTTAAAAGGCAAAGGTGTCACGTTGAGGACTGAAGTGCACCTGACCTAAGCCATGGTATTTTCAATCGCCTTATGCATGTGAATGCTGGTCAATAAATATGGTAGATCAGAAAACAATTATAGTGTTGTACAAGAATATTAAATATAATCCTAATTGCCAGAAAAATGAACAAATTGGTGTTGTGAGAAGTACAGCCAGAATGCTCGTTAGAGGGGAGGATGGCAAGACTCTCTCATGTACTTTGATGTGTTATCAGGAGGAACTAGTTCCTGCGGAAGAACACCATGCTTAGGAAAGTAGAGGGTCAGGCAAAAAGGACGACCCTCAACAACATGGACCAACACAGTGGCTGTAACAATGGGCTCAGGACTAGGATGGTGCAGGACTAGGCAGTGTTTCATCCTATTCTACACAAGATTGTTATGAGTAGGAACTTGGTGGAATCTAATAACAAACTCAGCAAATGACACACAGGGGGAAGACAACATGTCAGGACCATCTACAATTGCAAAAATGCCAAGGATCACCAGGAGACGCCAGAAACTGGGAGAAGGGCTTACAAAAGTAAGCAATATGGTCGAGACTCTGATTTGGATTTTTATCTTCTAGGACTGTGAGAAAATAAATGTCATTTCTTTAAAGCCACCCATTTGTGGCATTTTACAACCTAACATATTGAATGTGTATGGTGAAATGATTTAAGTTACAGCAACAATAGGTCACTTTAGAAAAATGTGACAGGCTTAACAATAGTGGTGGGAATTTTCTTTACTGTTTCACGGATATTGTTTTTAGTGAATGGTGGTGATGGTATGCCGTGGAGTCGGTTCTGACTTATTGTGACCCTACATAGGATTTCCAAGGCTGTAAATCTTTACCTGAGCAGAAAGGCTCATCTTTCTCCTGAGGAATGGTTGGTAGTTTTGCGCTGCTGACTTTCAGATTAGCAGCTCAACTTGTAATCACTACACTACTTTCTCTTTTTTCCAAATGTATCTTTTTGATGTTATGTTTCATAACTTTTCTCTAATGTCCTGGTGTGACACTGTAGGATAAATACTGGACTGCTAACCACAACCTGGCAGTTCAAACCCACCCGTCATTCCTTGGAAACGCTACACAGAACCAACTCCATGGAACTTAACAACAACAATGCACAGATTCTGGATGATTAGACACATGGATTATACTGAAAGTTTAATCCTGAAGGTCCGTTTCAAGAATAGAGACAGACTTCTATTGAATTAAGGTACTTTTTTAGCCCTGGAAAATCCTCTCAGCATATACTTTTTTAAAAGATGCCTTTATTGAATGTTGGTTATTGAGTCTGCCAAAAAACAAGGTTCCTTTTGACTAAATTGGAAAAATCACCCTCAGAGCTATGCTGCCCAGATTCTGTGTACCTACCTCACAAGCGATCCCTTTGTTGTTTTGTACTAGCAAAACCATGTGATTGAGGGTGCACACATTTTGCTCCTCTGTAAACCTGCAAGATTGGGCCAACCTAACAAACCTATGTAAACATAAATCTTTTTTGGACATAACTATCAAAATGGAAACTTGGATTGGGTGAGTAAAAGTTTCAGTTTTGTGTTTGTCCCCCAGAAATTGTTCTTTTCCCTTCTTTCATTTCGTCCTAGCTCTTTCTCCTTTCCTTCCTTCCCTCTCTCCCTGTAAATGGCATTTGATGAACTTAGATAAAACACTAACTTTAATTGCTTTGAATGTACAATTAAATTGTAATTATATACATAATTGTCATTTAGAAAGCACAGAAGATGACTATATTTATTTTTTCAATGTTAAACTTAATTTTTTTTTTCTGTCCTTTACATATATTTCAAATTTTTCTGCAGTCAGGGAACCAGATTAAGTCTGAAGACACAAATATTTATTCAACTAACATTGGGTGAATAAATGTTGCAAATGAAAATGTTAAAGATGAAAATTCATGACAAATAATTCACTCAGTGGATGGTGGGATATGTAAGATGCCATGATTTATGGACAGTGGAAATAGTCATCCTGTGTCACCAGGGACACTGTAAAAATCCGAGCAATCACTGAGTGGAAATGAAATGTCATTCAGTTTCTCATTTAAAATAACCAATCTGGTGTATGAGAGCTCAATCAGTAATATAATGTTTGGCCAGATCAGCATTTCACAAACTTTATTCTTTAGATTGTCCCTTGATATATTATTAATGTATCCCATGAAAAATGTGAGCATAAGTCAAATAAATTTGGGATAAGCAAAAAAGGCTACCAACAATATGGACCTGATCTTCTGGTACAAATGAGCTTTCTGTCTAGTAAAATGAAAGAGAAAAAACAGTATTATAATAGAAGATTTGTTTTATCTTAATCTTTAGAACACTTAAGCTTTTTATTTTGCCATATTGTATGTATAATGATGTACATGCAAAGCTATATAAGCAAACTCTAGAGAAAGAATTGAGTCCTGGTGTGGAGTTGTGGGTTAATGCACCAGCCTGTAAAGTCAGTTTGAACCACAAGGTCCATGGTCCTAACTCACCAACCACTCCTAGAAACCCTATACAGGGTTGCTATGAGTCGGGACTGACTCAATGACACTTACCAACAACAGGGATAGGAAGGAGTGGGAACCTCCCAAACTGCATGTGAGAGAATCAATTTTTGTTTATTAAAGCCATCCACTTGTGGTATTTCTGTTATAGCAGAACTAGAGAACTAAGACAGTAGGCCTACGCAGCCAATATTATAATTGTTGTCAATAAGTTCCACACTTATAAAAAATTGAGTTGTGATATATTTACAACAATGACAAAACAAAACAAAAACGTAGTTGCTGAGGCTGCTTATGGGATTTGGCTCCTAGGTTTGTAGGGTTAGGGTTAGGGTTTCATGGGACATCCTGCTAATTGGACTAATAATGTGTTTAGTGCTTCTATTCTACATACTAGTTCAACCAAACACCTCAAGGGATTTGGTGCCTTGGTTTGGAAGGTTAGGGTCATGGTTTCAAGGGAAATCCCTGTTAATTGGCCAAATAATGTGTTTTGTGCTTGGGTTTAACTCCTTTTTTGCTATGGAGTCTCGAAAGCTTGCAAAAAGCCACCTAAAGCACAACAATTGGTCTCTATTCATGAGTAGCAACTGAAGGCAAGTCAAGAATAGGATGAGAGTATGGAATGTGTGGCTAATTGTCTCCATGAATAAGTGCCTCCTTTACCATGAGTCCAGAAGAACTGGATGGTGATCAACTACCATGACTGGACATTTCACCAAATATTCCATAGAAAAATCCAGATCAAAAGGGGGAAAATGCAGAATAGAAGTTCAAATTCTCATAGACTCTAGACTTTCTGGAGCCATGGTAGGTCCGTGAATCACTGAGATAATCTTTAAACTCAAACCAAAAATAGCCCCAGAAGTCATCTTAAAATCAAGCAATAGTTTAGCTTAACTATTAAAAAAAAAAAAAAAAAAAAGGTCTGCCTTGAAAATTGTGCTGTTTTTAGCACTATGTAATGTTGTGTGGAGTCCTGGTATGGTAGTGTAGGATAAACACTGATCTATATAAATATACTTTAATAGTTCTGTTTGTGTAGAGAACCAAGCCTAAGATACATGAATGTATTCATTTGTGAAAATTAACTGAGCAATACGCTAAAGATTTATATATTTATTTATATAGCTATATGTTTGTATTTACATATTTTTCCACATATGGGTCACTGGTTCTGCAAAAACAAGGCATTCAAGGTGAAGGAGGGACACAGAACCATTTGAACAGGATGCAATTCATCATTCCACAGACCCACATGGCTCTTTCTAGCCCACCCTGAAATATAAGACAGAAATCCAGTGTGCTTGGTTAATGAATGAAAGCTTGTTTCTGGAGTATTTTGTTATCCAGGTTCCAAAGCCAAAACGAATCCCCCACAATGAGTTTCAATTCATACTTACTGAACACAGATTCCAATACTTACTAAAATTGATTCCAAGAGATCAAACAAAGAAAAGTTCACTTTAGTCCTAAGGAAAATGTGTCTAGCCCCCAATTCTGGTAAGTAATACAAGGAGCGGCTCCTTTACCATTTCAAGGTGACACTGATGGCAACAACACATGTTGTTTCTTACGTTGTTGTTGTTGTTTAGCGCCATGGAATCAGTTCCAACTTATAGTGACCCTGTATAGCATTTTCAAAGCTGTACATCTTTATTACAGAAACCTTGCAAGTCAGTCTTCAGCCGATAATTGATTGGAATACCAAAAAGGGGTTCTAGAACTTGCCCAGTGAAATAGGCCTCTTGTGGAGCCTTTGCAGTGTATAGACCTTAAGTGGAATCCTGAGCCCCTTCCAGAACCTTCTGAGGTGGGAAATTCCCACAGAAAGGACAAGTAGACCAGCCTGGAACAGCTAGAGTGACAGAAGATACATCTTCAGAGAAAGATCATCAGGAAAAACGTGAAACAAAAATGGCAGTATGATTGGCTACTACAAGAATAAACAAGTTGTTTGCCAGGAAGCCATCAAGGCAAGCAATCAAATACCTTCAGCACAACCCCCCTCTAAGACTGAAACTCAAATGGACCACATAAGCAGGCATGTAAGCTTGCTGGCAACCACATTTGTCTACTGGTGAGTGGAAGAGGGGGAAAGGCAGCAATGAAGAAATGGGCTGAGTTCAACCACATTCCATAGACTCCTGTTGACCTGGAGATGAGAGAGAGAAGAGGAAGGGTCTCTTCACTTTCAGCAAGCAAGGTTGTATCATCTGCATATCACAGGTTGTTAATGAGTCTTCCTCCAATCCTGATGCCATGTTTTACTTCATAGAACCCAACTTCTTGAATGATTTGCTCAGCATACATGCTGAATAAGTATGGTGAAAGAATACAACCTTGTCGCACACCTTTTAAAATTTTAAACCAGTCAGTGTTCCCTTGTTCTGTTCAAACAACTGCTTCTTGGTTCAGGTACAGATTCCTCATGAGCACAATTAAGTGTTCTGGAATACTCATACTTCGCAATGTTGTCCATAGCTTGTCGTGATCCACACAATCGAAAGCCTTTGCGTAGTCAATAAAGCACAGGTAAACATCTTTCTGATATTCTCTGCTTTCAACCAAGATCCATTGGACATGAGCAATGATACCCCTCATTCTATGGCCTCTTCTGAATCTGGCTTGAACCTCTGGAAGTTCTCTGTCAGTGTATGATTGTAGCCGTTTCTGTATGACCTTTAGCAATTCTACTCTGTCCTATAAGGTCACCCCGATTTGAATTGACTTGATGGCAGGGGATTTCTTTTATGGTTTTATGAAGGGGCTTCAAAAAGACTGTGGAAAAACTCCATTACCTTTTCATTCCATTTGTGCATGACCTCTTTGAGGTTCCCTCTTAAATGTATAAATGTATATATGCATATACAGTCATGTATGCATTTACATATTGCTTGATCCTCAATCCACATCATTAGCAACTTGTCTATATCTGATAAAAGTCCCTCTTTGCTAGCACTTGCTTTCAGTGGAGCTGATCCTTTAACAGCTTAGAGAAATCTTTCTTTGCTTTTGGGAATCATTGTGATTGTCAAGGGTGTAATGTCTAAATTTCAAATACTAACATTCACCAATTTTCTACCTTCTGCTGTTTAATTGTCTTTTGCTTCATTTTCAAATTGGCATTTTGCCTCTTGCTGCTATTACTAGCAATGGTTTTGCTTTGTTTGGGACCCAAGATATACTTCACAGTAATATTTTTGAAAGACAAAGAGATAACACTACAACATTACACATGATGCAAAAGACTGGAATTGGCTGCTTGTGAATGGAAGCCTACACAGTTATACAGTAAACTTTTTGGATAGAAAGTATAGTACAGTAGAAAATCAGTAACGTGCATTTATTGTGACTGCATTACAGGCTGCACACACACTGTTCCATTATACACCCGGCAGCGCACTCACTTTGTATACAGTGACATGAGATGCATGTGCTATGTGTGGTGGGGCGGGGGGGAGGGGGGGAAAGCTGTTGAGTTCACTATTTCCTATTCTCTGGTCTGGATTTCTTAACTTCATTATAACCTTATGGTACCATGGAAATAAAGGCAGTTAGACATTGCCTAAGTGGATGTTATGTGGTTGTTGTTGTTATTGTGAAGTGCCGTTGAGTCGGTTCCGACCCCATAGTGACCCTGTATAGGATTTCCAAGGAGCAGCTGGTGAGCTTGAACCGCCAACCTTGCAGTTCAAACGGTTTTGCAGTCTGGTGCATTAACCCACAGCACCATACCAGGACTCCATGTAATGTGGTACATGACTATTTCATGGTTCTCTAGTCTTGACTGCATTGAAGAACTTACTGGCAACTTTTTAAATACTGTCAAGTGACCTAGAACAGACTAATTAAGCATTCTAAGAGGAATCTGTGAACCTTTTGAAACTGTAGTGAAAAGTGTGTGTGTGTGTGTGTGCATATACTTTTGTAGGAAAAGATCTATAATTAAGGTTTCTTACCCTTTTTTGCCCATGGCACTTTTGGGCAAAAAAGGATAAGAAGTGCCATGGGCTGCCAAAAGGACAGACATCGTTTTGGAAGAAGTGCAGCCAGAGTGCTTCTTGGAGGCCAGGATGGCCAAAATTTTCTCTCATACTTTGGACATATTTTCAGGAGGGACAAGTCACTGGAGAAGGATATCATGTTTGGTAAGGTGGAGGGTCAGAGAAAAAGAGGAAGACCCCCAGCGAGATGGATTGGCCAAGTGACAGCATCGATGGACTCAAGCGTGGTAGCAGTAGTGAGGTTGGCCCAGGATCAGGCAGTGTTTTGTTCTGCTGTGCATAAGGTCACTATGAGTCAGTATTGACTCAATGGCACCTAACAACAACAACAACAATCCTTTTTTGAGTTGAAAATTCCTTTGGAAGTCTATGAACTCCTTCTCAGAAAAATGTATTTAAATGCCTAAAAGATGATAAAGACAAACATGAATTATAGTTATAAAATGTTTTAATTTTTGTATAATAATAAATGTGCTTCTTTATTAACATATTAAATAACAAGACCTAGCTATGAATCTAAATATCTTAATTTTGTATTAATGAAGAGGATTTGTTGTTGTTAAGTGCCGTGGAGTCGGTTCTGACTCATAGCAACCCTGTACAGGGTTTCCGAGGCTGTAAATCTTTACGGGAACAGAATGCCTCATCTTTCTCCCTCGGAACAGCTGGTAGTTTTGAACTGCTGACCTTGCGGTTCACAGCCCAATTCGTAAGCACTACGCTACCAGAGGATAGATATTTGAAAATACCATGATATGTAAATATCTGTGATTCCAGTTGGTGACATAGTTATAAATACTGCTAACACTACTGTACAACACCCATCTGTCAGTTTGTCATACTGTAGTGGCTTGTGAGTTTCTGTGATTCTGGAAGCTATGCCACCAATATTTTAAATACCATGATGGTCACCATGGTGGACAGGTTTCAGCTAGGAAGGAGAGGCAAACTACTTCTGAGTGTTGACTTACTGAAAACTTTAGGAATAGTAATGAAACATAGTCAGACAGCACCAGAATACTGAATACTAAAATATGATGAAGAGCACCAAAATAGGGTCAAATATAGTGCCAGAAGATGAGCCCCTCAGGTTGGAAGGTACCAAAAATATGACTGGCGCAGAGCTGACTCCTTCAAGTTGACCATGATGATGCGAATGGAGTGGTATGCTGCTTATATTAATAAGAAAGCATTAAATTTGTTATAAGTTCTAAAAAAGACTTTCTTCATCCAAGTGTAGTCCTGGTGTGGCACTGTGGGTTAATGTGCCAGACTGCAAAGCCGTTTGAATGGCAGTCGGTGGTTCAAGCTCACCAGTCACTCCTCAGAAACTCTATACAGGATCACTATGGGTCAGAACCGACTCGACGGCACTTAACTACAACAACAGAGTGTACACAATCTGTCGCCCCACCCTCCTCATCCTTCATTCTCGGAGTCCATGAGACCACAAAGCCCTCATTGAGTGTTGTACTGTTTTTGATAAGGACATAGTGGACTGGCTCACTGAAGTACACCATAATAAAGAGCTTTGTGAAATTCCTGCACTGAAATTCAAACAAAAGGTCTCATGGTCTACCTTTCCTGGAGGTTTATCAACAAACCCCTTCATGATGGATAAAGCCCTAGTTCTGCATCTGGACTATATATGTGTGTATATATATATATATATATATATATATATATATATATATATACAGTGTTCCCTTGTTCTGTTCAAACAACTGCTTCTTGGTTCAGGTACAGATTCCTCATGAGCACAATTAAGTGTTCTGGAATACTCATACTTCGCAATGTTGTCCATAGCTTGT
>NW_006408521.1:11459632-11504117 GCF_000296735.1 Chrysochloris asiatica | reverse complement strand
AGAGAGAGAGAGAGAGAGAGAGAGAGAGGGAGGGAGGGAGGGAGAGAGACCTGGTGTGGTACTTTAGAATAAGCACTGGACAGTAAGATCATTTTGAACCACAAGATTGGTGGTTCAAACTCACCAGTATCTCCTCAGAAAACCCTATACATGGTCACTATGGGTCGGAATTAACTCAGTGATACCTAACAACAACAATCTGTAGAACACTGATATATTAATATAGATGGTGGTGGTTGTGTGCTGTGGAGTCGGTTCTGACTCATAGAGACCCTGCATAGGGTTTCTGAGGCTGTAAATCTTTATGGGAACAGAAAGCCTCATCTTTCTCCTGTGGTACAGCTGGTAGTTTCAAACTGCTGACCTTGAGTTTAGCAGCCCAACTGTTAACCACTATGCTACTAGAGCTTCTTGATGTGTGTGTGTGTGTGTGTGTGTGTGTGTGTGTGTATCTCACTGTTCTCTAGGTTGTTGTTATATGTCAATACCAATGTTCTACAGGTTGTTGTAGTTAGGTGCTGGTGAATCGGTTCTCATTCATAAGGACCCAGTGAATAAAATACTGCCCAGTGATGCACCATCTTCACAATTGTTACATTTGAGCCCATTGTTGCTGCCACTGTGTTTATCCATCTTGTTGGGGGTCTTCCTCTTTTTTGCTGATCCTCCATAGTTCCTAAGAACTGCGTTGAGAATTATAAGGTATATAAAATATAACAAAAGTTCATGAATCAGAAGTGGATGAGAAAATAACATAGGGGCACAGAATACAATATAGGGAAAAGAAAACAACACAGGGACACAGAATGAAATGGAAGTCCTGGTGTAGTGCTGTACGATAAGCACTGGACGGCAAGGTTGGTTTGAACCACAAGGTTCGTGGTCCAAACCCACCAGTCACTCCTCAGAAACCCTATACAGGGTGTTGTTATGTGTCAGAACTAACTCGACGGCACTTAACAACAACAAGAAACATGAAGCTGGGCCTAAAGTGAAAGTAAGTCATATGTTTGCTTTTGAGCTTTCTGGTAGGTATCCAGAAGAGGAAAACCTGGACAGCCACAGAATTCACAGTGTCAAAGAATTACATATTTTCAAAGATTTTTAAATGCTCAGAAAAAAAATATAGTCTTTTTTTTGTTACTGAGACCAGAATGAAATTTATCCCAGGATCCCTCTTTTTTTTTTTTTTTTTTTTTTAAACTTTTTATTGTGAACTGAGTGAAGGTTTACAGAGAAGGTTTACAGATCATCTGTTTTACATTTAATATTTGACAAATCCTACACAGTGTCACCTCAATGACTACAATCTCCTCTATGTAACAAGTTATCCCACTTCCTCCCTGTGCTTCCCCCGCCCCCTCCCTCAACCCCGTTCTATCCTCCTCCCAACTCTTTTGAACTGCTCCTTAGGTAAATGTTGCCCTTTTGATCTGGAATGATTTACCTTTCATCATAAGCACACCTTCCTAGTGTTATCTCCACTATAAAACTATCTACTGCTTGGCTGAAAAATGGGCCAAGAGGGTATGTTCCATTTCACAACTGAAGGGTGGCCGAGGGCCATAGTCTTGAGTTCCTCTTACAATTTTGAGTTAAGTTCCCCAGTTTTTCTCATTCTATCCAGGACTTTCTAATGTGACCCCTTTCAGAGTAGTTGGTAGTGGTTGCTAGGCACCACCAAGGTCTTCTGGTCTGAGAGGAATAGAGATTTATGATCACACATTCTATTAGTCCATTGGACTGAATGATTCCAAGCATCTCAACTTCCATCACTCTTCTTTCTTCTGCACATGGTGAGACCAATAGCTGCATCTTAAATGGCTGCTCATGAGCTTTTAAGATCCCCAGTCACTACTCACAAAATGCAGATGTAGAACATTGTCTTTGTGGACTGTTATGTCAATTGACCATGTTGTCCCCTGAGCCTCTGGTCCTGAGCCCCCAAGTCTAACAACTTCTTTCTTCAAAACCTGTCTAAGAAGTTTACATGATATTTCTCACTGTATGCTTCGCCACCTTGGAAACCCTATACAAGGTAGCTATGAGCCAGAACCAACTTGACGGCATTTAACAACAGCATGTTCTACCACATTCATAGGTGTGTTTGCAGCAAAAGTAAATGACCATGTACAAACATCCTCTATCAAATGCTTATACTCCACTCTCCCTCCCATACCTATTCAGTCTGTATCCGTGTATCTACCGGTAGAACACTGCTATTACAGGGTTGAGTATATAACAGTGTTTACCTCTATCTCCTTTAACCTTTGCATTCTTCCCTGTGTCTTCAACTGTCTTCATCATTCTGCCAAGCTACCTCTTGTATATTACCATCCCTATCACCCGTGTTAACATGTGTCTTCCCTCTCAACTATCCCAGGGATCTTTATAGAGAATAATGAATAATTACCACCTTAACTTATACACAATGAGTTCCATAGAACTTAAAAATAATTTAAAAACAAAACAATGATAATATACCAAATACAATTCGATAGGGGCTCTTAAATAAAGTCAATCCTCAATTCTGAATTCAGCTGCATCTAGTACATGCTGCTAAGTCATTAGTCTGAGGAAGTCAGAATTGGTCTTCACTGAGCCCTCTTGGTGCTGTAGGTTAGGCAGTGAGTTGCTAACCATGAGGTTGGCGGTTTAAACCCACCAGCCACTCCATAGGAGAAAAATAAGGCTGTCTGTACCCAGAAAGATTTATAGTCTCAAAAACCCTACGTAGAGTCAACATGAGTTGGAATTGACTTGATGGCAGTGGTTTAGTTTTTTGATCACAGCCAGAGACGGAAAAGTTTTCATTAATGGTCAGACAGTAAACAGTTTTAAGTTTTACAGGCATACCTTCCTTCACACTTACTCTTCTCTACCTGAAAGCAGACATCCTACTGCTACTGAGGCAGTCCCGACTCACAGTGAGCCTGTACGGGACCTCTTCACAGGAGCAGACAGTCTCATCTTTCTTCCACAGAGCCGCTGTTGACTTTGAACCTCCAACTGTGTGGTTACTATTCCTGAGCTTATCCTACAGTACTATCAGGAAAGCAGCCATAGACAGTATGTAAGCAAATGGGCATGGTTGGCTGATTGTTATGTGCCATGCAGTTGGAACCGACTCATAGCGACCCTGTACAGGGTTTCCAAGGCTGTAAATCTTTATGGGAGCAGAACGTCTCCTCTTTCTCCCGTGGAGCAGTTGGTAGTTTAGAACTGCTGACCTTGCAGTTTGCAGCCCGATTCATAACCGCTACGCTACCAGAGCTCCTTAAGAAAATGGGCATAGGTGTGTTTTAATAGACTTTACTTATAGACACTGAGATTTAAATTTCATGAAATTTTTTGCATGTCACGAAAGAGAATTCTTCTTGTGATTCCGCGTCCCCAGCCCCAACCATTTACCAATGAGGGGGAAAAAAAAAAAAAAAAATCTTACTTTACAGGCTATACCAAAACAGGGCTGGCAAGATTTGGTCCACGGATTATATAAATTTGTTAGTCCCTGTTCTTCAGGATCAAGTTACTCCCCTTGACATTTGTATACTTCTCCATCCTCAGGCCTCTCTCTAGATCAACTTTCTTAAGTAAAAGCTTCTTATGGATACTATATGCAACTATATACATAGCCAAACAGAATGACATCATGTAGACAGATGTGGTTCAGAATATTTATGTTCCATGGAAATAAAATGATAATCCAAGATGGATTAACAGCCAAGAAATGCTTCAGTCCCAAGTCTCTTAATTAAAGTAAACATTAAAAAAAGAGAGAAAAAGTTGAATGTAAAACTTTCTCTATTTCAAGGAGCATGTGATAGCTTTTTGAGAAGCATGTGAAAAATATGTATTGTTAGTTGAATCACTTAATTCACAGGTAGCATTTATAGCACTAGATGTCCCAATGAAAATGAGAGTATATTGTGCTTCAGAGAACACAATTATCTTAGTAAAGGTTTTTCTTTCCAAATGTCACTCAGCTGTCCCTGGCTTCTGTCTGTTCACGGACACAAAACAAAGGACTAAGGCACTGAGCTTGGCAAATTTGAGCTGTCTCTCTTAGTATATTGGCTCACAAGAAGGCTCCAGGTAATTTACCTCACCTGTTTCAAACCCACCAGCTTCTCTGTGGAAGAAAGAACGAAGCTGCCTGCTCCCATAAACATTTATAGTCTCAGAAATCCAATGTAGGTCGCTATGAGTCAGAATCCACCACTCGTCTGTCAGTTTGTTGTACTACGGTGACTTGAATGTTGCTATGATGTTGGAAGCTATGCCACAAGTATTTTAAATACCAGCAGGATCACCAATGGTGGCGAAGATTCAGTGGAGCTTCCAGACTAAGACAAATTAGGAAGAGGGAGAAGCAGATGACTTCTGAATGGTTAGTCACTGAAAATCTTATAAATAGCAGCAGAGCACTGTCATTGCTGGAAGATGAGCTCCTCAGTTTGGAAGGCACACAAAATACAACTGGGAAAAAGCTGCCTTCTCAAAGTAGAATTGACATTAATGATATGAATGGAGCAAAGCTTTGGAGACCTTCATTTGCTGATATGGCACAATTCAAAATGCGAAAAAAAAAAGCTACAAACATCCATTAACAGTCAGAATGTGGAGTTTATAGAGTATGAATCTAGGAAAATTGGAAGTTGTCAAAAATAAAATGGAAAACATAAACATCAATATCTTTGGCATTAGTGAGCTGAAATTGACTAGTACTGGCCATTTTGAATCTGACAATCATATTGTTTAGTACAGCAGGAACAACAAATTGAAGAAAAAGGTGTTGCATTCATCATCAGATGATCATATCAAGATTTACACTGAAATACAATGAAGTCTGTGATAGGATAATTATCCATACATTTATTATTAATATTTATGGATTAACCACGAAAACCACTGATGATGAAGTTGAAGAATTTCTACGAACTTCTTTAGTCTGAAATTGATCAACCATGCAATCAAGATGCATTGATCATTATTGTTGATTAAAATGCAAAAGTTGGAAACAAATAGGACAGATCAGTAGTTGGAAAATTGGTAGATGGTGGTAAAAGATACTAGAAATCGCGTGTTAGAATTTTGCAAGACTAATGACTCATCCATTGCAAAAACCTTTTTTCAATTACATATTAGGCAACTATACATGTGGCCCACTACTTGCCTGTCAGTTTGTTGTACTGTAGTGGCCTGCATGTTGCTGTGATTATGGAAGCTATGCCACTGGTATTTTAAATGCCAGCAGGGTGGCCCATGGTGGACAGCTTTCAGCTGAGCTTCCAGGCAAAGAGAGTAGGAAGAAGGAGAGACGAACTACTTCTAAATATTTAGTCACTGAAAACCTTATGAATAGCAGTGGAATACTGTCAAATAACGCCAGAAAACTGAATATTGAAACATGATGAAGAGCATCAGAATATTGCCAGATACAGTTCCAGAAGATGAGCCCCTCAGTTTGGAAGGCACTCAAATATGACTGGGGGAGAGCTGCCTCCTCAAACTAGACTTGACCATGATAATGCGAATGGAGTAAGCTTTCAGGACCTACATTTGTTGATGGGGCAACTCAAATGGAGGAGACACAGCTGTAAACATCCATTAATAATCAGAACATGGAATGCATGAAGTATGACTCTAGGAACATAGAAAGTTGTCAAAAATTAAATGGAATATACCAACATCAATAATCTAGGCATTAGTGAGCTGAACTGGACTGGTATTGGCTATTTTTATTCTAGCAATCACATGGTTTCCTATACCAGGAATGACCAATTGAAGAGGAAGGTGTTGCATTCATTGTCAAAAAGAACATATCCAGATCAATCATGAGGTACAACGCTGTCTGTGATAGGATAATATCCATGCACCTACAGGAAGACCGCTATTATTCAAATTTATGCACTAAGCATGAAAGCCAGTGAGGATGAAATAGAAGAATTCTACCAACTTCTTTAATCTGAAATTGATCAAACATGCAATCAAGATATATTGATCATTACTGGTGATTGGAATGCAAAGGTTGGGAGCAAAGAAGAAGGATCAGTATTTGGAAAATATGGCCTTGGTGATATGTATGATGCTGGAGAATGTATGATAGAATTCTGCAAAATCAATGATTTGTTCATTTCAAATACCTTCTTTAGACAGCATAAGAGACAACTGTATATATGGACCTCACCAGATGGAATACATAGAAATCAAATTATCTACATCTGTGGAAAAGACATGATGAAAAAGCTCCACATCATCCATCAAAACAAGGCCAGGGGCAGACTGTGGAACAGACCATCAATTACTCATACGCAAATTCAAACTGAAGCTGAAGAAAATGAAAACAGGTCCTCGAAAGCCAAAATATGACCTTGAATATACCCCGCTCCCCCTGAATTTAGAGATCATCTGAAGAACAGATTTGATACATTAAACACTGAAGACTGAAGACCAGAAGAGTTGTGGGATGACATAAAGAACAACATACATGAAGAAAGCAAAAAGTCATTGAGAAGACAAGAAAGAAGGAGAAGGTCAAAATGGATGTCAGAAGAGACACTGCAACTCCAGTGTAGAGATGCTAAAGCAACTGAAAGAAATAAGGAGGTCCAAGAGCTGAACAGAAATTTGGAATACAAATACCTGGCCAACTGATTTGAAGAGATGCATATTTGTGCCTATTCTAAAGAGAGAGGACCCAATGGAATGCAGAAATCATCAGACAATACCATTAATATCACATGCAAGCAAAATTTTGCTAAAGACAATTCAAATCGGCTGTAACATTACATTGACAGGGAACTCCCAGAGTTTCAAGCCAGTTTCAGACAAGGATGTGGAATGAGGGATACCATTGCTTACTCAGATGGATCCTGGCTGAAAGCAGAGAATAACAGAAAGATGTTTACCTGTGCTTTCTTGACTATGCAAAGGTTTTTGATTGTATGGATCATGACAAGCTATGGGCAACATTTGGAGAATGAGTATTCTGAAATACTTAATTGTGCTCATGAGGAACTGCACACAGACCAAGAGGCAGTTGTTCTAACAGAACAAGGAAACACTGACTGGTTTAAATTAGGAAAGGTGTGCTCCAGTGTTGTTTCATTTCACCATGCTTAATCTGAAAGGAGTCCTGGTGCGGCGCTGCGGGTTAATGAGCTGGACTGCAAGGTTGGTTTGAACTACAAGGTTGGCGATTCAAACTCACCACCAAACTCCTTGGAAAGCCTATATAGGGTTGCATGAGTCATAACCAACTCAACAGCTCTTAACAACAGCAACAACAACACTGAATCTGTATGCTGAGCAAATAATTCTAGAAGTTAGATTATATAAAGAAGAACATGGCCTCAGGATTGGAGGAAGACTCATTAACAACCTATATGCAGATGATACGACCTGGCTTGCTAAAAGTGAAGAGGACTTAAATGCTTACTGATGGGAGATCAAAAACCACAACCTTTGGTATGGGCTGCACCTCAATATAAAGAAAAACAAAAATCTGATAAATAGACAAAAGATTGAAGTCAAATACTTCATTTTGCTCGGATCAACCATCAACATTCATGGAAGCAGCAGTCAAGAAATCAAATGATGTCCATGCGAGTAAAGTTTTACTAAAGATAATACAGAAATGGCTGCAAGCATATGTTGACAGAGAACTTTCAGAGGTTCAAGTCAGATTTAGAAGAGGACATGGAATGAAGGATATCATTGCTGATGTCTGGTGGATCTTGGCTGAAACAGAGAATACCAGAAAGATGTTTACCTGTGCTCTACTGACTATGCAAAGGCTTTAGATTGTTGTGGATCATGACAAGCTATGGACAACATAGCTTGTGTAAGAAAATATGATGATGTTATACTATATTAAATATGAATATGTAGGTACTTTGTACAATAACAATACTTGAGCTATAATATAAAAATATAATATCAATATATTTTAAGAAAGCTTTTAAGTTTTTCATTTTGCTCTAATAACACCTTCACAGTGAAAGTAGGAAGACTTTCCAAATTCTTAATTCAGTCTTATATTCTTGTCTCATCAGTTTATATGTAAAAGGTATAAACTTCAGCTTATTAAATGACCATTGATTGTGTTCATTCTTATATTTTTCTACTCATTATACTGATTTTGTTTTGTATTATAATAAAATAAAGCATTTTAAGCATCAAAATAAAAAAAAAGAGAAAGAAATCAAATGATGACGTATTGCATTAGGCAAATCTGCTACCCAAGACCTTTGTAGAGTGTTGACGAATCAGGCTGTGAATCGTAAAGCCAACAGTTTGAAACTACCAGCTGTTTCGCGGGAGAAAGATGAGGCTTTCTGCTCCCGTAAAGATTTGCAGCCTCGGAAACTGTGTACAGGGTTGCTATGAGTCGGAATCAACTCCAAGACACATAATCACCACCACCATGAGTTGGTACCAACTCGACGGCCCCTAACAACAACAACATCCATGTGGATCTCACCAGACAGAATATGTTGTATGTTTGGTAAAGAGGAGGGTCAATGAAAAAGAGGAAGACATCCAGCAAGATGGATTGACACAACAGGCTCAAATATAACAACAATTGTGAGGATGCTGCCGGACCGAACAGTGTTCTGTTGTGTTGTTATGGGTTGCTAGCAATGTTAACCACTGAACAACTACATGAGTGAATCAACTATATGGAAGTGGGCTTGGTTTGGTCTGGTCATCATCTAGATTTGTAGTTCCTAGGTGATGCAAATGGTTAAGCACTCAACTTGTAGCTGAAAAGGTTGGCAATTAAAATACTCCCAGAAGTACCTCAGTGATCTGCTTCCTAAAGGTCAGATCCTTAAAAATCCTAAGGATCATTGAGATGAAACAAAGTGTAGGATTTGTTGAATGTAAAACTGATGATCTTGCCTGTAAACCTTCACTTGATTCACAATAAAAAGTTAAAAACAAAACAAAAAAATTCTATGGAGCAGTTTTACTCTCCATTCCTGGAATTGTTAGGAATGGGAATGCACTGGACAGCATCCAGGTTTTATAATTCTTACAACTACTCATTTAGGAGAGCTATTAGGATATTTAATAAGAATTGATCAGTAAACTTTGATGAGCATCAGGAAAGAAAGGTATTCTTGCATACCTAAAGGAGCTTGCTGTAATATTTTTGTTGTTGTTAAATGCCGTCAAGTAGGTACTGACTCATAGTGACCCTGTATAGGATTTCCGAGGAGTAGCTGGTGAGTTTAAACCGCCGATCTTTTGGTTCAAATTATCCTTGTGATCCAATGCTTACCCTGTAGTGAGGCTGTAATATGAAAACATAGCACACATCAAATCAACTGTGAAATGAATAACTGTATTCAGAAGATACTCAAAAGTATACAATTATAGTTTTCAACAGAGCTCTTTGTCGTTCCCCATATCCATCCTAACCCCATGAATGTACCACTGTAGGCTGTGATTCATTACGCCTGTGTATTTTCTTGACATTCTTGTGCAGTTGATTTTGGTAATGAGGCTGTGCATATGACACAGGCGCCTTGAACCACAAAAGATTAAAAATCTGTACTGAGCAGTGGAAATGCCAGTGAAACCTCTAGTGCATCCAGAGAACAGGCTGGTGGCTTGTGGGGCTTTGGGAACTTGTAGCTTATGAATGCTTGACTATGTGGCGCTTGCATAATGAACAAGGCAAGGTCTAGAGTTACATGTAAGTCACTGCAATTATTTCTAAGGACACTTATTCTTGAGTGTATGCATTCAGCCGCTAGAACACTGTAGCTTTGTATTATTAAGGTGAAATGTTGGGTTTGATTCCAAAGGCCAGGTACTGTTTCTAAAACCGGCTGCATAGCCTCGTCAAAACTAACATTCATTGCCTTTTAGCAGCATTTGCTAAAAATCTACATTTTCTAAGGATTACACAACATTTTCAAAGGTCCATGAGGGAAATTACTTTCAAAGTGATCATATCATTTTTTGCTGTTTTTTTTTTTTACTGCATTAATCTGTATCCACAAAAATAAATGTGTGAATTTAAATAGAACAGTGTGTTCTCACACTCATTCCATCTATTACATTAATGGAAGAAAAAAAGGAGGATTGAAAAACAGGGCATATGTAGTTAGTGAGGAGGTAGCCAATTCCGGCTCTGGCACTTATACAGTTGTGAGCCCTACAGTAAGTAACATAGTTCACTAAGCTTCAGTGGACTTACTACAAATGGGGATAATCATAGCAATGACTTTATAGATTATTGTGAGGATGACATGAGATACTGGATGGAGAGGCCTTAGCATACACCTGACCTCTAGTAAGTGTTTCATAATATTGTCTCCCTTCCCTTATTTGGGGATCCAGATAATCTACAAGTGCCTTCCTGAGCCTCAAATAAGGCTCTAATGTCAACAAGAATGCTGAATATAGTATGATATTTCAAAGGCTTTTTAAAATCAGAGCCTGAACATTGAGAAGAAATGAATGAAATCATCATAAATTATTATTTACTATAAGGTAGATTTTTCCAATTATGGTTAACTGTGAGACATATCACATTCTTTTGACAGAATTTTTTATCCAAGGTGTCTCATACAGTGAAGACGCGAATGAAGTGATTTATTTTCTTTGCAGTTACTACTACTCTCTTCATTTAAATAATGCAACCCTTCTCTAGGGAAGAACTGCCATTCTACCACTTACAATGACACTCCACTAGTAGAGCTCTCTCAGCCTGAGCATGGGCCCTGTACTTTTACGTAAATCTCCTCAGAATCCAGGCCTTCCTTGTATTCTACCACTGAGGTGCTGGACCAAGACAGCTGAAAACTTGGGTGTCCTGACCTGTAACATAACAAGACAACTTCCTCAAATCTTTTTTTTCAGACATCATGGAAGGTGCCTCCTTTTACAATCCCATAATTTCTAGCCTCTCGTTAATGGTCTCAATGAAACAGAAGCACTGTCTGCTAAAAGTCTTCACCTCCAGTTGGGCGGAATTTTTATTGTGAGAAAAATGCATTGGAGGCTTAGATTCCTTTTAGTAGCTACAAATCATAGTTATAATTGGGCTCAAGCATTAGCAGCTTTAGTGGAAAGAAATCATTCTATTCATGTCTGTATAATATTCATACCTGTTGAATCTGAGAGCAAAGCAAATTTACTTTTTAATTTTTCCCCTATGTCATCCAAAGAAAAATGTGTGATAGTGAGGGTAACATGGAGGCTAGTCTATGCCTTTCATGGTTTTTAAAAAAGTGCTGAGGAATTTCTTTAAATAGAATTCATTATTATTATCTTGAGATATTAGCAATAGGTAGCTGCCAAAATATTTTATAAATGAAGCAGCAATACACTACTAGTGACCTAATCCAGCTGCATTTACTACTTAGCAACGTCACATTCCTTTTATGAAATAAACAACTTATTAACCACAGAGGAGTTAATAAGAGTTTAGCTTCTCCTTTGGGAAATTCTCTACAGACTTATTTTTCTTAAATAAGTTCCCTTCTGATTATTTGCTCACCAACTTGCTTCAAGAGACGATAAAGACTAAGTGAGTTAATATACAGGAAACACCTGAAACCGTGTTTTATACTAAAGCATTATAATACTCCAAACAGCTCAAACGCACTGCCAGTGAATAGATTCCAACCCATAGTAGCCCTTTAAGGACAGAACAGAGAACTACTGTCTAGGGTCGGAGGCTACAAATCTTTGCAGGAGTAGACAGCCTCAGTTTTCTCCTACAGAATGGATAGAGGGTTGTAACTGCTGACCTTGTGGTTAGCAGCCTAACACATAGCCTACTATACCACCACGGTTCCATGTTATTGCTGTTAAATGCCATCGAGTCAGTTCTGACTCAGAGCGACCCTGTGCAGGCTTTCTGAGTAGCAGCTGGTGGGTTTGAATTGCTGACCTTGTTGTGGTTTTCAGTTCAGTGCCCATCCTATAGCGCCACACCAGTGCTCCTTGGTGGTGGTGGTTATGTGCCATGGAGTCGGCTCTGACTCACAGAAACCCTGCTTCCAAGGCTGTAAACCTTTACGGTAGCAGAAAGTCTCATCTTTCTCCCATGGAACGGCTGGTGGTTTTGAACTTCTCACCTTCAGGTTAGCAGCCCGACTCAGAACGACTATGTTACCACAGCTCCTTCCAGGGCTCCTTAAGGCATTGTAGTATGTGCTCAGTAAATGTTGGATAAATAGATCAAAACAGAGTACAAATTTTCTAACAAAGCACGCTTTAAAAAGTGACACTTCTGAATATGCAAATTCTAGTTAGAAATTTAGTCTGTAGGTTTTATTTGACTTCTTACTCAAATGGCTAACTGAAACTCAATGTTGTCATTTTTAGAGTGTTATTGTTATTGAGTTAATTGTGACTCATAGCGACCCCATGTGACAGAGCAAAACTGCCCCAAAGGATTTTCTTGGTTGTAATCTTTACTGTAAGGTGCTCTGGTAGCGTAGTGGTTGCTAATCTCACGGTCAGCAGTTCGAAACTACCAGCTGTTCTGCAGGAGAAAGATGAGGCTTTCTGTTCCCGTAAAGATTCACAGCCTTGGAAACCCTGTATAGGGTCGCTATAAGTCAGAACCAACTCCACAGCACATAACAACAGAGCCCTGGTGTGGCGCTGTGGGCTAATGCGTCAGACTGCAAAGTCATTTGAGCTGCAGCATTGGTGGTTCAAGTTCACCAACTGCTCCTTGGAAACCCTACACAGGGTCGCTATGGGTCAGAATCAACTCCATGGCACTTAACAATAACAACAATTTTTACTGTGTTCTGCTGTGGTGCTGTGGAATAAAGCACTGGACCGCAAGGTCGGCTGGAATCACAAGGTCGGCAGTTCAAACTCACCAATCGCTCCTTGGAAACCCTATACAGGGTCTCTAGGAATCAGAACCAACTCCGCAGCACTTAACAACAACAATCTTTACCACAGCAGATCATGGGGTCTGTCTACTGCAGTCACTGAGTGGGTATGAACCACCACCTATGGTAAGCAGCACTTAATCATTTGTGTCACCAGTGAGGTTTTGAATCACAATTGATGAATGAGAAATATTTTTTTCTTTTATTTTTAAATTACTAAGCTTATTAGTGTTCTATTGGCCCAAGAGCTGTAATTATCTATGTAATTTTAGAAAAGACTGTATTGGGACTCAAGAATTTAGGTGCATTTACTGAGCAGAACCATGCAGCTACAATAATCAATTTCATAGTATTTCATAAGTATGAAGAAAACACTGGGAATGCCTGAATACAGAGACAGAACTGGAAAGTCTGAGACCTACAGTAAGAACTGAGGCTTTAGCATGCAACTGAACATGGACAGTTTTCTCTTTACTACACATTTTGTCGTCACTGGCTGGCATCCTTCCTTTTGATGAAACAATTAAACCATTTGAGAAAGAAGAATTAAGTGAGGCTAGGGTAGAGGCACTATGTTGAATTTTCTAAAGAGAAACAGACTGTCCAATCCGAAACATTTCAAAATGGTACAGCCACATACTCTTTCCAATACTGTCCTTTGATCTGCGTTTTCTATCTGCAGAATGTCGAGCAAAGTGTTAAAGCTAAGTTAGGGTGCAGTGACTCACTGATTGCCAACTGGGAGGAAGTGTTTATTTTATTCATGAAAATATTTCTTGGTAAATAAAGGAAACAAAGCTGAAGAAATTGGGTAGGGCATTTTCAAAGAGCAGGTGAAAAAGAGAAAAAGGTAAGGTGTCCACTAGGACATCAGAGCAGCCAGGAAGACGGTCAGAGGCTGGGACAAAGCTCTTATATGCCTAGTATCAACTGTCACATAAAGATCTTGAGGAAGATGAGCTCTTCATTTTCCTTCCTGAAGTAAAATGCTAAGATTCTTAATAAACACTTTTAAAAAATTATTGTTAAGTGCCGTCGAGTTGGTTCCAACCCATAGCCACCCTATATAAGGTTTCTGAGGAGCGGCTGGTGAGCTTGAACTGCTGAACTTGAGATTCAAACTGACTTCGCAGTCCATTAACCCACAGTGCCACACCAGGACTTAAAAAAAAAAAAAAATTAGAGGCAGCTTCGAGCAATTTAAATGAAAAGTAAATCATTTAAATATTTAACCAAGTAGAAAAAATGATTTAAACATAATTAAAGCTATCTGGGCATGTTACTGATTTTGGTTCCAGGCTATGGCAAAATTTACTGAGTAAAATGGTTGATAAAATATAAAACTTATAGTGGGGTCTTTCAATTAGAAAAAAAAAATGCTGTGTTTAGAAAAGACTTAAAGTCTGAGTTTGAACGGATCAATCACCATAATAAAGAAGCTAAAGCTTTAGTAGCTATAATGTAGTTCTTAGTTTGGTCACTTGATAAATGTTTATTGAGTGAATGCAATGAACAAAATATATAAGGGGAATTTTGTCAGGAAGTAAAACGGTAAAGTATTTTAGAGGCATTATGAAAACAAAATACGACACAATGGGACTGCCAGAGGAGAACTAGAAAGTTAATTAGGGTTTTTAATGTTAGAAAAAATATGAAGATAAAAATAACCACTGCTGTGTTGTTGATTTTGCTGGGAACTGGACATGCAGGGACTATCTGTAAACACATAAGGATTGGGAAAGGGTGTCGCTGAATGAGGCATTCTTTGTAGGTAGTTTAAACGGATAGGTAAAGTCTGAAGGTGACTTTGAAAGCACACACCAGGCACAAATTGAAGGAAAAGCAGTCAGTTATTAGAAAGGTTGTAGATACATGGTGGATTTTAAAAAGTTAACATTTTTCATATGAAGTAGATTTTCACCAGATAATTACAACAGATATTAGCTCAGCACAGACACAATCACAGTCACCTTTAAAGAAGTCACATGGCGAGCAGGACTCCAAAAAGTTCCTGGAAGAATAGAATGAAAAGATGATGGAATTTTTTCATGAACTTTCTGAAGCCCCCTTATATGATGTTATGCATTTATGTAGCTGTTTTAGAAAATCTTTATTACTTTATTAGCACAGCAGGTCACAAGCTATGACTTCATTGGCAAAAGTTAATATTTAGTGATAGTAAGTCTGAGCTTATCATGGTTATTGTTGAAGCCAGGCCTCCAAACACCAACTACAGCAAAATCAACTTCAGAAGTAAATGTGAAATGCAGAAAGCATTGTTGATAAGATATTAAAGGAAGTCTCACCAGTTAACTGATAGAAAGCCATTTTACACATCACAAGTCATCAGAGGCAAGTTCTATTTCATTTTTAAAAACAGGAAATTTTTTGCAGAGAAAAAAATCATTTATCTTGTGCATCAATTTATCTTAAACTGCAAAAAATGAAAGAAAGATAAAAAACAACCCCACAACAAAAAACCCCCACCCACGATATGGGGATAAAAAGGCAGGAAAGAGGAACAAGACCAAATTTGTACAAATTGCAAGTGTAAGATCAACTTACTAAGCCTACTAAAAAGGGAGTCCTGGTGTGGAGTCGTAGGATAAGCACTGAACTGCTAACTGAAAGGTCAGCGGTTCAAACCTATTAGCTGCTCCTCGGAAACACTATATGAGTCGGAACCGACTCAATGGCACTTAACAACAATAACCATGTGGTGTTGTAGGATAAGCACTAGACTGCTAACTGCAAGGTCCATGGTTCAAATCTACCGATAACTCCTTGGAAACCCCATATAGGGTTAAGAACAACAATAACAACAGTAGTAATCTTTATTAGGAGTCCCTGGTGTGTACAAATGGTTACCATGCTGGCCAAATAGCTTTTGGGAGTCTGAAAGCAGATGACATTTGGGTGTGCTTCTAATCTCAGATTCCAGCCACGTAAATGGAAAACAGCAGCCCCTGTTGTTGTTGCTGTTAAGTGTCATTGTGTCGGTGGTGGGTTGGCCCAGGATCGGACATTGTTTCGTTCTGCTGTACATGGGGTTGCAATGAGTCGGTTCCAACTTGATGGCAACTGACAACAACAACAAGTGCTGGTGGGTTAATGTGCCAGACTGAAAAGCCGTTTGAACTGCAAGGTCAGCGGTTAAAGCTCACCAGCTGCTCCTTGGAAACACTGTATACAGGGTTGCTATGGGTCAGAACCGACACAAAGTTGATCTTACACTTGTCTAGTGATCTGACTTAAGTTCATTTGTTGCTGTTTTTAATGAACATTTTAATGTTATGAATAACAGAACATTATGAATACATTGGAAACAAAGTTTTATCAATTTAATTTTTAAAATTTCAACATAAAGTAGGTAAAAATTTGATACCTATATTATTTATTTTAAAAAAATATTCCCAGCTTAAGGTTGAAACATTCCAAACTCTAGAACCATCTAATTTTGCATTCCAAACTCTAGAACCATGATTTTCATGTGAGCATAATGCAGAATTACAGCAGGAAAAAAAAAAATCCTTTATTTTTCTTTAAATCAATAAAATCTTTGACTGCTATAGGTCTCCTTTAATAATATATATTTACCTCCTCTTTATGGGAACAAGACCTTGTTAATGTATACACTCAAAACCAAAAGAAAACAAATACTGTACGAAAGTTTAAAACCAACGTTGAGGTCTAACATTTTTATTTAACTTCAGTTTTTTCATGGATTTTGATCCCTTCAGTGTTTCTTTGAAAAGATACAAAATAAAAATAAAAGATATAGAAATAAAAACAAAATAGTTTCCTTTTGTGATTGCTGCCGCCTGTTAAATGAGGCTATAGAGATCAATGCAGCCTTGCCAGGTGAGTCACTGCAAACTTTAAGTCACTGCAAACTTTAAATCACTGCTAAACACAAACAAAAATACAGGAGAATTTTTTATTTTCCCAAAGGAAACCATACAGCAGTCTTGAAAAAAATTTTTTTCCCTAGTTCTGCAGAGGATAATTATAGCAGAAGATGTGGGAAACTCTCTTAACTATCACCAACTGCTTAAAGTTCTGTTATAATAAAATTTTTGATAGTATAATAGTAGTTTTGCTGGAACATTAGCAAAAGTATATACATTCCAGTTACCTTTGATTTAGCCATAATCACATATGTATGCCTGTTTTGGACAAAAATATATATATTTAAAAAAAAAAACTGATCAACTTTAATGATTTCATATATGGACTCAAGAGTGGTAGTAAAAGGAACAGACCCAATTATGACAAGGGGACTCAGGGACAGAAAAATTAAGTTCCTCAGGAAAAGAAAAGTACAAAATTAGAGATTCAAACACATTTATACAGCCCTATTCTAGTCTTCCCACAAATGGTGATGTTAAAACAGGCTCTTCAATGTATAAAGTCTCTCCATGGTTTCACTACATTATCTGTGGTCTAGTCTCACTGGGTAAAAATGACTACCTCATCTGAAGTGCCCTTGATAGTCCATCTGAAATACTAGATACTTCACTTTTATAAAACAGCTTTTTTTTTGGTTCTTTATGTCCGTTTCTTTTAATTACTTGATAAAAGAAAGGGGACTTGATTAGCATTTTTCATTTGAACATCACCTATCTGCACAGCTAAAACTCCTTCATTCAACCTGCTTCTTTACAATCTTTATTTACTAAAGTTGGTGAAGTTTGCAAAGGCTTCTTGCTTGGGTTGCGTGATTTCCAGAAGTCATAGTTATGTTAGGCATGCCCGTTCCCATCGTGCCAGACAGGCCCATCTCAGGAGATGACATCCCTATGTTCATGTTCATGCCCATCATGCGCTGGTTCATCACTCGGTTATTTCCAAGAGGAGGCATTCCCATGGTGCCAATCATCACATTGAGCATGCTTACAGGCATGGCCCCCCAATCAAAGGGTTAGTTTGAGGCCGGACAGGAAGCATGTTTGATGGAGAACTTTGGGTTTATCACATTCATAGGCTGTTGCATATTCTGTTGCTGAATCATTGTATTCAGCAATGGCTGCTGGGTTTGGAAGGCTGCATACCAGGTAGTACGGTGTCTAGGCTGATGTTTACACTGGGGTCAGACCAAGTAGAGGGCAAGGTATGCCACCTAATTTCTGGACCATATCTGTATTCTGATGACAGAGAGGATTAGGTTTCTACAGCAATGTGCTAACATTTTGCAAAGGCTATGATCTTGACATAGGCAAACCAAGCCCTACAGTATTAGTGCTCATCATAGAGAAATTCATACTCTGGGACGATGTCATGGTTGCCTGGGATGAGCTCATAAGATCAAACAGGTCTGAAGAATTCGAGGCAGCGGGGGATAGGCCTAAAGCTGGTTGTGTGCCACTGAAGAGTTCTACAGCAGGTGAGGCACTGACAAAGAGCTCACCACTGGAAGCAACAGGGCCAGACTGGACTTGGTTGAAGGCACTCTAATCACCAAAGTCTCCATTCCCATTTGTTGTTCCTTGGGACAGCAAATTGCCTGATGCAGCAGTTGAACCAAAGTCAGCAAATCCTCCGAACAAATCAGATGATCCCCCTGGTGACTGGCTGGCACAATCCAAACAGATCAAAAAGATCACCAGATGACTTGATGCTAGGCACTGAAGTCTTAACTGAAGACTGAGGTGTATGGATTGAAGCATTCTGGTCTGGACTTGCTTTTGTCTCCTGTGTAATGTGCAGCTGCTCCAAGATCAATGGTTTTGGAAGGATTTGTTGTGTACTTGTGTCTTGGTTGTGGTGGTCTCTGTGGCCTGTGTGATATGGGTATGCTTTGTCATCACAGTCTCCTCTTCATCTTTGAATTCACCTTTGGGAGATCTGCCTCTTCTCGCTTTTTTTTCCCCTCATCATTGTTGCTTCATCTTTCAGGAGAGTCTTCTCTATCTTTCCTCCAGAACTTGCTCATGGTGTCATCAATTGTGCTTCCAATCTGAATCACTCAGTTCACCTAATTTATCACTGAATGGAAAAGCACTTGTGTTTTTATCCCACTCCTCATCCCATTTTGATTTGAGCTCAGGATCATATCTTTCACAGTATCTGAATCCTCCAACACTGTCTGAGGAAACCCCAACATATTTGTCTTTGTTTTTCTTTGCTTTTTTTTGCTCTTCATGAAGGCTGTCATCATCCTGGGCAAATTCAACCAATTTTTTCACTTTCTGGTGAATATTTATACGCTGATCCTTGCCATGCTCATCTACAAAGTGGTAATTTTCCAGACATCACAAATCATAAATGTCTTCTCTGCCACTTGTAACAACATGCTCTGATCCATTGCTTATGAGGTAAGCTAGGAGCAGCAACGACTTATAAACTCTTCTCCAATTCTTTTTGTAGTATTTTAACATGCATGACCAAAGCATGTTCATAAATTCTGGAAACTGTTCATATATAAATGTAGCCTTGGGAATCTCTCCCATGAGCTGCCCAAAAGGTCCCCAAGGATCATCATTTGTTGCTTCTTGAACTTTAGACTCGATCTCTGAATAATTCATAACCACATTGGTAGCTTTGTCTACCAGCTCCTGAACCTTCCACATGTTCAACATCATGCCCAGAGCAGACCTGCCCGCCGCCTCCCTCTCCTGCTCCCCATGGACCCTGGAGCACGTCCATGCCGGGGCAGGTCCAGGCCAGGGTCGCTCACCACCTTCTCAAACTCCCCCAGTTGGCTCATTTGTTTTCAAAATACATCCTAAGTGTCTCTGATACATGGCATATATACACTGTCAAACAATATAAAATCACACAAACAGTAGAAGATAAAATATATGACTAGGATCGCCTAAAAATTAGACACTTACATGAATCAAAAGATTTCACCAAAAGAGTCCAAAAAGAGCCAAGAGGGGAAAAACTTTTTTGATATATAAGATAAGGAATTGATCTCTATAATTCATAGAAAATGACAACACCTCTACAAGAAAAAGACAAACAACTGAATTTTTAAAAATTATGAGTGTCTTTCATAACCAAAGACACCCAGGGTCCAATAAACATATCAAGAAATGTTTGCAATCATTAGCCAGTAGAGAGATGAAAATCAAAACAACTAGATACCATCTCACCCCAGCAGTAATAGCAAAGTGCAAAATAACAGAAAAACAACAAATGCTGGTGAGGGTGTGAATAGACTGGGACCCTCCTATATTGCTGGTGGGACTGGAAGATGGTGTGGAAAATGGTTGGGAATATGGTATTTCCTCAAAGAGTTGGAAATAGAAATACCATATGGCCTAGCAATTACTCTTCTTAGTATATATCCCCAAGAAATAGCCACTATAGATGCACATCAATGCTCATGGAAGCACTAGTCATAATATCAAAAAGATGAAGACAGCCTACATGCCCATCAGTAGAAGAATGGATAAACAAGCTTTGGTATATACACATAATGGAATACTATGTAACATTGAAGAATAACAATGAAGCTATAAAACGCTCATAACACAGATGAACCTGGAGGACATTATGTTGAGTGAAATTAGTCAATCACAAAAGGACAAACATTGTATGAAGCCACTATTGTAAAAACTCAAGAAAATTTTTTCAAGCTAAAAGAATTTCTTTGATGGTAAGTAGGGCTAGGAGGGAGGGGAGAGTAATTCATTGGCCAGAGGGAAGACACATGTTAACTCAGGTTACAAAGAGGGCAATATACAAGAAAGAGGTTGGCAGAACAATGATGAAGACAGGTAAGAGTACAGGGAGGTTTGCAAGGGTTAAAGGACTATAAATACTACTATATCACAGAGCCCGGGGACGTCAGTATTCTGTGGGCAAAAACATGGACAGATACACACGCTGGACAGGCATGCAAAGAAGAGTGAGAGTATTTCCACAAATTTATAAGGATTTGAAAGAGGATATTTGTACATGGGTATTTACCTTTGCTGCAAACCCTCCTATGAATGAGGTGGAGCATTTATTGTTGTTGTTAAGTGCCGTTGAGTCAATTCCAACCCATAGCGACCCTGTATAGGGTTTCTGAGGAGCAGCTGGTGAGCTTGAACCACTGACCTTGCAGTTCAAACAACTTTGCAGTCTGATGCATTAGCCCACAGCGCCATACCAGGAGCATACAGGGGGCAAAATGGTGAAAAGGTCTTAGCTTTATCAAACAACTTAAGGCAAAGAGGTGCTGAGCCTGGGGGGTTCAGGCCCATAGTCTCAGGGGTCACCATGGTCAATAGTTCACAAAGACAATGTTTTACAGCCTACTTTTGTGAGTAGTGCTTGGGATCGTAAAAGCTTATGAGTGGCCACGTAAGGTCCCTCTCTGTGTGGAAGAAAGAAGAGTGATGAAAGCAGAAGATGCTTGGAATCAATTCGTCCAGTGACCTAATGGAGCATATGAACGTCAGTCTCCAAGATTCTGAGACCAGAGGAACTAGCTACCACTACCAACTGCACTGAAAGGGATCATTAGAAGGTCCTAAACAGAGTAGGAGAAAATGTGGACTAAAGCTTAAAATAGATATGGCTTACTGGTCAGAAAGAAACTGGAGGAACTTGAGATTATGGCCCTCGACCACGCTTCAGGTCTGAAATGGAACTTATATTGGCCTAATATTCAGCCAAGCAGTAAACAGATATACAAGGGAGACAACAACACTAGGAAAGGAAGCTCACCATGGAATGGTCAGTGATTCACAATCAAAAGGGCAACATTTACCTGAGGACAAAGTTGCAACGCAATGGGAAGGTGGGTGGATGGAAATAAGAACCTGCACAGGGAGGAAGTGGGAAAACTGTTGTTTCATCGAGGGGCCTGCAATCATTGAGATGAAACAAAGTGTGTGATTTGTTGAATGTGAAACTGATGACTGCTCTGTCAACCTCCACATGAAATGTTAATGATGCATAGGAATCAATGTAGGTTATTGCTATTGTTTTTTCCAGGGAAAATAACAAAAAATACTGTTTGTAAAATAAAATAATCTAAAAACATCAAATCACCGACAAGACAGTAAGAAACTGCCAGGACAAAGTTTGGGACAAAGCAGGAACTCAGAGAGGTTAAGTATGCAGGGACAAATTTGAGTTGATTTTGACAAGCTCAGGGGCAGAGGTAGAACAGAAATCAAAACCCAACAGGGGAGAATGGGAAGACTTTGCTCACACAAAGCTGGGGCTCCAAAAGTCATAGGACTTTTTAGGTGACCCAGAATACCCCTTCCTCCCTAACCTCCCACCATGAGATACTACAAGGACAGTAACCTTGGCATGGAAAGTCCATACTTAAGGGAGTGGAGTTTCTGAGATTTGTGTTGACGAGCTAGCCCTTGTGTGGAAAATAGCAACTCAAATTCACATCACCTGGGTGGTCTCAAAAACTTTTAAGTGGAGAATTTAGGTTAAAGCAATCCCAGACTGGTAGCGCCTCGAGGCACCTGGTAGAAACAAAAGCAAATCCTCTCTGCTAAAAGGCTATTTATCCTAGCTAGGCTTTAGAGAATTGGTACAAGTAATTTTTTCAGCAGTAATGACAAATTTTCAATAAAAAGTAACCAAACACACAAGAACAAACAGATAAGAGGGAAGAGAATAAATGGGATCTAAGAAAATAAAGATCCTAAGAGCAAATTCATCCTCTATGGAATTTTGTACTATTGATTCACTCATGTTTTCAAGAAGCAATCATAGAGCTGACTCCAGGTACTAGACATACATACCATTTCTGCTGTCACTTGACTGTTTCTGCTGTCATATGAATTATCACCCAGAGGTTGAAGGGTTATCTGAGCTACCACTATATTTATGTTTATTTACCTTACATTTCATAGTACTTCTAAGAGTTCCAAACACAATGACTAATGAGTGCCTATTACTATTCAATGATGGATTCTGAAATCAACAGTGGTCTCCTAAGACTCATGCTGACATCACAGCTTCTTTTCTCAGACTCCCATTCCCTAAAGGTTGAGCTGAGCCTAATTATCCCCTAAACAAACCACAGAGCTACATGCATTAACAGAAAAATGATGAAAGACAAAGATATCTTCACAAAGCTCGGAATTAGCTGCACTTATCTTTAACTGTAAGTAAATCCAATCTGATCTGATAAATGACAACCTTGGAACAAAAAAGATCAAGAATCAGAGGACATTACTTTTATGGTGGGCTTGGAAACAGATGGACGTACAGGGAGACTGGGGAGAAGTTAGTTCAATATTTACCTTGCTTTGTCATCAAAATTGTTGGCAAAAACATCTTGATATCTAGGTTACTCTGGTGCGTGGACACTAGCATCAACCTTTGCCTTATACTAATGCTTATACCAATAAGCATTCAATGTTTATTGAATTGAATCACCTCTGTGCTTCTGCATTTATTGCCCTTATGAAATATTCTGGTGGTTGTCGTTTACTCAGCCTTTGGAACTATCTTTCTTTTCTTACTTGCCATACCACAGCAATATGGTGTAATAGGAATAAGAGTAGCAGCTATAGCATTTGTATGATATGTAGAAAGATATGTTGTTGTTGTTAGCTGCCAATGACCTAGCCATGGTTCAAGATGACCTATGCACAATGGGTTGGATTGTTGGGATCCATAGGGTTTACTTTGGGTGAGTTTGGGAAGTAAAGTACCATGTCTTACCTCCATGTCTTGAAGCTCTGATGAAACTTGGTCAGCATCATAGAAACATGCAAGAAGCCTCCCCCAACTGGACAGATGTTAACCCTATAAGGTGCATTGTCCAGGAATTGAAACCGGGTCTTCTCATGGAGACCACTGAACCACAATTGCCCGGGGATACTTCTTGGGGCTTGACACTGTGCAGGACAATTTTTATTTCATCCTCACAACAATTATAAAAGTCATTATGACACTCATTTTACAGAGGAGGAAACCATGGGCCAGGGAAATTACTTCCTGTATCAGAAGTGCAGAGAGAGCAAAGGTTTGTGCTTCAGTGTTGAATAGTCCTGGATTCAAATCCAGTCCTGCCCCAGGCACTTCTCCTTCCCTGGAGAGGAGGCTCAGTTTTCTGCAATGAGGGTTGTTCAGCATGAGATGAACTAGAGCAGGACCGAGTGCGTGTTGGGCCTGAAGGGCTAGTTTCTCCTTCCTCTCTACAACCATTCATTTAGAAATTCATGTCTTGCCTTAGGTAGTGTCTTCAAATAGTTTTAAAAGTAGATATTTTCAGGAAAACAATGCTGTACAGAATTTTTAAAATAATAATACATTTGAAAATGCCTTATACGTATAGAACTTAGCAGTTTTCAATATCCTTGCATTCCTTTCCAGCCATGGGTCTATACGATCATTTAGAAAGCAATGTAATATTTCAGTCGATGTTTTTAGGTTCAGTGTCTCTGTTGTTGTTGTCAGGTGCCATCGAGTCGGAACCGACTCCATGCACAGCAGAACGAAACAATGCTCGATCCTGGGCCAACCTCACCACCGCTGCCACCCCCGAGTCCATCAATGATGCCACCTGGCTGATCCATCTCGTTGGAGGTCTTCCTCTTTTTCTCTGACCCTCCACCCTACCCAGCATGACATCCTTCTCCAACGATTGTTTCCTCCAGACTACATGTCCAAAGTAGGAGAGACGAAGCTTAGCCATCCTGGCCTCCAAGGAGCACTCTGGCTGCACTTCTTCCAAAACAGATCTATTGGTTCTTTTGGCAGTCCATGGCACCCTCAGTATTCTCCTCCAACACCACAACTCAAAGGCATCAATTCTTCTATGAGCCTCCTTATTCACTGTCCAGCTTTCGCATCCATATGAGGCTATTGAAAACACAATGGCCTGGGTCAGGAGCACCCTAGTCCTCAAGCTGACATCTCTGCTCTTCAATACTTTAAAAAGTTCCTGTGCAGCAGATTTGCCCAGTGCAATACGTCGTCTGATCTCTTGACTGCTACTTCCGCGAGTGTTGATAGTTGATCCAAGAAGAATGAAGTCCTTGACAATTTCAATCTTTTCTCCATTGATAAGAATGTTGTTTATTGGTCCAGTGGTGAGGATTTTTGTTTTCTTGACATTGAGATGTGATCCATATCGAAGGCTGTGCTCTTTAATCTTCATAAGTAAATGTTTCAAGTCCTCTTCACTTTCAGTGATCAAGGTTGTATCATCTGCATATTGCAGGTTGTCAATGAGTCTTCCTCCAATCCTGATGCCACGTTTTTCTTCATAGAACCCAGCTTCTCGTATTATTTGCTCAGCATACAGGTTGAATAAGTATGGTGAAAGAATACAACCCTGTCTCACACCTTTCCCAATTTTAAAACATTCAGTGTTCCCATGTTCTGTTCGAACAACTGCTTCTTGGTCTAGGTACAGATTTCTTAGAAGTACAATTAAGTGTTCTGGAATACTCATACTTCTCAATGTTGTCCATAGCTTGTCATGATCCACACAATCGAAAGCCTTTGCGAAGTCAATAAAGCACAGGTAAACATCCTTCTGATATTCTCTGCTTTCAGCCAAGATCCATCGGACATCAGCAATGATATCTCTCGTTCCACGGCCTCTTCTGAATCCAGCTTGAACCTCTGGAAGTTCTCTGTCAGTGTCTCTAGGCCATAACATATGTTCTGGGCCTTGATGAATGTTAATCCAGGAAATGAGGTAAAAAGGACAGGACCAAGCCTTTATCTTCCTTTGTTTCCACTTGGCGGGGGGGCAATCTTCCTCTTTCCTCTCCTGGTTACCTGTGTGTATGGTGGGTAAGGGAGCTTGGGAAGGACAGGCAGGTTTAGAAGTATATCGGTGGTAGGAGGTAACTATGTCTGGTTTCTATGGTACAGATGCGTACATTACCTAGTGCTGCCGTATCAGAAAAACCACGAATGGGTGGCTTTAACAAACAGAAATTTTTCTCACAGCCTAGGAGACTAAAAGTGTGAATTCAGAGTGCCAGCTTAAGGGGAAGACTTCTTCTGTCACCTCAGGTGGAAGGTCCTTGCCTCTTCTGAGTTCCTGGTCCATCTTCATGTGACTTGCCATGTGTCTTCCATTTTCTCTCCTCTACTTGTTTGTTTAATCTCAAAAGAGATTGACTTGAGATATACTCTACACTAATGCTGCCTCATTAACTGAACAAAGACTACTCATACCCAAATGGGATTATAATCACAAGTATGTTGTTGTTGTTGTTAAGTGCCTTCAAGTTGGCTCCAATCCATAGTGACCCTGTATAAGGTTTCCAAGGAGCTGGTGAGCTTGAACTGCCGACTTTGCAGTTCAAACCAATTTTGCAGTTCAAACGACTTTGCAGTCCAGCACATTAACCACACCAGGACTCCAATCACAAGTATAGAAGTTAGGATTTACAATATATATTATGGGGACACAATTCAATGTATAACAGATGCTTAGCACAGAAAGAATGTGCTACATTCCTTTGTTGAAATTTTTTTTTCTTTTCAAGCTTTTAAGAAAATCATCCTACACTTATTCACTTAAACCAAAACAATTTACTCTTCCTAGAGTGATGTGAACTGACATTCCAGAGACCTTGGGGTGTGGGGAGAGTCCACCCCAGAATACCATCTAGCACACAGAGGTGGTTTGACAAGAACTTAAGACTACGGCAGCAGCTACTGTATGATGTAACTGTGTAGAAATAACAATGATTCCTGACAACCCCTAATGAATTCAACCCAGCCTCACTCCAAGGTTAGTTTTCTAGGTCAGCAAGACTCACTTCTCAAATCATTGATTACCTCAAAGGTCACACATGTGGACATGTTGTGTTTTAACATGCAACGTTTCCAAAACTTTTAAAATTTGGGAGCAGGGTTTTGAACTGGTTCAATCAGTCATGGTGGCCAACACAGTGACATTGGAACAGACCTGAATTAGTAAAGTGCAGTTGTACCAAAACAATGACCAATAACTGGAATGGGAAAACATTATGTGTCAAAGCCCTGGAATGGGAAACTTGGAAGAAACACAGTGAGCTCTTTCAGGAGCCTGATACAGGGAATTGGATTATTGCTGTGACTCTGGAGTCCTGGTGTGATGCTGCAGGATAAGCAATGGACCACAAGGTCAGTCTGAACCACAAGGCTAATGGTTCAAAACTCATCAGCCGCTCCTGGGAAACCCTATATAGGGTCACTATGAGTCGGACCCAACTAGATGGCACTTAATAACAACAACAATGGCAAACAACATATTCTAAGTAGTGTGGTCAACAATGGCGAATTCTTCCATAAGAAGGATGAACACAGGGTTAGTTGTGCTTACTTACTAATCTGTAGTGTTTGTTAGGTACTCTGCCCCTATCAAGGAGTCCTCGTGGTTCTGTAGGATAAGCACTGGACAGCTAAACATGTGGCTAGCAGTGCAAACCCACCAGACACTCTTTGGGAGAAAGATGAGGTTTTCTGTTCCCTTAAAGATGTATACCCTTGGAAACCCTACACAGGGTCACTATGGGTTGGGATCAACTCAATGGCAATGTGTTTTTTGGTTTGGTTGCCCCTCTCAGGGATTGTGGACACCTGGTTTGATGCTGTGGGATAAGCAATGGACTGCAAACCACAAGATCAGCAGCTCAAACCCACCAGTTGCTCCTTGAAAACCCTATACAGGATCGCTATGAGTTGGAACGGACTCTACAGAACATAACACCAACATCAGGGATTGTGGGGTCCTGTAGGATAAGCACTGGATTGCTAAACACAAGGTCAGTGGTTCAAACCCACCAGCCTCTCCTGGAAAATCCTATACAGGGTCACTATGAATTGGAATTTAACAACAACATTGTTGTTGTTGTTGTTAAGTGCCGTCGAGTCGGTTCCGACCCATAGCGACCCTGTACAGGGTTTCGGAGGGTGTAAATCCTTATGGGAGTAGAAAGCCTCATCTTTCTCCCGCGGAGCGGCTGGTAGTTTCGAACCACTGACCTTAAGGTTCGCAGCCCGATTCGTAACCACTACGCTACCAGAGCACAACATTAGGGATTATAAATTTAAAAAGTGGCTTTGATTCCGTAGGAAGGTGCTGTTGGGGTTGGGAGAGAGTCATATGCCAGACATATCTAGAAGAATATTTGATGTGGTGAAAACAAAAAGTGAAATTGTTCACTACAGATTAGTACGAAAACACAAGTAAACTCACGTTTACCTTACTTATTGGGGAATGCGACAGTGGTGGTTGGCCACCATCTTTGAACTGGAAACCTGTTTCTGAGTCTGCAGGTCAAGAGATTGGGTTGTTATGCAATGCCTTTGTTTTCTAGAAGGAGATTAAGTTTCTAGCAGGGGTCTATCCATAATTTTTTCTGTTCTGGTTATCATTCCAGAACACATGCATTTTACAGATTTGGGTCCATTCTGGTTTTGCTTTGTTGACCATGGCTGAATTGGCTCGACTCCCTGCTTAAGAAGAGTTCATATGTATTTACCTCTAGTTTGCTTTACCCAATACTGCCTACCTAACTCTTTTGGGTATTTGTGTTGGTGCTAGTTTATAATTGTGTTGGCTAAATAAAAATTCAGATGTTCTGTTAGCTGTTTCAGGTGTTAATTTAACCCTATACTGAGCCCTTCATTATCTAGTCTGGGTCTGAGAACCTGCTTCATAATATTCCAGACAAAAAAGAAAAAAATAGATGTTTCAAAATATCTAAGTGCAAAGATCAAACGCTGTAGCCCTCAAATTTCTCACTATCACTGAATGAGCAGATTCCCCATCATTATAAAGCACCTGTTGGCCAATACACTACATTCATCTAAGGCTTGCAGTGTGGTAGTTACAGCGAGTATTCAGCAGCCAGACTGCTGGTTTGGATCCAGATCAAGGCTTGACAGCCAAGTTATAGCGTGGCCCAACAGCTGTCTATGCGTCTCCTTCCAACGTTTCAGTCTCTGATTACTGTCTCTATTTTTAAAGATGCAAAAATTTAGGAGCCTATGTGGCGCTGTGGGTTAATGCGCCAGACGGCAAAGCCCTTTGAACTGCAAGGTCGGCGGTTCAAGCTCACCAGCTGCTCCTTGGAAACCCTATACAGGGTTGCTATGGGTCGGAATCAACTCGACGGCACCTAATAGCAACAACATATTGTTAAATGGAGTCCTGATACGGAGCTGTGGGTTAATGCGCCAAGCTGCAAAGCCTTTGAACTGTAAGGTTGGCCGTTCAAGCTCACCAGCTGCTCCTTGGAAACCCTATACAGGCTCGCTAGGAGTCGGAACCAACTTGATGGCACTTAAGCCCTGATGTGGCGCTGTGGGTTAATACGCCAGATGGCAAAACCATTTGAACTGCAAGGTCGGCGGTTTAAGCTCACCAGCTGCTCCTCGGAAATCCTATACAGGGTCGCTATGGGTCGGAATTGACTCGACAGCACTTAACAACAACAATATTGTTAAATACGGAGTTCTGGTGTGGCGCTACAGGATCAGCACTGTACTGCTAACCACAAAGTTGGTGGTTCAAATCCACCAGCCGCTTCTTGGAAACCCTATAGAGGGTCTCTATGAGTCAGAACTGTTTTGACGGCACTTAACAACAACAACAATGTTCCTAAATGGGAACGGAACATACCCTCATATTTCCCTTTAAGGAGCCCGTCCAGATCCATTCTCAGTAAAATTGCGCCTCCTCTAATCAGTCCACTCACCTAACTTCACAAAGCTGACAGTCCCTCCAATGAGCTCTAGGACCCATCAATGCCAACAGGGAGCAGAAATAAGCTAGTGGGTTAGTTAACTCCTACACTCGTGTACAAATGCTACTTCCTCCAGTAAGCCTAGATAATCGCAGCTTCTATGAAAGTCTGTCATTAGAATCCACTCTAAGAAAGATTCATAGACAAAACCCCAATGACTGTTCCCTGACGTGTGCCCAGAGATCAGACCTTGTAGAACCGGTGTCAGCTCAGCCCACCACCCGCTCGACTCGCGCTGAGAGCCTACAGAAGAAAAGGCGGTCTGGCAAAGTCTTGGAGAAGAAAGGAATTTCCCTGTCTTTGATCGGGACCCATTTGCAAGTCCTCCGGAGCTCAATCACGGACATGACAACCCCTAGAGCGAAGGTTCTCAGGGGCGCTGGGCAGGGAGGGACCGCCCCCGCGAGGGCTGCCCCAGAGGATCCCAGACCCAATCTCGCCCTTTTGCTCTCCCGCCCCGGCGCCTTCCTTTTCCTCCTCCCGGCGCCCCAGCTTGCGCGTCGCGGCTGCTGGCCCTCTGAGAGGGTGGCCAGGCGGGAGGTGGGTGGAACCCAAGGGGTGGGTGCTGCACGAGTGGGGAGCGGGCAAGCAGGGAACTCGAAGCCTACCGTCTTCTGCTTCTTGACCCCCGACATGCTGGCCGGCTAGCTGAGACGGTGCCTGCGGCGCTGAGAGCAGAGACGGAAGGACGCACGGATGGCGCTGACTGAGCTGCTGCGGGACTCGGGGGAAGGAGGTATAAAAAGGCTCCGCAGACACGTCGCACTTCCCTTGACCAGCCCCTCCTTCTACTCCTCCTCCAGCCCCGCTCCTCTCCGCCCCGTGGGCTCAGCCAGCAGCGCCCAGCCCCCGGACCGGCCGCCGCCTTGGGCGGGGTCCCGAGCCCGGCCCCCATCTGCCCGCCTCGTGGGAGCGCGCTCCGCCAGCCGGGGTCTGAGCTAGAGCTTCTGGCTAGAGCTCAGAGTCAAGTTCGTCTTCTCCCTTTCTATCCTTGATGAGTCCCACAGCGGCACGCTCCCCCCACTTCTCCCGCCCTCGCACCTCCTCTAGGAAGGCCTCCTGCCTCTGGGACCAAGAGGTTAGGTGTGAGGCTTTGGTTAAAGGCAAGGATGCTTGAAACTGCCAGGCTTGTTGGTATGCTTCTCAGAGGGTACTAGCACCCCACCCACCCACCAACCATGCCAGCAGCAGGTCCCACTTTACAAATGAGGCAATTGAGGCACTGAGACTTGCAGGTGTCCCCAAACTCTATGTTGTTGTTAAGTGCTGTCGAGTGGATTCCGACTCACAGCGACTCTGTATAGGGTTTCTGTGGAGCAGTTGGTGGATTTGAACTGCTGAACTGTGGTTCGCAGTCCAGTGCTGATTCTAAAGCCCCACGCCAGGAGTCCGTATCCCCAGCACGGGAATTTAAACCCAGGCGATCCGCCTGCACAACCCAAACTTGCTGCGACAACGTTATCACATACGATAATAATAAAATGCCTTTTTTGTGCCCTATGTGCCCTTTGAAACTCGCAAATTATCTTTGTTATAGATGAACCGGCTGAGGCACTGCCCTTCACAAATAGGTTAACGCGGCCTATCCCAGGAAATGACCAGTGGTAGCTCAGCCACTTACTTAAGCCTTCAAAAAGTATCTCTACAATAACTCTGTGTGTTCAGCGACCAGAGATGGGCCCTGAGAGGGAGGAGAAAGAATAGGTACAATTTGATAGATTTATAACCCAACATTTCCAAGGCATTCGCAATAGGCAGCAGACAGCAGTCAGGGATAGGCAGAGATAAAGGGAGAAGCCATGTTTGGTGACAAGTGCCTTTAGGGCAGTTACTGGGTCTGACGCTCCTTTGTTCCTTAATTCTTTGTAGGACACAAATTGATCAATATGACAGGTCCCCTCAAAGGAACCACACTTCTCATTCCAAACCTGACAACCCTACTTTGAAAGGGCTAGTTATTTTAAGGGTTTGGTATGTTACTTTCATACTTAATTATACTTCTGGAAGGGAGGTAAGAGAAAGGCTCTTCTTTCATACCTAACAGTATTTCTGGAAGACAGATTATCAGATAGGTACCTGAAGATCTGACTATTCATTGACTGCCCTTCTCCATGGGAAGGTAAGAAAAGAAAAATAAATCAGAAGTCAAAAACTTAAAAAGCAGTTAGCATGTTTGTACAGTTTTGGTACGTCAGGATATTTCTTTTCGTACTCATTTTCAATATATGAGTTGCCACCACTCCCTTCAAATGTCAGCAAGTAGAGGGTTGAGTTTCTGTTCTGCACACAAACGAGAACATTTTGAATTCATGTGAAGGTGAAATAGCCACATCCCATTAGAAATTTTCTTTTGTATCTGTTCCAACCACACTTTGGACCCTGCCAGATTCTGCCCTGAGAGAGAAGGTACATTAATGTGGATGAAGAAATAGCAATTTGCATAATTGTTGTGTTGTGCTTTTGTTTGTTTTTGTTTAAATTGCCTCTAAAAAGCTGTGTTCTTGAAACAGGAGGAAGTTAAGGACACTAATCCCTAAGGAAAAGAAAAATATGATTGTTTACACCTGGGAGAGGTTTTGAGCTCACTTGTCCAATTTTCTTATTCTTGTTTTACACATGAGCAATGTAAAGCTAGGAGCCTGGGTTACACAGTGATCACATATTTACTTGGTCACTAAACAAAAAGTGGGCTTTTGGAACCACAAGCACTCCATGGGAGAAAGATGTGGCTGTCTGATTCCTTCAAGATTTACAGCCTTGGAAACCCTATGGGGGCAGGTCTGTTCTGTTCCATAGAGTCACTATGAGCTGGAATCCATTGGATAGCAGAGGGTTTAACGTGGTGGTTGAACAGTGGAAGCACCTCCCTGGATGGTCATTCCAAAGGGAATGCTGCTACATTGCCCCCTAGTGACTCTGGTGCATTAATGCTTAACGAGATCTATACAAAAACAGTTTGGGTCAAGAAGCACTGAGTGAAGATCTTCTATGATCCAAACACGCTTCCCAAACACTTGTTATTAAGTACCATGGAACTGGTTCTGACTCATAGCGACCCTGTATAAGGTTTCCAAGGAGCAGTTGGTGGATTTGAACTGCCTACCTTGTGGTTCACAGTCCAGTGTGGATCCTACAGTGCCACACCAGGAGTCCAGGTGTAGGTACTATCAATATGAACAAGATATGATCTTGGCTTTCAAGACATTCACAATCTAGTGAAGGAGACAGACTATCTCTTTCCCCTCCTCCAGGATCATTTTAATATAATACATAATTGGGACAGGTAAAAACAATGATAGATACATACCTTAGTCATTTTATTTTGACTTATATACACAGACAGTTTGTTGTTGTTGTTGTTTGTTTGTTTACAAATGTTTTGATTTAGAGCTAAGGGCTTCTATTTTGATATGGGTCGGCCGATGGGAATTCTAGAAACCACTCTCATAATGGTGGCTGTGTGCCGTGGAGTTGGTTCCGACCCATAGCGACCCTGTACAGGGTTTCCGAGGCTGTAAATCTTTACGGGAGCAGAACGCCTCATCTTTCTCCTGCGGAACAGCTGGTAGTTTCGAACTGCTGGTTTGCAGCCTGATTGGTAACCATTACGCTACTAGTTTGGGATGTGTCAAAATAGAGTTTGAAATGATGGGAATTTAAGAAACAATCTGAATGGGATTACATCAAGGTTTTACACTCTCCATCTTTGTCTGTTACCTTGCCTATAAGTAATTCAACAGTATAATTATTTTAGTAACTTATCTTTCCAAAGCATGGTATTTTTGTAGGAAACACAGTTCTTTTTTCACCCCACTCATAATGCTGCCCTCTTAAGTCAGATCTAATTAAACGACTTAGTTACACTAACAGGTACAACTGTAATAAATAGGTTTTAGAACAAACACACTGGGTCTCAGGAAGTATACAGTAGAGGGAGCTATGAAAGTCTTGATCATTTCAGAACTTCTTGCTGACTATGAACATTCAATTTGCTTTGACCATCAAACACTTTTCTAGAAGATATGGCAAGGATGAATTAAACTGTTAAGTCAGTTAAGAAAGAGGCTATGGTGGGAACACAGAGAAGGGACACCCAGCTCAACTTTGGGAGGAAAGCAATGTCAGATTTTCTTAGGGAATTTGACACTGAACTGATAAGAAAGGTAGGAGTTTGCTAGTCTCTGCTCCCCAAACTAAAGTGTGTGTGTGCATATACATTAGCAAACTAGAGAATTACATTAAATAGCCTGGTATGTTTAGAAAATTGTAAGTACAGAATCCGTATTGTGGATTGTAGAACATCATAAAAGAGTGGAGAAGGTTGTAATAAGCAATAGGCTGCATACAATCAAGTAGCAACATGACGTTGCACACTGTCTTGTGGCTTCCAGCCCTTGGGAGTGCTTTAGTCATGTGGTTGGTCTTCCATTTGTTTACTAGTCACTGGGGACACTTACAGTGTCCAAGGATGAGAAGTCAGTGCCCCGAGGTGTCCACAGTCTGCTAATGAATGTGAATGCAAAGAATTACAAGAGAATGTATTAAGTGCTGGAATAAAGGGATATTCAAAGTAATAGGGAAAGCAGAAAAGAGGCCAAAAATTGTTGGACTATCTATAAGAAGACTTCCATGGATGGCAATATTTAATCTGAGTTTTTAAGGATAAAAAACAGTTAAATAGGAGAGTGATCTGCTGTCTGATTGATGGTTAAAGCTGCTTAGGCTGATGTCATCAGCTCCAAGAACCACCCGCTTACTTCCCTGACATTTTCTGTGCCTCCTTCCGAACTAACAGCCCAACGACACTGGTTATATCACCAAAGGGCTGCTCAGAGGCTTAGGTATGGCCAGAAGAAAAGCCCATACTCCCAGGTTATACTCTTCAGATAACTTGACCATTTCTTGGGTGGAAATCAGTGCAAAGTTCCTGTCGACTCTTTGTATTAACTTGAGTTTGATTAGTATACGCACACATTATACAAAATGGAAACAATTAGTGTATTCAGTAAAATTCACCCCAAAATGCAGCAAACTTCAGTGAAGCAAGTTACATTAGATTCCTTTGTGTGCTGTCAAGTCATTCTCAACTCGTAGTCACCCTATATGACAGTGCAGAACTGTCCCACTGGATGGCAAACTACAAGACTGACTGTTCAAACCCACCAGCTGCTCCTCGGAAACCCTATACAGGGTTGCTATGAGTCAGAACTGACTCCAAGGCACTTAACAACAACAATAACACCACTCTTTATGGGAACAGATCCAGATCGCCAGGTCCTTTATTTTGAGGAGCACGTGGTATGTTTGAACTGCAAATTGGTTAGTAACTGAACACTTAACCATCACACCACTCAGGCCCCTTTACATTTGATGAATGTTAGGCAAAGCAGTTAGTTCAATTGACTGAAGTTTTCAATTTTAAATAGATTCTTTAAAAGATATTTAGCAAGTTGGAGGATAATTTAATCCATGATACCTAGAGTTTTAAAATTTTTCAGAGGAATATCCAACTAAATTTAGCTGAATTTTATTTAAGATTTATACATATTTTTTAAAAAAAATGTCAAAAAAAAAAAAAAAAGATCAAGGAGGAAAGAAGTGGACATTGTAATATTTGACCTAAAACTTAGTAAAGATGATCATAAAACACGACATAGCCAGAGAAATTCGAATTCTGATTCTCTAAATAGAACGTTTTCTTCAAGGAAACTTAGTGATGCTGTGGTTAAGCAAGCTACTGTTAATCGAAAGGCTGATGGTTGGAACGCACCAATCACTTCTTGGGAGAAAGATGTATCAGTGTGCTTCTGTAAAAGAATTGTTGTTGTTAAGAGCCATAGAGTCGGTTCCTACCCATAGGGACCCTGAATAGCGTTTCCAAGGAGGAGCTGGTGAGCTTGAACCACTGACCTTGCAATTCAAATGGCTTTGCAGTCTGGCGCATTAACCTGCAACGCCAATTACAGCCTAGGAAACTCTTTGGGGAAGTTCTACTTTATCCTACAGGGTCGTTGTGAGTTGGAATTGACTGGGTGGCAATGGGTTTGGTGGCTTTGGGTCTTTAATTATGGAAAGATTTAACTATTTCAATTAAAAATTGTTTTTGGTGTTAAGTGTCATCTAGTCAGTTCCGACTCATCGCCACCCTGTATAGGGTTTCCAAGGAGTTGGCGGTAAATTTGACCGCCAACACTGTGATTCAAACTGACCTTGCGGTCCAGTGCTTATCTTAGAGTGTCACACCTTAGATGGAGTATAAATTCTCTATTTTCTGCATAATTAAGAAATGTGATGCTAGAATAAGTATTATAATTATTGGAGAGTATAATAGTTCTTATTAATATATGATAAATGGAGAAAAAAATTGAAGTTGTCAAAACTTCATTTTGTTTGGATTCACAATCAACACCCATGAAAGCAGCAGTCAAGAAATCAAATGACATATTACATTAGACAAATTTGTTGCAAAAGACATCTTTAAAGTGTTCAAAAGCAAAAAGATCAGTGTGAGGACTAAGGTGTGCTTGATCCAAGCCATAGTATTTTCAATGGCCTCATTTGCATGTGGAAGCTGGACAATGAATAAGGAAGATTTTAGAAGAATCAATGTATTTGAATTATGGTGTTGGAGAAGAATATTAAAACCCCATAGTGTTTCCAAACAGTAGCTGCTGAGCTTGAACCACTAACCTTGCGATTCAAAGCAACTTTGCAGCCTAGTGAATTAACCCACAGCGCCACACTAGGAGGACTCCTTAGAATGCTCCTTAAAAACCAGAATGTCAGGATTTCAACTCTCACGCTTTGGACATGTTGTCAGGAGGGACCAATCTCTGAAGAAGGACATCATGCTTAGTAAAGTGGAGGGTTAATGAAAACTAGGAAGTCCCCCAAGGAGATGGATTGGTACAGTGGAAACAGCATTGGGCTCCAAGGTAGCTACGATTGTGAGGATGGCGCAGGACTGGGAAGCATTTCGTTCTTTTGTGCAATAGCGTTGCTATGAGTTGGAACTGACTTGATGGCATCTGCCAACAACAATTAATATGTGACTAATTTGAAAAGTCATGGTGTTGCACTGTAGGACAAACACTGGACTACTAATTGCAAGGTTGACAGTTCAAGCCCACCAGCTGCTCCTCGGAAACCCTAAATAGGGTTGCTATGAGTCAGAACCGATGGTACTTAACAATAACAGTTTGAAAAGAATTACAATACAGTATTTTGTGCATAATTTGATTTATTAGTGGATCCTAAACTTCTGATGTGGTGCTGTAGGATCAGCACTGGATTGTGAACCACAAGGCTGGTAGTTCAAACCAACCAATTGCTCCTCCGAAACCCTATATAGGTTCACTATACAGGTTCAACTCAATGGCACTTAACAACAACAACGTACCCTTTGGTAGGAGTTCATAAATTCGTTCAGTCACATGTAAAGAAAACCAGTGAAAAGCCATTCTAATTCAGACTTCTCTCTGTGTGTGTCTCTCTTAAATAAAAATACAGAATTGCTCAACGGTCTCTCCTGAAAGTATTGTGAGAGTTTATATGAACCATGTTAAAAGAGAGAAACGGAGGAACAGGAATTGACAAATTCCTGAGTGTAGAGAAACATTCACAGTGTGAAGCGTATCCAAGAACAGATAAAAAGAAGTAATGTGGAGATTATTGCTTAGTGCTGTTGAGTCGGTTCCAACTCTTAGCGATCCTGAACAGGGCTTCGAAAGAGTGGCTGGTGGGTTTGAACTGCTGAACGTGTGGTTAGCCATGTAGCGTTTATCCTACAACTCCATACCAGGACTCCCTAATGTGGAGATGTTGTTGTTGTTGTTATGTGCCATGGAGTCAGTTCCGACTCATAGAGACCCTGTACAGGGTTTCCGAGGCTGCAGATCTTTACGGGAGCAGAAAGCCTCATCTTTCTCCCGCGGAACAACTGGTAATTTCGAACTGCTGACCCTGAGGTTAGCAGCCTGATTTGTAACCACTACGCTACCAGATGTTGTTGTTGTTGTTAAGTGCCGTCGAGTCGGTTCCGACCCATAGCGACCCTGTACAGGGTTTCCGGGGGTGTAAATCTTTACGGGAGTAGAAAGCCTCATCTTTCTCCCGCGGAGCAGCTGGTAGTTTCGAACCGCTGACCTTAAGGTTCGCAGCCCGATTCGTAGCCACTACGCTACCAGATATTAATCATAAAATCTCAAATCCGTTCTGGGATAAGATAACTGTGATATCCATGGAGCCATTTAAATTCTATCTTCTACAAAAAACTTAACTTCAGGCAATTTCAAATGAATGGGGGCCACAGAAATCACCTAGTAGTAACCTGGTGTCAGTTGGTCTCAAAAGGAGACTTGATTTCAACCAGTCATGTGGAAGCTGTTGTTGTTGTTCAGTGCCGTCGAGTCGGTTCCGACCCATAGCGACCCTGTACAGGGTTTCCGAGGGTGTAAATCTTTACGGGAGTAGAAAGCCTCATCTTTCTCCCGCGGAGCAGCTGGTAGTTTCGAACCGCTGACCTTAAGGTTTGCAGCCCGATTCGTAACCACTACACTACCAGAGCTCCTCATGTGGAAGCTAGTCAATGCTTATTTTTCACATGTGGAAGCTAGTCAATGCTTATTTTTCACTGTTCCCACCTCTTCCCCTTAAAACTAACCCGTGTTGAGCCCCCTCTTTTTTTTTTAAACAAAACGTTCTTCTTATATGCATATAGAATAATTACTAGAATAAACCCTATGTACTTCCATTTATTTGTGCTTTGATATTTTTATATAGGGTCATAAAGGGTCACTATGAGTCAGAATTGACTTTAATAATACTATACACTATCCAAAAAAGTAATAGTTCTACATACGAGTATCTGAACGTTTTTCAAATATATATAGATACTACAATGAAGAATAAAAAGCATATTTATTTACAATGTTACCAAATTCATATATTGATCCTCATATACAGCAATATTTAAAAATTTTCAATCATCAAATGTTAACAATACAGCACCAATTATAGGGATATTCTTAGTCTCCAAAAGATTGAGAACTATTGTCTTTAGGCAGGTGGGTGTTGTGGGTCTTATGGGTGTCATTGGAAAAAGTCCCCTGGGCTCTGTTGGGCTCCCCATACTCACTGTCCTCGTCCCCAGATGTAGTTCCAGAGGACAGCGTGTTTTTATGAACAATTCACACTGATTGCCAGTTTGTGCTACAGAATCAGAGGAGTTGTTTGTATCTGTCACATTTACATAGGCAGTTTCTTATGACACCAGATCCCTAGCCACATCCAAATAAACAAGGTATTGTTCAACAAAGCTGAATTAGCACCTCTCATGGATCTGGTGTGGTGCTATATGATAAGCACTGGACTGCAAACCACAAGGTCATGGGTTCAAACTGACCAGCTGCTCCTTGGAAATCTTATACAGGAGCCGGAACCGAATCCATAGGACTTAACATCAACAACAACATCTTAAGCCATTCCACTTCCTCCCCCTGACATCCACCCCACACTAGCCATACAGTTAAGAAAGAAGATTGGAATGCTTTTGTTAACTCCAAGTCCTAATCCATAGTTCCCCAATCCACCCACCCTTTCAACCCTTAGGATTTCACTGAGATTTCTTTCAATGGATAGTTTTTTGGGGAAAGCTAAAACAAAATACTTTCAAGGTCTTAGTGTTCAACCCATGAGGCTCCATGCTCTGGAGATTTCCCCAGGCTTCTGTCTTCCAGCCTGCAGCTGATGTAAACGTACTTCCTGTTCCACGTTGTAAAAGCAAGGAAGGGCAGGACCCAGTATAGAACACAGGGCTGGCAGCATCTCAGGACCTGGTAGGAGTCCTGGCAGCATCATTCAAGTTGGCCACCCCCAAGCATGCTGGGAAGGAATGTGGACTTCGGGGCAGATTCTGGGGGCTGGGGACGTGGTCATCAGTCATCAGGTTCTTATCTGGTTGTAAACTTGGTAACTACTTCTTCACTTCAGCTTTGGTCATGTTGTAGTCTGCCAAGTCAAAATGCTTTTGCCCTTTCTGGAGTCTCCTTATGAAGAAATTGGAGCCTCCAAGCTTTTGTTTTGGGAGCCCCAGTGACGCAGTACATTACAATTTGGGCTGCTTATTGCAAGGTCAGCCCTTCGGGTCCACTAGTCGCTCTGTGTTAGAAAAGCTGAGGTTTTCTGCTCTCACAAAGATTTTTTGTTGTGTTGTGACGTTGTTTCTGTCTCATAGCGACCCTGTAGAGGGTTTCCTGGGAGCGGCTGGTGGGTTTATACCGCTGACCTTGCAGTCCAGCAACACACCAGCCGAGGAAACCCTATACAAGGTTGCTATGAGTCTGAACCACCTTGACAGCACATAGCCAACCAGCCAGCCAGGCTTTAGTTTTAGGCTTGAATATTAAAGCCTTTAGATTTTCCTCCTGGGTCCTAAGGGAGAATCCTTTCCTTCTCCTGAGTGTCCTACTTCTCCTTGCCAGTGTCCTCCAGAGAGGTTTTCTCTTTCTGTTTCTGGGACTTGGCAGGACTGGGACTGTGAAGTGTAGGGAAACGGGAAGTACACCAGAGAAAGGGAGAGGAAACACAGTTAACCTGAGCTGCAGCCTTGCCTCCGGTCACTAGAGAACTGGAGTCTTTTTTTTCAACATGTATGAATTGTTTAATGGAAAACTGATTTGCTCTGTAAACCTTCACCAAATTCACAATAAACGTTAAAAAAATAAATAAGAATAGTCTTGGAAACCCTATGGGACTGTTCTGCTCTGTCTTATTGGTCATTATAAGTAGAAGAAATCAATTCGATGGCAATGGATTTGGTTTGGTCTTGGCCTTGCCCTAGTCTAGAGACAACTTTCATGCTTGGGGACATAGCCATCATCTAAGCAACCCTAAGACTTCTATCCCTCTACCTTATCCCTGAATCCAGAGAACAATTATCTTTGAAAAAAATTTTAAAATTAATTGCCCCAATTTTTATATATACTGCTAAAATAAACACCTTGAACGCCCTCTATATTTAAAATCCTAGCTTTTCTTCATGAAATAAGTTTATATATTTTTCTTCACTTATAATTTAGAAAGACGATTCTCTGAATAGGGGGAAGTTCTTTTCAAATCCCAAAGATTTTCAAACTTTGTTGTATATTATGATTACCTGGGAACTACACACCTAGTTAAATTAACATCTCTGGGTATGAGTTGCAGGAATCAATAGTTTTAAAAGTTTCTCAGGTGATTACAATGTGCAGACAAGCTTGAGAATGCTTTAAATCATTGGTTTCAAACTTTAGGTGTATCAGGATCATGCAAAAACTTGTTAAAATATAGATTGCTGCCCCAACCCCATATCCAGAGTTTCTCATTCAGTAAGTCTAGGGTAGAAGCACTGACTGCAGAAGGTTGGTAGTGTAAACCCGAACCCACCAGCAGTTCCACAGGAGAAAGATCTGGCAGTCTGCTTCCATACACCCATAGGGTCACCAGGAGTGGAAATCAACTTGAAGGCAAGAGGTGAAATCTAGGGTGAGACCCAGAATTTGCCATTCTCACAAGTTTTAGGGTGGTGGTACTGCTGCTGGTGGTGGTCTTGGGATTGTACTTTGCAGTTAGGACCCCTGGGGAGAAGGCAGCCCGCTTTCATAAAGCTTTGCAACCTTGGAAACCCTGTGGCACAGTATATACACACACTTATATGCATATATATATTATGTGCATGATCCATTTGTTGTTAAGTGCTGTGGAGTCTGCTCCGACTCATAGAGAACCTGTGTAGAGTTTCTGAGGCTGTAAATCTTTCTTCTGAGGAGTAGTAGGTGGCCTCAAACTGCTGACCTTGTGGTTCATGGTCCAGTGCTTATCCTGTAAAGTCACCATGTTCCCTACATACATACGAGGGTAAGTAAAAAATTATCTGCACTCTGGCTGTAGAGTTTATTTTAATCAATTTTTGAAAAAGACAAAGACATTTTTAACACAATCTCCTTGCTTTTCAATATACTTTGTCCATCTGTCAACAAGCTTTCATATTACCTTATTAAAAAATATTTTAGGCTGAGCTGTGAGCCACAAATGTACCGCTGTCTTCACTTCTTCATTGAAGGTGAATCTTCATCCTTGAAGAGCTGCTTTCAGGAGATCACAAAGGTGAAAGTCAGATGGAGCAATATCAGGACAATAGGGAGAATGCTTTAACACCTCAAAATGATGTTTATGCAGAGTGTCAAGAACGTGGGTAGAGGTGTGTAGATGTGCATTGTCATGCAAGGTCACAATGCCCTTGGATAGCAGTCCTTTGCATTTAATTTGAAGTTTAGGTTTCAGCTGTTCAGTGAGCATCTCACTGTAATGAACACTATTGATTGTTGACCCTTCTTCCTGACAGTGTTCCAATACTGGTCCATAAGAATCCTAGAAAACTGTAAGCATCAATTTTCCAGCTGATGGTTGACTATTTAACTTTTTCTTGGTGGGCGATTAAGGATGTTTACATTCCATACTTTCTGCTGTTTACTGTCAGGCTACATCTGATGAAGCCATGTCTCATCAACAGTAATGACTTTTTTTTAAAGGAACTTTTGCCTTCCTTTGAGTATCTGTCAAAATTTTGTTTGCAGATGTCCAAACACTTCTTTTTATGCTCTTCCATGAATTTTTTTGGTACCCGTTGCACACAAACTTTCCAAAACTGAAGTGTTTTATGGATTATTTCATAGGCAAAGCCATGACAGATTTGGAAATGATTTGCCACATAATCCACTGTCACTCATCTATTTGACAGAATCAATTCACATGCACGCTCAATGTTGTCATTAGCCATGGACATAGGTAGGCATTTTAATATAACCAGAGTGCAGATCATTTTTGACTCACCCTCAACTTGAAATACTGAAGGATTCTATGGACAAAATATTGAATGATGCATAAAGCATCAAAAGAAGAGGGAAGGAATACACAGAGTCACTGTACCAAAAAGAAATAGTTGATGTTCAACCATTTCAAGAGGTAGCATATGATCAAGAGCCATGATACTGAAGGAAGAAGTCCAAGGTGCATTGAAGGCATTGGCAAAGTACAAAGCACTGGAATTAATGGAATATAAATTGAATTCTTTCAACAATCTGATGAAACACTGGAGGCACTCTCTCATCTATGCCAAGAAATTTGGAATACAACTACCTGGCCACCTGACTGGAAGAGATCTGTATTTGTGCATATTCCAAAGAGAGGTAACCCAACGAAAAGTGTGGAAATCATCAAGCAATATCATTAATATTTCATTCAAATAAAATTTTGCTAAAGATAATTCATAAACAAGTACAACCATATATCGACAGAGAACTTCCAGAGGTTCAAGCCAGATTCAGAAGACTACATGTAACAAGGCATATCATTGCTGACATGTGATGGATCTTAGTTGAAAGAAGATATTACCAAAAAGATGTTTACCTGTGCTTTATTGACTACACAAAGACTTTTGATTGTGTGGATCATGACAAGCTATGGACAGCATTGCAGAAAATGAGTATGCTGGAAAATGTAATTGTGCTCATGAGGAATCTGTATATAGACTAAGAGGCAGTTTTTAAAATAGAACAAGGAAATAGTGAATGGTTTAAAATTAGGAAAGGTGTGCACCAGGACTGTATTTTTTCACCATACTTATTCAATCTGTATGCTGAGCAAATAATTGGAGACGCTGGATTACATGAAGAAAAACGTAGCATCAGGATTGGAGGAAAACTCATTAACAACCTTTGATAAGCAGATTATAAAACTTTGCTTGCTAAAAGCAAAGAGGACTTAAAATATTTACTGATGAAGATCAAAGACCACAGCCTTCCATCCGGGTTGCACCTCAATGTAATAAAAACAAAAATCTTCACCCCTAGAATATAAACAACATCCAGATAAATGGAGAAAAGATTGAAGTTGTCAGAGTTCATGTTGCTCAAATCAACCATCAACACTCATGGAAGCAGCAGTCAAGAAATCATGTATTGGGAGAGTGAAGTGGATATGAAGTGCATGGATATGCATAAGAACGCCCATACTTGCAGATTGTACCCATTTGACCTGGCTTCAATGGCTGGATGATCAGAACTCAACTAGAGGAAAAAAGAAGAGGGGGAAAAAGTGTAATCAGCTACAATTTGATAAACTTGACCTATACTTATGGATGTAGTAGCTTAAAAGAGGGAATGAAACTTTATAGCAAGGATCATTCCTACAATGTCTGTACCCAGGGTTGACAGGGATGGGAACTGAGACATTGGCTCCCCAAAATGAGCAGGGGATAAGGGACGGGGGGAGTGCAACAAAGGCATGAAGTGACTGGCTTACAAGTTTTTAAGAGGGAGCCTAGTTTCAGAGGGTGCAGGGGGAAGGTAGAATCTCCACTGACTGAGTGGTTTCCAACTTGTCTAGACAGGACTGGTGAAAGGAGATGGGGATAAGACTCTTGTGGTTCAATAGTGAATAATTGCTATCAGGACTGATTGTGAATGTTGCAAATGTAAAGGTAGATGTTTTATAATAAAAGGAAGGAAGTGGTTGATCTTGCAGTCCAGGAGTGGAGGACCCTGGGACCATCAGGGGAGAAGAGTGCAAGACCCTATCCATAGAAGCAGTGACATCAGAGATGGAGGCAGAGACGATGACGTGGAGAGATGGAGCGGTTGGGGACTCTAGACTCAAAAGGGAGAAGGGCTGTGTGCTGGTGACTGGGGGGCTGGCATGCAGGGTATACCCTTGGTTGTTTGAATGGTTATACATTCCTGAGTGCTTCGGTGTACCTCCAAAATACTCAAAAAATCAGAGGGATTGGAAGCAAATGCTGTTGAATGATGATGCATGGAGGGGATTATAATCACTGCAATGAAATGAAATACGATAGGATGAATGTAAAGCTGCTCTCCCATGAAAACTATCACTCAATTCACA
>NW_006408521.1:11433920-11444887 GCF_000296735.1 Chrysochloris asiatica | reverse complement strand
GATATGTTCTTTTTGAGAATGAATGCAACACCATTCTTCTTCAATTTGTCATTCCCAGCATAGTAAACTATGTGGTTATCAGATTCAAAGTGGCCAATAGCAGTCCATTTCAGCTCACTAATGCCTAAGATGTTGATGTTTATGCATTCCATTTCAATATTGACAACTTCCAATTTTCCCAGATTCATACTTCGTACTTTCTGTGTTCCGATTTTCAATGGATGTTTACAGCTGTTTCTCTTCATTTTGAGTTGTGCCCCATCAGCAAAAGAAAGGTTCCACGGGCTTTTCTCCCACAGGCTTTACTCCATTCGTGTCAACATGGTCAGCTCTCCTTTGAGGAGGCAGGTCTTCCCCAGTTACATTTTAAATGCCTTCCAACCTGAGGAGCTCATTTTTCAGCATTATATCTGACAGTGTTTCTCTGCTATTCATAAGGTTTTCAGTGACTAAATATTCGGAAGTAGTTCATCACTCCTTCTTCCTAGTCTGTCTTTGTCTGGAAGCTCATCTGAAACCTGTCCACTATGGGTGACCCTGCTGATATTTAAAATACTGGTAGCATAGCTTTCAGAATCGCAGCAACTCACAAGCCACTACAGGATGACAAACTGACAGACAAGTGGTGGGTATGTATACTAGGTTTGAACAAATCAGTAAATATATTACAGATAATGAGAGCCTACTTCCTCAATGTCAGCGAAAGAGATTACAAATAAGGATGGGAGAAGTTAGAATTAACTGATGGTGTTGGACTGGAACTGTTGTTAGATGCCATGAAGAATGAATGGAATACCACCTGGTCCTGCACCTTCCTCATAATCTTTGCTGGTTGTGCCCATTGTTGCAGGCACCATGACAATCTATTTCATTGGGGGTCTTCCTCTTTTTTTGCAGAACCTCTAGTTTACTAAGCATGATGTCCTTTGGGGACTGGTCCCTCCTGATAATATGACCAAAGTACATGAGAGGAAGTCTAGCCACCCTCACTTCTAAGGAATATTATGACTATACTTCTTCCAAGAAAAATTTGTTTTTTATTCCAACATAGATTTTTTAATTCAGTTTCTGGTATAATCAGTGTTCTTCACCATCACCATAATTCAAAGGCATCAATTCTTCTTTGGTCTTCCTTACTCATTGTCCAGCTTTTGCATACAGATGAGGTGATTGAAAATCATCATTAGAACACCACAATAATTTTTGCAGACAAGATTCACCAACAGATGCTAAAATTAGTGGATAAAATTCAAGAAGGAACAGGGTATTTGGATTGTTTCAATCTCTCTTCCAAGACATTTATTAATTTTAAGAGAGAAAAATCTTTAAAATAAAGAAATTTCCCAGACAAAGTCTTAAGCATGTAATCCAGGTTACCATAACAAGTATTGAAACATCAACATCATGTACCTCCTGATAGGGTGCACTGGTAAGAAAACACGACTGTGGTATTCTTGCCAAAAAATGCAGAACTTCAATCCAACCATGAGTAAACATCAGACAAATCCAACTTGTAGACATTCTACCAAAGAACTGACCATTACTCTTCAGAAGGGCAGAGTCATGAAACACAAGGACAGACTAGAGGAGACTATAGATTTGTTGTGGGAAGACTTCAAGATAATTCCCAGGATCCCTCTTCTTGATATTCTTGCCTTTGTGCATATCCTTCTTTTGAAGAGGACTCATAACTTGTTTGTATTCAATGGACAAAAGCCTCCATGAACCTGTAATCTCAAAGAAATGAAGTCTGCCAACAATCTGAGCAACTGCGGAAGCAGACCTTCTCCCTGTTGAATCTCTAGTCCTGGTGGGATGGTTGCAGTCTTGTGAGATCCTAAACAGAAGACTTAAAGCCATGACTCATGAGCCACAAAAACTATGAGACAATAACAGTATCTTGCTTTGTAGTAATTTGTTACACAGCCTAGAAATTTGATATAGGAGCTATGACAGCTAAATGCAACATGGGATCCTGGACTGGATTCTAGAACACAAAAAGGACACTAGTGAAAAAAATGAATGAAACCTTAATAAAGTAAGACGTTTTATATCAATGTTAATTTGTTAGTTTTGATCATTGTATTATGGTTATAGGGGAGTAAGCCCAAAAGTATTACTATTAGGGTTCCAGTTCATAGATACACAAGCTTATTCCAAACAGAATATGTTTAAACATACCTCTGAGATCATGGGGTAGGTGCAGACAAGTTCTTTCAGTAACGTACTTATCTTGGTCTCACCAGGGTGCTTTAAAAAAAAGTCTAATAAAGCTATGGTTTGTGAGGGGATTCACTTGGCCAGTTAAATTCAAAGGTTATGATGACTGTCTTGTGGGATTCCAAATGGGTAATCTTCATAAATTTTCTCAAAGGACATAGGATGATCATGAGGGTTATTAGGGAGAAGTTTTAAGAATATTGAAAACTGCATTGGTGCAAAAAGGCCAGGAAAACCATGCCGAGGAATTTTTCTCTATCACGGCAATGTCTCTGCTCCTTAAAACCAGTGAGGACTACCCTAGGAGATTTGCATTGGGTAACTTTATCCTATCCCCCCTACACCCCTGATCTTTCTCCTTCAGACTTCTTTTTGTTTCCCAAACTCAAATGGCATTAAAAAAGACCACCATTTGAGTCCTTTGAGGATGCCAAAATGGCCATTTTGATGTGGTATAAATCAAAGAGTGTAGAATCCTATGGGAAGGGTTACAGAGATGCAGCTGTTGTCTGAGGTGTATAGACCTACATGGAGGATCTGTCAAGAAACAATAGCTTCACATTTTGAAATTGTTGTTAAGTGCTGTTGAGTCGGGTCTGACTCCTAATGATCCTGAGGATTTGAACTGCAGACCTATGGCTAACAGTCCAGTGCTTATCCTACAGCACCACACCAGTGTTTCCAATGGTTTTGTTAAATGAACATTTCTATTTGTTGCAATCCTTTTTGACTTAACCCTGTATAAGAAACTAATACCAGGGGAAGCAGAAGAAAGGGCACCTGGGAACTGTCTTTATTACTTTCATAATATACTTATAATATATACTTAACAACAACAACATTACTTTTACAACTTTCTGTATGTTTAAATTGGTATAAAAATAACAAGTGAATAACTAACGCTATTCTTTGTTGCTGCCGTTGCTAAATGGCAACTGTTGGAGTTGGTTCTGACTCGTAGTGATGTTGTATAGGGTTTCTGAGGAACGGCTGGTGAGTTTGAACCACCAACTTTGCACTTCAAACCAACATTACAGTTCAGTGCTTATGCTACAGCACCACACCAGGACTCTAACACTATTCTTAGCTACTACAGTCTTGGTAAAGGTCACAGTTTATTTTGTTGTTTTGAGATCTAAAAGGACAAGAGGAGGTTGTTGTTGCAAGTCAAGTCATTTCTGACTTAAAATGACCCCATGTGTGCAGAACAGAATTGTACTCTAAGGGATTTTGAAGGCTGTGACCTTTGAAAAGTAATCTGCCAGGCTTTATTTCCAAAACACCTCTAGGTGGGATTGAACCACTAAACTTTTGGTTAGTAGTTCAGTGCTTAACCATTTGCATGACCCAGAGAGACAAAGGTGAGGAAGAGGAGATGATTAGAAAGCATGTCCACTTTTCAGTGAGAGACACAAAAGGAGTTGGAATTGTCAGCGGCAAAAGAATTTAGGTACCGCGCTTTCGTTTGCCCACATTATTCCTGAGTGCAAGTCAGTTAGACACAGATCTTCCCACCAGCCCAGGACAGATTGCCATAAAGGGGCCCAGGAGACTGCCTAGGAGATGGAGGAGTCAAGAATATGACTGTGAGGTGGAACTATCTTCATTCATTTATAGTGCAGCTTGAGAGATTTCCTGTGCCCACTAGCTTTGAATTGTAAGTTGGACCAAGTGGGTGACTATATCGTCCTTCTGGTATGGCAAAAACTGTAGCAATGAGTCCATTAGCTGACTTAGTTTACCATCTTACAGGAAGAATTCAAATGTGGAGCTTTCTAGGTGTCAAATTTCAGCTGTCTCCTAATCCTTGGACAGGGGTGATTGCTGCCAGGAGCTATGTAATCCTGCATAGGACTATAAATCCCTTCCTGCGACAGATGATACAGTCCTAGTTGCTCTCTGGTCCATTCTGATTCATGGCGAACCCATGTATGTCACAGTAGAACTGTGCTCTATAAAGTTTTCAATGACTGATGTTTCATAAGTCAATGGCCTGGCCTTTATTCCAAGGCACTTCTGTGTAGACTCAAGTCACTAACCTTTTGGTTAGCAATTTAGGGCAGGGGCTCTGAGAAGACAAGAAATGAACATGCTTTATATGTGAGGAAGACAGCCTTTGAGATGGCTTCATAATCCCCACCTGCTGGTATTCACACCCATGTATAGTCCCCTTCCCTTGAGTGTGGGCTGAATTGGTGATTGTCCTCCAAATAATAAACTATGGCAAAAGTGATAGATGTCGCTGCAGAGATTAGGTTACAAAAAGACCAGATTCCCACTTCCTCACTCTCTGTCACTATTTCTCTCCCTTTCTCTGAGGACATCTGGTTAGCATGTTGCAAGCTGACTAAGAAGAAGCCCATGTGATGTCTCTGGACAATACTCCAAGAGGACCTGGAGCCTGCCAGCAGCCACACAAGTGAGCTTGGAGGCGGGGTCCTCCCTCAACAAGCTTCCTGATGAAACCACAGTCCTGACCAACACCTTGATTTCCAGCTATGAATGCTTTTAATGCAGAAAACACCAGTTAAGCCCTGCCTGCATTCCTAACCTAGGGGGACAGAGATAATAAATGTTTTTTGTTTTAAATTACTATATTTGTTATACAGCAATAGTTAGCAAATGTGATTTGCATTATTGCAGGTAAAATGGAGTGCTAATTCTATATTTTCCAGATGAAAACGCTCTGAGAGTTTGACTTTCTAGGTCTGTCAAGTCCGTCGTAGAAAGAGGCTTATGTGGATTTCACCTCCACTCCATTCGCTGTCCCTGAGTGGCCTGAAGCAATATCAGCCCTAGTTTGAGGGCTCTGATGTCTCTGCTCTTGCACCCTTCAGAACAATCTAGAAACTGTTAGAATGCATCAGACCATGTGCTTCAGATAAAAGCATCATCCATAAATTGCTCAGGTTGCTTCTCTTTCCTTCCAGGGAAAGTTGTTATCTCGGTTCTATATTCCCCTGGACTTCATGCCGTTTTATTTGTATGTCCTTTCCTCTGTCCTGTGTGAGAAGCACTAATGACACAGTGGTTTAAACTATTGGCTGCCAACCAAAAAGTCAGTGGTTTGAACCCAGCTGCTGCCCCATAGGAGAAAGATGAGTCTGTCTGCTTCTGTAAAGATTTCCAGCTCAGGGAACCCTGTGGGGCAGTCGTATTGGCCTACAGGGTTCCTATGTATAGGAACCAACTAGATGTAAGGTTTGGTTTTCTGACTTTCAGACCAGTTGGGTATTTTTTTTCCTCCCAAAAATGGGGTTTAAAATTTCATTCTTGAAAATACACCACTCTCATATGAGTTGTGAACCAAGCATACTTTCATATTTTTTTTAAGTTGAAGGGAATTGTGTGATTTCATCCCATTTGCAGTGTGACAAAATGTATAAAGAATGTAGCGGGCTGAGAGTCCTTGCAAGAGTTGTTGTTGTTGTTAAGTGCTGTCAAGTCGGTTCTGACCCATGGCAAGCAGCTGGTGAGCTTGAACTGCCGACCTTGCAGTTCAAACGGCTTTGCAGTCTGGTGCATTAACCCACAATGCCACTCCAGGACTCCTTGCAAGAGTTAAAATACCAATAATCTTCATTCCATCTTGAAAACATTGCCACATTATGAGATGCAAAGAGGGATTTAACAAAAGGAAATCCTGGTACATTCATATCTAAATCAATCCCTCAATACTTTTGGTGGTTAGTACTCACTACCTACTTATCTATTCATGTTGATATGTGAACTTCTTATTCATACTAAAATGAATTTGCCCAGTTGGGAATGTTTTTTTGAGAAGAAGAACAACAAAAAATGTTAGTAAGTTGAACATGGACTTCTGGTGTGGTGCTGTAGGATCAGCACTGGGTTACGAACCATAAGGTCGGTGGTTCAAACCCACCAGCTGCTCTTCAGGAACCCTATACACGGTCGCTTAAGGAGCTCTGGTAGCTCAGTGGTTACGAATCGGGCTGCGAACCTCAAAGTCGGCAGTTCGAAACTACCAGCTGTTCCGCAGGAGAAAGATGAGGTGTTCTGCTCCCATAAAGATTTACAGCCTTGGAAACCCTGTACAGGGTCACTATGAGTTGGAACCGACTCCATGGCACATAACCACCACCACCACACAGGGTCGCTATGAGTCGGAACTGACTCGACCGCACTTAACAACAAAGTTGAACATGGACATACTTGCATCACAAAAAAGGCACCTGCCTTTAATATGAGTTGTGAGATTATTATACCTAAACCTTAAAAAGTTATTCTAATAGGAAGCAATTATTTTAACTTATTTGCCACATTGCAAATCAGGTGATGCTGACTTAGGTAGCAGATTCACACAAGATATAAACATTCCAAAAAATGATAGCGATATGAGGATCTCTCAAAGAGTACATAGTGTGCTTTTCAATAGGTTTGAAGAAAACCACCTGTGGGATTCTGAAAGTTTTTCTCCTGCCTAATAAATTTGTCTTAATTATCCATTCCATTTTTTAACTCACTTGGCCTTGGGTGCATTTCTTCATATTAGAATCCTGCTGAGAAATCACCAGCATCAGCCATCCATGGTCCTATGCTTGGGTTCTTTTACAAATTCAAATTCCCAAGGTGGTACATCAAAGTGAGATTGAATTGTAAAAAGTCATTTGTTGTTTTTGGCCGGATGTGTAGTTGACTTAAGTCAGGACCACAAAGCTAATGCACATAGCCCTTAATGTGGTTCTAAGTGCCTCACGTAGATTAACTAGTTTAACCTTCACAACGACTTATGAAGTGGGTGATATTACTATTCTAAATTGATATAGAAGAGAAAATGAGTAAATGGCAGAGCTGAGACTCAAACCCAGTTATTCTGATTCTCCAGACTCCATGCTTGTAACCATTATGCATACTACCCCGCATGCACCAGTATATGCAATTGAAAAAAAAAAAAAGAAAGAAACTTACTAAAGAGAAAAGTGAAATGTTCATTACTATGAATTTCTTGGTGTAAAATTCATTCTGCATAAGCGAAAAAGGAATCTAAATGATTTCAAAGAGTATGTCATTTTTTATAATAATGCTTTTAAAGAAATTGTTATATGATTTTTAAACACTACAACGATAGGAATGAACCTCCAGTGCCTGAAATCAGTTTCCAGATAGATTGATTGCTTGGGAAGGGGCATTTTCACTGACTAACTTCTGTCACTTAGGTCCATCAGATGAAGTTAAAAAACAAAATCCTTGTTCTCTTAAGTAGGTTGAAAGCAAGTTCATACTGGGAATTTGCCAAGCAAACCTTTTATTGAACATAGTGTTTTGGGACTGATATCTTGAGCCCTGCCCAGTCTGAATAATCAGAAATTTCATATCAGATGAGTCCAAAGGTAGTAGCATGGCTTTCCATCAAGAAACCGGTCCCAGATGTCACAACTGTAAAGGTAGAAGTTTCGTAACAAAAAGAGGGGAGTTTTTAATCTTACAGTCCAGGAACAGAGGACCCTAGGACCATCAAGGGAAAAGAGCATGAGCAGAATGTGGGACTCTATCCAGAGAAGGAGGCAGAGATGAGGGGGCATGGAGAGAGGGAGCAGTTGAGGACTCTAGACTCATGGAGTGAAAAAGCCTATGTGCTTGTGGCCAGGTGCTTAGTGGCCAGGAGGCAGGCTTGCAGAATGTGCCCTTTGTTTGTTTAAATGATTATAGATTCCTGAGTATTTTTGTGTACACCCACCCCACCCACACACACACACACACACACACAGAGGAAAGAGAAGCAAATACTGTTTTTGAATGATGATGCACGGAACAGACTGTAATCATTGCAATGAAACGATTGTGTAAAACTGATGTTCTCCCATGTAAACTATCACTCAATTCACAATAAAAACTGAAAAAGAAAGAAACAGGCCTCAGAGCATTTTCCTGGCCAGACTTCCCTTGCTAATGTCAAAGGAATCGTGACTAGATTAAGTATTGTTTTAAAATCATAAATGCACTCTCTTATTGGCCAAGCTAAAATGAGTTTTTACTCAAATTCTTTTCTTTTTTTAAATACCATTTTGTTGTGTTTTCAGTGTAGTGATTCTTCTATAGCTTCAACAAGAAGTCTGGAAAATTGTACAAGCTCAGCAGACACATAATTCCTTTTAGCTTTGCCATTGCCTTGGGATGGGATGGGGGCGACCCTGTCACCTCACTTTTTCTTCATCATAAAAGGGACTTAACATCCTTGGCATTTCCCAAGCTCACATGAGGGAAATGAGTTATGATGTGAGAACTTTCTGAGCTTAAGTTTTATGTAACCTTCTTGACTGAGGAGGTTTATAACGTGGTCTTGGCTATGCCTTGAGACTCACAGAAGCAAGACTTAGAGCACTATCTCATTTCTTTCTTTCTTTTTTAAAGCAGCTTTGAGATATAATTAATATGCCATAAAATCCACATAAATTGTTTAATCAATGGCTTTTTATTCACAGAATTGTGCATCCATTAATTTTACAACATTTTCATTGTCACAAACAGAAACGGCACACCTTAGCTGTCATCCCATAATTCCCTCATTCACCCAGCCCTACACAATCCCTAATCAACTTTCTATTTCTTCAAGTAGAGATTTTCCTGTTCTAGAAATTTCCTAACAATAGAATCATATTAAATGTGGCCTTTTGTGTCTGGCTTCTCTCATTAAGCTTAATGACTTTCAAGTTTTTCCATGTAAATGATCAGTACTTCATTACCTTGTCTGGTCAATGATAATTCCATTGTATGGCTATACCACTCTATTTATCCATTTGTCAGTTGATGGATATTTGAATTATTCCCACCTTTGGCTACTTTAAATAGTGTTACTATGAATATTTTTGTTGTTGTTGTTATTAAGTGCTGTCAAGTTGGTTCTGATTCATAGAGACCCTGCATAAGGTTTCTGAGGCTTCATGGGAGCAGAAAGTCTCATCTTTCTCCCACGGAGTGGCTGGTGGGTGCAAACCATGGACCTTATGATTTGCAGGCCACTTTTATCACATGGAGCCCCTGTGTTCCCATTATGAATATGAGTATGCATATATCTGTTTGAGTATCATTTTAAAACTATTTTGAGTATATATAGCTGGGGTGGAATTTCTGGGTCACATGGTAATCTATGTGTAACTGTTTGAGGAACTGCCAGATTGTTTTCTTTTAATTTTGTTTTATTGTGATTTGGCTGAAATGTCAGACTGTTTTCCAAAGTGGCTGAACTGTTTCATATTTCCACCCGTAATGTCTAAGCTCTCCAAGTTCTCCAGGTTTTCACTAATGTTTTTTATTTCCTCCACCATTTCCTTCTTTCCTTCTTTTTTTAAATAATAGCCATCCTAGTGGATTAAGGTGGTCTCTCACTGTGGTTTTGATTTTCATTTTATTTCCCTGAAGGCTAATGCTTATGAACACCTTGAATATGCTCTTTGGAGAACTCCCTACTTGTAATTTATTTCTAGTCTGCTTCAGTTTCTTCCCCTTCATGGGAACAGGTACTATTACATGACTCTTCATCATGGACTTCATTTCCCTTATTACAACACATAACCGCCACAAAAGCATGAAACAGATTTATAAAGCTCATGAATTAAATTAAGCTGAAACAGATTTAGTCAGCTAGTGATTATATACATACTATTATCAAACACATTGATTTTTTAAATCCTTCAAATAGAGATCTCAAAGTCCATTCCAAATGGCCTTCTAATCAGTCTAATGATTGACCTTATCAAAAGGTCCTAGGACTTCAGGCGCTTCCCTGACAGGGCAGCACAGGTGCACGGGCTCTGGGGAAGGGTGGGTGGTTTCGTACAGAGGCCCCCACTGGGTAGACAGACAGCCTTTGGGCAAATGTAAGACTTTAGCCTCCAATACTGTAGACTTGATTTTTTGAAGGGTCTAGCTGCTGGGGAGTTGTGGGCATTTTGGACCTTTGCCCACCTGCACTCGCCTGTGCTCGCCTCCCGCTGGCCTGTGCGCAGGACTTGAGAGGACCCGTTCGGAGGGCGGGCGTGCCCAGAGAGCCAGTGGGGCCACAGGAACTGGCATGGTCCTTTGTGGGGGTGGGGGGGCGGCTCATTGGCACAGGAGGTGTTGTCAGGCTGGGTGCCCACGGCGCAGGGAGGCAGAGAGGCATTTTTTGATGTCATCAGACATGGATGCCATCTACCTGCAGCCACTAATTCCGCCCTCCACCCCCTCTGTCTAGGCTAGCCCTCTGCCCAAAATCCGAGGCTCAGGCCAGCCCATCAAGGCACAAGCCAGCACAAGCAGAGATACTTTGAGGTGGGTTTTTACCACCAGCAACAAGGCAGTTCTGCTGTGGCTCTGCAGGTTAAGGGACCAGACTGCAGAGCCTTTTGAACTGCAAGGTTGGTGGTTTGCGCCCACCAGCTGCTCCTTAGAAACCACCCTATACTGGGTCTTTTTTTTTTTTTCCTTTTTCTGTGTGTGTGTGTGACTAGGATTGCCTTAATTAATCTCGTTGTTTTTTCTGATGCTGAAAATCCTTCTTTTTTTTTTTTAGTCTTGCTTTGTTTTTATCTCATCATCGACTTTGTTTTTGATTTTGATTTTGGTTTTGTTTTCTACCCGACTGGTGTTGCTTGGCTGTCACATAGCCTCCCTTCTGTTATCGAAGAACTCTGCTTTTGTTTTTGATTTTGATTTTGGCTTTGATTTCTACCCAACTGGTGTTGTTGGGCTGTCACATAGCCTCCCTTCTGCTATTGGAGGACTCTTTGTCCCCCTACATTACA
>NW_006408521.1:11424370-11426187 GCF_000296735.1 Chrysochloris asiatica | reverse complement strand
AAAAAAAAAAGTCCTAGGCAACCCTCAAGACTACGAAGGAGCCTTGGTGGTATAATGGGTAAGTGCTTGACTGAGAAATGAAAGGTTGGAGGTTCAAACCCACCTAGTGGCTCCACAGGAGAAAGACCTGGAAAATGGCTTCCATAAAGACAACAGTCTAGAAAATTCTATGGAGAATTCTATTCTGTCCCATGGGATCACCGTGAGTCAAAGCTGACTTGATGACATCTAAAAACAGCGGTAGTGAAGTTGGCCTAGGATTGGACATTGTTTCGTTCTGCTGTGCATGGGTCACTATGAGTCGGTTCTGACTCGATAGCATCTAACAACAACAACAACAACAGCCTTCAAGGCATTATTCCCAGGCCCAGCAACATAGGCCAAGGTCCAGTCACCAACAATCAGAAGAGGCATTCAGAATAGACATAGGAGGGTCACATTATATAGTAAGAGCCTTTCAAACCCAAATAGAATAACCAACCATCTTAGTTGGCCTGGGACTTAAACTAGCTTTAAAACTGCAAGTCCGGCACTCCAGGAAACCCTAGTTCTGGGCAAATTGGGATGGTCAGTCCTCCCAGAACCAAACTAATTCATCCATGGATGTTGACAGCCAAGTAAAAATTGAGGACGTATTAAATAGGAGTGTGGACACGTTCAGGCCTGTCAGACAGCCTGGGTTTGAATTTTGGCCCTGCCACTTACTTCTTAACTTGTGAATTTAAGTTATTTCCACCCTGTGAGCCTCAGGGAAGCTCACAGGAGCTCTGTCAGTGTTGTAGTTAACATGAGTAAGTTCCTAAGAGTGAAAATCTTAGTCAAGAGTAACCTTGAAAATTCTTCAAATACAAAACCCAGAACAATTCTATGGCTTGGTGTGGTTACTACAGAGGCTAATTTGACAAGTTTCTCTAACTCTTTATGAATTGTTATAGTTGTTAGGTGCTGTTGAGTCAGTTCCCAACTCATAGTGACCTTATGTACAACACAACAATACACTACTGGCTTCTGTGCCATCCTCACTATCTTTCCTAGGTTTAAGCTCATTGGTGCAGCCATTGTATCAATTATCCTGACTTTCTTCTTGCCACTCTTATAACTGCTTCCAGGAACAACAGTTATTACCTGTTGCCAGGAGCAACTGTTTCATTGCTTTTAATGAAGAATCAGCAAAGTCTATAGTCATTCATTCAGTCTTTCCAAAGGTTTTAAGGCACAACTACACATACTACTTACTTGTTGTATGCTTACTGGGTGGACTAGCATCTTCTGCATCATTTGAAATCTCTTTCTCTTTCTGTTTTTGTTAAGGACACAGAAGAATTCTTGCAAGTTAAATGTATGTAATGCATATACTTAACATATACATGCAACCCATCAGTTGTTCCTTGGAAACCCTATACAGGGTCACTATGAATCAGAACCGACTTGGTGGCAACATATACAAGGGAGCGTGGTAACTCTGTAGCATAAGCACTGGACTTTGCACCACAGGGTTGGCGGTCCAAGCCCACCAGTCAGTCCTCTGGAGAATTATGAGGCTTCCTGCTCTCGTAAAGATTTACAGCTTCAGAAACTTTGTTCAGGCTCGCTATGAGTCAGAACTGACTTGATGGTACTTAATGGCAACTTATTGAAATCACTTAGAGGGTCAAGTAAGCCCTCAGTAGAAAGGCCCTTGGGGTATGTTCAAGAAGATGTCTGCTGCTGCTATGTGACGTCCAGTCAGTTCCGACTCATAGCGACCCTGTACAGGGTTTCCGAGGCTGTAAATCTTTACAGGAGCAGAAAGCCTCATCTTTCTCCCACGGAACAAC
>NW_006408521.1:11421089-11422974 GCF_000296735.1 Chrysochloris asiatica | reverse complement strand
AAACCCTGTACAGGGTCACTATGAGTCGGAACCGACTCCACGGCACATAATCAACCAACCAAGCAGGGGTTGCCTAGAATAGAAAACAGATTTTTTTTGCACACTCTGTTATACTGTTTGATTTCTTCACATGTAAATGCAATGCATAAAAAATAATAATGTAGAAGATCAATCAGTATTTTTAGTACTTAGCTAAAGCTACTGCATCTCACCTGTGTTAGAACACAGTGATGAGTTCTAGAATTCCTACTACTCTTTGTTTTTTTCTTTTCCTTTTTGGCAATTATTAAGTAAAGTAGTCCATATTTGAGCTGGAATACTTCCCACATACTATTATGAAATAAAACAAACAAATTTGTCCGGGAAGAGGCTCAGTCCAAATGCTCATTAGAAGTAAGGATAGTGAGACTTCATTTCATGTACTTGGGACATGTTAACAGGAGAGACCAGTCCCTGGAGAAAGACATTAGAAATATGAATAAGAATCATAGTTTAAAAATTGGACTAAGTAAAAGCGTTTTCCTCTCACCCTCCTTAATATGCACAGAAATCTGTGTGTCAAGTGAAATTCTTCCCTTAAGAAGACTTTATAAAATGAACTGATAGAACAATTTTGAAAAGGGCTTTAGAACAGTTTGTTTGGTGCTGAGACCTCAGGATGCGAGGAACCAAGGGAGCCTCTTGTTCACCTGTTGAATAGCTTCTTATGCACTTCACTCAGATAGAAGCTGCTGGAGAATGTTGTTCAGCGCATTTTTTTACCCACTGTGGGTAGGAGAGAGGTTGACATCAGATAGTTGCCAATAAAGAAATCTTTAGTACATTTCCTGGGCCGTCTCAAAATTTACATTGGGCAGGAATGCAGGCATATTACGAATGTATCGGTTTGACAAAAGCTAGCAGTGTCATCTGAAATTGTCCCAGTGTGAGTGGTACATGCACCTCGTAATTAGAGACCCAAGGACATATTTCACACGTCACTTGTGCTGGCCCATCACTTGTTTAGGTTTGAGATGAACCAGACACCATCCCTATCCTCACAGCATAGTGGGGAAGACAGGAATCTATATAAATACTTGAATTCTATGTAACCAGTACAATCATAGACTTGTACAGAAGCAACAGAGAGTAAAGCTGGAGGAAGTCTGGGGCAGGGCAAACAGAAGGAACTTCAGCAAGGGCATGACACATGAACTACGTTTGGAAGGAAAAACAAGACTTGGAAATTAGGAGTGGGCAAAGAACAGTGCAGTCAGATGAAGCTGTGCGTTCAGAGGCACAGCAGTCTGAAAAATTCAGCTCAATGTAAGGATCACCAGTACTTCAGGAATTATAGTGGAAACATCACTTGGAAGGTGGGGGAGATTCAGCAGATGAGCCTGGTAAAAAAGGAAGGTCTGAGGTTACAAAAGATGTGGCCATATGGGTCAAGGGCTTAGACTTGTTTCATTGACAACAGGGACGAGTGAAAGGTCTTAGCATCAAGGAGCTCCTTTCTCCCACTTTGGTTGGATTTTACAAGTAGCAGGAACTGAAGGGCAGGAAGAGAGAAGAGGTTAGGTGTTTCTCAAAAGAAGATGGAAGGAATACACAGAGTCAATGAACCAAAAAGAAATGATTGATGTTCAACTATTTCAAGAGGTAGCATATGATCAAGAGCCACTAGTACTGAAGAAAGAAGCACAAGGTGCATTGAAGGCATTGGCAAAGAACAAGATTCTGGGAATTTATGGAATACAAATTGAAATCTTTAAAAAAAACTGATGCAACACTGGAGGTACTCACTCATCTATATCAAGAAATTTGGAAGACAACTACCTGGCCACCTTACTGTAAGAGATCTATATTTGTGCCCATTCCAAAGATAGTTGACCCAACTAAATGC
>NW_006408521.1:11395136-11420989 GCF_000296735.1 Chrysochloris asiatica | reverse complement strand
AAAATTGATTCAGATGAGAACATAGAACAAGGGATATCATTGCTGATGTCAGATGGATCTTGGCGGAAGGCAGAAAATACCAGAAAGATGTTCATCTATGCTTTATTTTCTACACAAAGACTTTCAATTGTGTGGGTCATGACAAGCTATGGATAGCACTGTGAAGAATGTATATTCTGGAACACTTAACTGTGCTCATGAGGAACCTGCACATAGACCAAGAGGCAGTTATTTGACTAGAGCAAGGGAACACCGAATGGTTTAAAGTTAGGAAAGACTGTATTCTTTCACCATGCTTATCCAATAGTATGCTGAGCACATAATCTGAGAAACTGGATTATATATGAAAAAGAATGTGGCATCAGGAATGGAGGAAGACTCATTAACAACCACAATATTCAGATGATACAATCTTGCTAGTTGAAAGTGAAGAGGATTTAAAATACTGATGAATGTCAAAGACCATAGCCTTTGGCATTAGTTGCACCTCAATGTCAAGAAAACAAAAATTCTCACCACTGGACTAGTAAATAGCATCCTGATAAGTGGAGAAAAGATTGAAGATGCCAAAGACTTCATTTTGCTTAGATCCACAATCAACACACATGGAAGCGGCAGTCAAGAAATCAAATGACATATCACAATAGGCAAATCTGCTGCATAAGACCTCTTTCAAGTGTTCAAGAGCAAATATATTCATTTGAGGATTACGGAGTGCCTGGCCAAAGTCATGGTATTTTCAATAGCTTCATGAGTCCTGGTGTGGCGCTGTGGGTTAATGTGCCAGACTGCAAAGCTGTTTGAACTGCAAGGTCGGCTGTTCAAGCTCACCAGCTGCTCCTTGGAAACCCTATACAGCGTCACTTTGGGTCGGAATCGACTCAACGGCACTTGACAACAACAACAACATATGCATGTGAAAGCTGAACAGGAAGACTGTAGAATTGATGCATTTGAATTACAGGCTTGGAGAAGAATATTGAAAGTACCATGAACTGCTAGAAGAAGGAATATATCCGTGTTGGAAGAAGTACAAACCGAAAGCTCCTTAGATCAAGGATGGCTAGACTTAGTCTCTCAAACTTTGGACATGTTATCAGGAGGGACCAGTCACTGGAGAAGGCCATCATGCTTGGTAAAGTGGAGGGTCAGTGAAAAAGAGGGAGATTCCCAAGGAGATGGATTGTCACAGTGACAGCAGCAATGGGCATAACAAAAATTGTGAGTATTGTGCAGAACTGGGCAGTGTTTCCTTCTGTTGTGCAAAGGATTGCTATGAGTTAGAATCAACTCCATGGCACCTAGCAATGACAATCTCATACATGTATTAACTGGAGCCCTAGTAACGAACTTTTTGACTTACCCTCATATGTAGCTTTCTGATGAGGGAACGTTTTTTAAAGTACAAGCACAACAAAAACCTAAAAGGAGCAGGATGTGTTGCCCAGTTAAGGGCAAATCCCAGCAACTAGCATATCCTTGAAAGAAATGTTGCTATTAAATGCTGTAGAGTCGGTTCTGACTCATAATGACCATGTATAGGGTTTCCAAGGAGCGGCTGGTGGATTTGAACCACCAACCTTGTGGCTAGCAGTCCAGTGCTTATCCTACAGCTCCACAACAGGAGAAAGACTATAATCCAGATTGAGTGAGAATGTCAAATATGACAGAGGGATCATGTCAGAGCAATGTTGGTCAAGAAAGAGAACAAGGAAGGGCTAAAGAAGATGACAGAATCATGCAAACATAATTTTTCACTCTTTGTTACAGCAACAGTCTTCCATTTGAAGTGTGGAGAGCACTCATTATAAGGAGGAGAATTCATGCTCCAGGTGGTAAGAGGTGAATGAGGACATCTGTTCAATGTAAAGCTCACTCTGACCTTCTGACAGCCACTAGACCAAAGGCAGATGTGATTTCACAGATGATTGATCATCTCTCTCAAACACTGTCTCTCTGCTTGGAACGACACTTGTAGTAGCAATAGTAACAGTTGTAATCTTTATAGCTAAAATTTACTAAAAGCTTACTGTTAGTGTACTGGCTTCAGTGTTTCACACAGATTAACTCATTAATCCTTACAACAGCCTGGGGAGGTAGATATAATTACCATCCCCATTTAATAGATAAAGGAATTGTGGTCCAAATCCAAATTTGGACAAATAAGATTGTGGAAATGGCTTAGATAGAGCTCCTCTATCTAACTATAATGTGCATATCTTGTCAAAATGTACACTCTGATTCAGTAGACCTGAAGAAGGGTAGGTGAGTCCACCTTTCTATGCAGCTCTCAGGCACTGGCGATGCTGGTCTTTGAACCACTTTTTGATTACCAAGAGCTCGATTGCCAAGCACTAACCACATCTGAACTATTTGGGGTCCTTTTTGAAAATAACTGATTCCCAGAACTCACTTAGAACCTATTGAATAGATTCTCTAGTATGGGACCCGGACATCTGTGTTTTAAGGAAGTGATTCTGAAGAACACCCAGACCTGTAAACAAGTGGTCAGAACAAACTAAATATTACTTTAATTGACCTATTATCAAGTCTTTGTAGGATAATTAAGAAGTTGGAGCTAATAGTTAGGGCAATCAAAACTGGTTGGGTAACTACACCCCCAAAAATATGTAAACCCAGAGGATACCCCTTAGATGAGAGATCTGACCATGCCCTAGGCAAGAGAAATGAGAGTTGCTTGGATGAAATCAGAAAGCATGCACATATTTGTAGCTGGTAAACAGCTGGGAGGGAAAACAAATGTGATTGCTAAAAGAAAATCAAGATTTACAGGATCTTCAATAGCTGAGACACTGAGCTAAAAGCATCAGGGTTAGAAGTAGACATAATAATGTAAAATCCTACAGTCGTATTCATAAAATAAACGACAAAAGTTAAGTGATGTAATCTGGCAATTATTGATATAAAAAGGACCTGAAAAGTTTAGTTGACGACCCTCTGGTGGTGTAGTGGGTTACACAATGGGCGGCTAACTGAAAGGTCAGCAGTTTGAATCCACCAGATGCTCAGAGAGAGACAGAGATGAGGCTTTCTGCTCCTGTAAAGATCTACAGCCTCAGAGATCTTCTGGTTGTTGTTGTTGTTGTTGGCGTTCTGTAAATCTTTAAGGCTGTAAGGCTTCTGTAAGGCTGTAAATCTTTACAGAAACAGAGAGTCGCAGCTTTCTCACATGGAGCAGCTGGTAGATTTGAACTGCTGACCTTATGGTTAGCACACTAACACGTAACCCACTACGCTACCAGAGTTCCTTCAGAAACCCTACAAACCCTACGATATAGGCAATACTAGTAAAAAGAAGTTGGTGCTCTCTTGGAAGAGAGAAGGAAACAAATGATTTTGTTATAAGTAGCTTCAAAGGTCAGAAACAGAATCATGGTATGGAAGCTGCAGGGAGGCAAATTTTAGTCAGTACATACGGAAGAACGTTTTAAGAATTGGCCTGATTAATGGTGGAATGGGAAGCGTGATGGAAGATCCAACTCCATGTTCCTGAAACTGTTCAAGGAGCTGTGTTGTAAAGAGATTCTTGTCACTGCTTAGAGCCTGCGCTAAATGACCTCGTAAACACTCACAGCTGAAGAGAGTTTGTCATTCTGGCAGCATGCGCATATATAAAAGGAGACATTCATATATCATCAAGGGTTTGTCTCATCTCCCAGTGGGTTCTTCATTTCCTCTTTCTCAAAGATAGAAGTACTGCTGTCCAGATTTCAAATCCTTGTTTTAAGGTGTTTTGATATTTTTGAAATTAAATATTGGGAGAAAGTAGAATATGCATTGTTTTATTCCAAAATACTGATTGATCATCTAATATTGATAACAACTGAAAAATAACATATAGCACACTGGTGGCACTGCAGCATAAATACTGGACTGTTAATCACAGGTTGGTAGTTCAAACCTACCAGCTGCTTTGTGGGAGAAAGATGAGACTTTCTGCTCCCATAAAGATTTACAGCCTCACAAACCCTATATAGGGTTGCTGTGAATTCGAACTGACTAGATGATTCCTAACAACTACAACAACAATGATCATGTTGTTGTTGTTAAGTGCTGTCAAGTTGGTTCCGACCCATAGCGACCCTTATAGGGTTTTCTAGGAACGGCTGTTAAGCTTGAACCACCAACCTTGTGGTTCAAGCCGACCTTGCAGTCCAGCGCATTAACCTGCAGCGCCACACCAGGACTCCAAAATGATAATAGCTAACAGTATACACTGCTATGAGTTACTCACTGACCTAAGCACATTCAATCATAACTATAATTCTATAAATAGGGTGATGGTATTATCCCTATTTTACAGATAAGGAAACTAAGTCACAAAGACATTAAATAAATTGCCCTGGGTTTCACAGTTAATGAGAGGCAGAGCCAGGCATCAAACCCAGGCTTTCCAAGGAGTGACTGGTGGGTTTGAAATGCTGAGAAATTAACAAATATAAAAATCAGAAAAAACGAGGATCTTACAGCCCAGACTTCAAAATCTCATTCCATTCCTGCTGTACAGTCATGCATGGCTTAACATCTACAAAATGTTCTGTGAAAGAGGATGTTATGTGATTTGGATGTTGTGGTAAATATTCAAATGGCCCTTGGCAGAAAAAGGTTTCCAACCCTGGTCTAGACAATAGATACTTTTCTGTCTTTAGGTAGCATCCAACTCACAGAGACTCTGTGCACAACAGAATGAAACACTCCCTGCTCCTGCGCGGTCCTCACAATTGTCATGTTGGAGCCCATTGTTGCTGCCACTGTGTCACTTCATCTCATTGAGGGTCTTCCTCTTTTTTGCTGAGACAGTTTTCACTAATGCACAAATTCTACATACAAGTCATTTTTTCTACTCCTGGCATTGTGGGAGCTACATACAGGCCAAGGCTTCTCCCAGTAGGTATATAGTGCAACCTGTCCTCTGTGGTGTGCTTGTCCTTGACTTAGCCAGTCCCCAAACATGTCTTTCTTCTCAGACTCTCATCTCTTATGCTAACTTTCAAATATGTTGTTGTTGTTGTTAAGTGCCATCGAGTCGGGTCCGACCCATAGCAAATATAGACATTTCTTATTCACTACTCTTGTCTCTTTAAAAGCAGGCGATTTCTTAACAAATGCCATGTTTTGGATCTGTTTCTATCTTGTCCCCTGTTGTTACTGACCAAACACCTGAGGAGAGAGGACATCTTCTATATCTATCCTCCAAAGGAGGGATCAGTGTCAACAGCCTCTCCACTCCATCGTTTTGTGTGACACTGTACTGCAGGAAGGCATGGCTATCAGTGAACAAAACACAGGCAGGTAGATAATTCACGGTGTCATGAAACAATAGAGGAAGAGTTAGGAGTTTAGTCTGAGAATTTTCTCAGTTCTGGAGATCTTTGTTTAGCCAACTGAAGGTAGCCTGTGTTTTTCTGACTCAGCTCCTACTCTCTTCCCAGTGAATGACAAGTCTCTTGAATTCTTAACTACCTCTCATTTCATGAGCAGAACTTGCTTTTGTAGGCCTGATCAATAAGGAGACTGGATCTTCGACAGGAAAGCCAGTCCCTGACAAAATCATCTTAGTTTCAAGATGAGCTCAAATGCTACTTTCTCCTGGGACCCTTCTCCTGGTCCTCAGTTGGAATGACTTCCTCCTCTCTTTATGCGTCGTAAAACTTTGTTGTTGGATTAGAACACTTATCAAAATCTGTTTTCCTTCACTAGATCCAGAACTCTTGCATTTTCCATCTTGTATCCCCCATGCAACCCATCCCAGTGCAATAAATATTGCATCACATTAGTTGGAGCTTTGAAATAGGCAGAAGACAGGTTAGAATAAGAAAAAGACACTGTAGGGACAAATATCCTTTAGGCCTAGCCACTGGGGTTTCTATCAGAATTATGGATTCTAAGACAACACAGGGATACTATCTTTAGACATTTTACACTAAAGAGATGCTTTGGAAGAAGAAGGAAACAGAAGGGTCAAATTCTTGGGGCTCAATTCATGATTTCTTCAATCTATCTCTTTTTTAAAAATCATTTTAATTTTACAGTAGAGAAAAATATGTTGTTGTTGTTGTTAGGTGCTTAATGGTTCTGATTTATAATGATCCCATGCACAACAGAATCTAACACTGTCCGGTTCTGCATCATCAACACAATTGTTTTCACACTTGAGCCCATTGCTGCTGCCACTGTGCTAATCCATCTCATTAGGGGTCTTCCGACTTTTCGCTGATCTTTCACTTTACCAAGAATGATGTCCTTCTCCAGGGACTGGTCCCTCCTGATAACATGTCAGAAGTATGAGAGACGAAATCTTGTCATCCTGGCTTCTATGGAGCATTCTGACTGAGCTTATTGCAACACAAATTTCTTTGTTCTTCTTGCAATCCATGGCACTTTCAATATTCTTCTCTAACATCATAACTCAAATTCATCAATTCTTCTATGGATTTCCTTATCTATTGTCCAACTTTTACATGCATATGAGGCTACTGAAAATACCATGGCATGAGTCAGGTGCACCTCAGTCCTCAAACTGATATATCTTTGCTCTTGGACACCCTAAAGAGGTCTCATGCAGCAAATTTGCTTAATGCAATACATCATTTGGTTTCTTGATTGCTGCTTCCATGAGTGCTGATGGTGGATTTAAGTAAAATGAAGTCTTTGATGACTTCAGTCTTTTCCCCCATTTAACATGATGTTATTTACTGATCTATTTGAGTTCATTCAACAAAAGTGAACAATATGTACTATTTATGATGGTTAAATGCAGTTTCCTTTTGTTATAATTCCTTCTTATATACTTAGAGTAATTAAAAAAAATTTTTTTGTTCAGGAATTTAGAAGATAGGGATAGTGCCCAAATAGTCAATGTCTATGAACATGCTCGGTGTGAAAGTATTACTATTGCTAACAAGTTTGATTCTTAAATGTGCACAAATAAATGTGTATGATTTCATGTCGATCTAGTGTTCTCCAAAGGGAGGTAGGTGTCCATGCCTCAGGGTGGAGGAAAAAGCTACAGGAAGGACGTCATTTTAAGTAATTTTGGATGTCCCCAGGTGTATCTAGTACATCCTCAGGTGCATTCCTGCCAAATGCAACTCAACCATAGCCACCAGCATTCTTCCAGTGGAAGCCTGCGTGCTGCTGTGTTGTTGAATGGGTTTCAGTCATACTTCCAGACTAAGACACACTGGGAAGAAAGACTTGGTGATTTGCTTCTGAAATTCAGCCATGAAAACCCTATGAATCAAAAACAACCCCCATTAAAAAAAAAACCTATGAATCACAGCACTGTAATCCTATTATGTATAGGGTATCCATGTGTCAGGAGATGACTCAACAAGAACTCTCATAAAATGGTTTTGTTGTTGTGTGCTGCCGAGCTGCCTCCTGCTCATACTGAGTCTGTATGACAGAGTAGAACTACCCCATAGAGTTTCCTGGACTATAGTCTCCATGAGAGCAAATCAGACAGCTTAAAAAATCAGATAGACTTCAAAGAAACCATACACTGAAGATGATGCTAATACTGAGAACACAAGCGAACTACAATAAAATGGAAGAGCTAGCATTTCTCACACTTCCTGGGACAAACTTTTTGATTAGAAATTTTATTTAAATGAGCTATTGAAAGATAATTTTTCAAATTAATCTTTGGATATGTTTTTCATTGTCTAGCAATTTTTGTTGCCCAATTACAAAATTATTAAAATTGATATTAAATTCTACCTTTTAAATACCCTTATTGTTGCACTTTTCAAAACTTGAAGAAAAAAACCTGGAACTTGCTAACTCTGGTAGCAGAGTGGATTATGAGCTGGGATTCTAACCACAAGTTCAGCAGTTTGAATCTCCCAGTTGTTCTGAGGGAGAAAGATGAGACTTTCTGCTCCCATAAAGATTTACAGCCTCAGAAACCCTATACACTGTTGTTATGAATACGAATTAGATGGCACACAACCACCAACATCCTTAAATTTTTTTCCAAATGAGTTTCAGTGAGTTTTGTATCTATATGTTTAGAAAACAAAACAAACCAAAAAAAACCCCACTGCCTTCCTGTTAGTGTATATAGAATAACTCACAGACATCAGAAAAGATGAAAACCCACTAGCCAGATCTATATAGCCAAAGTATTTGCATAGTTGAAGGATGTAATAGAAAATGATTAGTAAATGTGGCTGGTCATGCTTTATTTTTACTTATTTGATCTAGGAGTCTTTCTGAGTTATCTTTGTGACTGTGACATACATTTAAAACCCTGTTTAGATAAATAGAATTGAATCAAGAATCCAGAATAAACCTACAAATTTATCATGATCAGTTCATTTTAGACAAGGGTATTATGATAAGTCAATGGAAAAGAATAGTGTTTTCAAACAATGTGCTGGGTGGGAAAACTGGTAATCCACAGGCAAAAACTGAAGTTGAAGCTCTACCACATACTATCGATAAAAGTTAACTCCAAATGATCAAAGATGTCAATGTAAGATCTGAAATTATAAAAGTATTAGAAGGAAACTTGAGTATGTATCTTCATGACCTTGGATTAGGCAATTTTTTATAGCTATAACACCAAAATTACAAGTGACAAAAAAAAAAAATAGATTAACTGTACTACATCAAAATTAAAATCTTCTGTGCATCAAAGGATACTCTCAACAAAGTGAAAAGACAACCCATAGAATGGGAAAAAATAGATGTGCAAATTATATATCTGATAAAGATCTAGTATTCAGAATATATAAAGAATTCTTACTAGTCAGCAATAAAAAGGCAAATAAGTTATTAAAAAGGGGCAACACAAGGGAAATATACGCTTTGACTGACAACCATGCATGTCATCCAGAAAGGGAAGTGACCGAAGAACATCAATGAAGTGGCGAGCTAAGCCCTATATCGTTCAGCAAACTACTGTGAACCCGGGTGGAGACCTAGTCGGCCAGTAGCAAGGCAACATCTGGGGACTCATGGACTCAGAGTCAATGACACAGCCACAGAGGTCTAGAGTGGAGAGCGGGGCGGTCAGCTGATAAAAAGAGGCCAGACAGACGTAAGAACACCCACACTTGCAGATGATGCCCATTTGACTGGACTTCAATGACTGGATAAACAGAGCTCAACTCTAAGAAGAAAGAAGAGGGAAAAAAGTGTCATCTGATACAATTCGAAAAATATGACCTACACCTATGAATGCAGTAGCTCAAAAGAGGAAACAAGTCCCTGCTGCAAGAGCTATACCCACCCCCTTCACACAAAGGGTAGACAGGAATGGGCAACTAGGACATTGGCTATCCAAAATGCGGGGAGGGATACAAAGGCAAGAAGTGACTGGCTTTCAAGAGGGAACCTAGATCCAGAGGGCGTGGAGGAAGGTAGAATCTCCAGTGAGTGGTGTCCAGCCTGTCCAGGAAGGACTGAGGAAACGAAATATAGATGGGTCTCTTGGGATGCAATGGTGAATAATTGTTATCAGGACTGATTGTGAAGGTTGGAAATCTAAAGATGAACATTTTGTAGCAAAGAGGGGAGTGATTAACTTATCAGTCTAGAAGTGGAGGACCCTGGGACCATCGATGGAGAAGAGTGAAGAGTAAAATCCTACCCAGAGAGGCGGTGAGGCCTGAGATAGAGGCAGAGAAGACGACGTCAAGAGATGGTGTGGCTGGGGACTTGGGATCAGGAGATGGAAAGGGGCTGAGGATTGTAGTGGAGGGGGGTGCAAGCTTACGGGGTACACCCCTTGTTTGGGTGAGGATGCATGGACGGGATGGTGACTATGCCAATGAAATGATGGATGATGGAATGAATGTAAAGCTGATGTTCTCTCATGTAGACTATCACACAATTTACAATAAAACATTTAAAAGAAAAAAAAAAAAGAAAGGTTCGGGAGAAAAAAGAGAGAGAGAAAGATGAGGGTGAAGAAATGCACACACACACACAAAGGGGGCAATATATTTGAATAGACGTTTTTCTCCAAAGAAGATATACGAATAACCAATAAGCACATAAAAACTTGTGCACAATCATTAGTAATTTGATAAGTTCAAATCAAAACCACAATTAGATACCATGTCACAACCACCAAAATGGCTAAAATAAAAAAGGACAGTAAAAAGTGCTGGTCAGAACATGGAGAAATTGGAATGCTTTTTGATGGAAGTATAAAATGGCATAGCCACTGTGGAAAATCGTTTGGCAGTTCCTCAAAAGATTAAACATAGAATTGCTTTATGCCCAGCAATTCCTCTTCTAGGTACCCAAGAGAATTGAAACATATTCTCACACAAAAACTTGTGCACAAATGTTCATTGCAGCAATACTCATAACAGTTAAATTGTAGAAACAATCTAAATGTCTATCAGCTGATGAATGGGTAAACAGATTGTGGTGTGTGTTTTTGTTAAGCGCCATCCAGTTGGTTCCAACTCACAGTTTCCGAGGATTAGCTGGTGAGTTTGAACCACTTACTTCGTGGTTCAAACCAACCATACAATAGGAATATAAAAAGAAGCAGAGTATACTGATATATTCTATAACACTGATGAACCTTGAAAACGTTAAGTGAAAGAAGATATACACACAAAAAAATCACTCATTGTATGATTCTATTTTAATGTAAAATATCCAGAATAGGCACATCCATGGTGTTGTTAGGTACCAGTAAGTCAGCTCCAACTATAGCAACCCAATGCCCAACAGAACAAAACACTACCTGATCTCATGCTAGCCTCACAATTGTCACTATATTTCATTTCATTGTTGCAGCCACTGTGTTGAACCATCTTGTTGAGGGTCTTGTTCTCAGTGACCCTCTACTACTGGCAAATCCACAGAGACAGCAAATCAATGAAAGGTTGCCAGGGGCTGGGAGGAAGGAGGAATTGGGGAGAGACTGTTACCAGGTGTGATGAAAATGTTCAAAATTAGATGTTGAGGAGTTCACAACTTGGTGAATATATGAAAAACTACTGCTTGTGTACTTTGTTGTTGCTGTTGTTAAGTGCTGTCGAGTCGATTCTGACTCATAGCAATCCTTTATAGAGTTTCTGAAGCTATAAAGCAGGAGCAGAAAGCCTTATCTTTCTCTTGTGGCATGGCTATTGGATTTGAACTGCTGACCTTGTAATTCGAAGCCCAGGGCTTATCCTACTGAAATACTGCACTCCCCTTGTGTACTTTAAAAGGGTTGTTTTTATGTTATGCAAATTGACAAGACTATTTCAGCACTGTAATAAACTAAACTAGTACAAAACTTTAGATTCCAGTATCAGAGTAGAAAATCATGATTTTTAAAAAGAAAGATATATTTTTAATCATATTGCTCTGATTAGCAAAGCAGTAGTTTTTGTACTTTTACTAAATAAAATATAATTTTAAAATACTTTAAAGAAAATTTCATCTTTATCCTTTAAAGTTTAATTCTAGCCTGTTTTATATTATACAAAAATTATTAATACGTAGTGTTGTGATTGTGTGCCATCGAGTCAGTTCCAACTCATAGTGACCCTGTATAAGGTTTCCAAGGAATAGCAGGTGGGTTTGAACAGCTGACCTTGTGGTTAACAGTCCAGTTCTTAACCTACGGTACCACACCAGGACTCACAGCAGAACAGAGATATAAAGGAACCCTGGTGGTACAATGTTTAAAGTGCTTGCCTGATAACTGAAAAGTCAGTGGTTAAAACCTATCAGCCACTCCATGGGAGAAAGATGAGGCAGTCTGCTTCCTCACAGATTTATACCCTTGGAAACCCTGTGGGGCAATTCTACTCTCTCTTATGGGGCCTCAATGAGTTTGCATCAACTTAGCGACAATGGGACAGGGATATAATTTCTAAATGAGAAAATATAATGGAAATTTAAGCACAAGGTTTTTATTTAACAAAAGTTTAATACTACTGCTTTATGACTGTGTTTGTTAGATGACAGTCAGAAGAAAAAAAAAATTAGTAACTCCAAAGAAACGGATACAAGAAAATCAGCAAGTGATACTGACATATCAAAGTTTAGTTTATGTTAAGTATATTGTGGTAATTTGGGTCCATGATTAAAATTCCTCCTGGAAATTTTTCTAAAGTTATACCCAACTCATTTCTATTCTTGATCATGTAGTAGCAACTTGGTACTAAGCAAATTTCCATTCCTCCATGGAAGAGGTCCCACCTTATATGCTATGTACTAAAACATACCCTTTGAAAAGAATAACCTTACAGTTCTTTCTTTAGTCATGTCCCTGACTGTTAGCCAGGGGTTGGCAATTTTACCAATTCAGCCAGTACCACAGACATCGTCTGGACCAGCGTCTAATTTCTTTTCCCTGCTTGTCCTGGAAAAAGACAGTGGTATCCCTGTAGTCTGTGATGTGTCTCTTCAAATATTTGCCTGACCTCGTTATCCAGAATGAAGTTGACTACACAGTCATGAGTCTGTGTAGGGACTTGATACTCCCTTGAAAATGACAAAGCAAAATAGAATGATCTGTCTAGCCAGTCTTGGAAAATACAGTTGCCAGATTCCACTAGCTAGTATTTACCAAGGTTGCTATTGGTTTAAAGAAAGCTCATGAGCAATGTGCTGGCTACAGCCCTCCGCTCCTGAAACCCTGCTGTGAACAGTTTTCTACAAGAACCTAACCTGCGGAAAGTTTGTCCCTTTGTTGGCCTGCCTGCTCCCTACCTAGTCTTCTGGATGTCTTTATACTTTAGGAGCAGCAGATAAGCTGAGGGCCAAGTTACACTTAATATCCTGCAGTATAAGCTACTTGATCTAAAGAACTAATGTCTTTCCTTTTGGTGGCGCGATATTGTCAAAAGAACAATCAGATTGATAACTTGTGTTTGAATTCCAGTTCTTCCACTTACTAGCCTTGGGGAAGCCACTCAACTTCTCTGATCCTGGTTTTCTCATCTAAAGAATGACAATGATTCTGTTTCAAGCCTAAACCTCAAGAGATTTTATCTGCTTCTGGCCAGGGGATGGCAACTTGCTACTAAGCAAATTTCCATTCACAGAAGAGGTCTCACCTCAAATACTGTATTTCTTATGCAAATAATATGCACCTTCTACATTTGTTTGCCAACTGCTTCCTTCCCCTGGAGATAATTTTGTAAATGCATTGTTAATTTTTTTTACAACAATATGTTCAAAAAAATCGGCATAGCAGCACTTACCAAAATACCTCTCTCTGGAAGGGAGTGGTTGGTAAACAAATATAGAAATCACGTGACAACCTTGTGGTTTAAACCGACCTTGGGGTCCAGTGCTTATCTTACAGCAGCACACTAGGACTTCTCAGACCCTCTAACCTGTAAGAAAACCTAGCCAAAAATAAAAAGAGTTACCTGCAAATGTATGAGTGAGTCCAGCCACAACCAGAAGAACACCCCAAAACAATTAATAGACTAGAGCATTAATACTAAACTGACATTGCTTTAACCCACTGAGTTTGGTGATATGCTGTTATACAGCAATAGCTTACTGAAACAGTCGCTAAAGTACAAAGTACAAGGCTGGCATTCAACTCGTTATTATGTGCTTCTTTTATTCCTAATACCAGGCCTATATATGATCTCTCTCACCACTGGTCAGTCAGTTAGCCATACTGTATTGGTTTGCGTGTTGATTCTGGAAACTCTGACACTGGTATTTTGAATACCATGGTGGACAGGTTTCAGCTGAACTTCCAAACTAAGAGAGACTAGGAAAAAGGAGAGACAGACTATTTCTGAATATTTAGTCACTGAAAACCTTATGAATACCAGTGGAATACTGTCAGATAGCACCAGAATATTGAATACTGAAACATGATGAAGAGCACCAGAATATTGATAGATATAGTGCTAGAAGATGAGTCCTTCAGGTTGGAAGGCACAAAAATATTACAGGAGAAGAGCTGCCTCCTCCAAGTTGTTGTTGTTGATCCGACCCATAGAGACCCTATACATGGTTTCCGAGGAGCGACTGGTGAGCTTAAACCACCAGTGAGCTTGAAGTTCAAACAGCTTTGCAGTCTGGAGCATTAACCCACAGCGCAACACCAGGACTCTGCCTCCTCCAAGTAGACTTGATCATAATGATGCGAACAGAGTAAAGCTTTCTGGACCTTCATATACTGATGTAGCACAACTCAAAATGAAGAGAAACAGCAGTAAACATCCATTAAGTATCAGAACATGGAATGTACAATATATAAACATAGGAAAATTGTTGTTGTTGTTGTTGTTAGGTGCCATAGAGTCAATACCGACCCATAGCGACCTTATACACAGCAAAACGAAACACTGACAAATCTGGGCCAACATCACTACTGTTGCAACGTTTGAGTCCATCAATGCTGCTACTTGGCCAATCCATCTCATTGGGGGTCTTCCTTTTTTTCTCCGACCCTCCATCTTACCTAATATGATATCCTTCTCCAGCGAATGGTCCCTCTGTCAATATATCCAAAGTATGAGAGACGAAGTTTGGCCATCTTGGCCTTCAAAGAGCACTCTGGCTGCTCTTCTTCCAACACAGATCTGTTGGTTCTTTTGGCAGCCCATGTCACTTTCAATATTCTCCTCCAACACCATATCTCAAAAGCATCAATTCTTCTATGGTCTTCCTTATTCACTGTCCAGCTTTCACATACATATGAGGTTATTGAAAATACCATGGCTTGGGTCAAGTGCACCTTAGTCCTCAAGCTGACATCTTTGCTCTGCAACACTTTAAAAAAGTCTTGTGCAGCAGATTTGGTTGTCAAAAATTAAACGGAATGCATAAACATCGATATCTAGGCATTGGTGAGCTGAAATGGACTGGTATTGACTATTTTGAATCTGATCATCACATGGTTTACTACGCTGGGAATGACAAATTGAAGAGGAACGGCATGGCGTTCATCATCAAAAGGAACATAGTAAGATCTTAAAGTCTTAAAGAACAACGCTGTTTGTGATAGGATAATATCTATATGCCTAGAAGGAATATCAGTTAATACAGCTATTATTCAAATTTACACACCAACCACTAAAGGCAGTGATGATGAAACTGAAGAACTCTACCAACGTCTTAAGTCTGAAATTGATCAAACATTCAATAGAGATGTATTGATAATTACTGGCAATTGGAACACAAAGATTGGAAACAAAGAATAATGATCACTAGTTGGAAAATGTGGCCTTGGTGATAGAAATGATGCTGTAGAATGTATGATAGAATTTTACAAGAACAATGATTTCTTCATTGCAAATACCTTTTAAAAACAACATGAACGATGACTGGATCCATCTGGACATCACCAGATGGAATACACAAAAATCAAAATGACTATGTCTGTGGAAAGAGATGGTGGAAAAGCTCCATATCATCAATCAAAACAAGGCCAGGGGCAGATTGTGGAACAGAACATTAATTACTCATATGCAAGTTCAGGCTGAAGCTGAAGAAAATCAAAACAAGTCCACAAGAGCCAAAATATGACCTTAGACATATCCTACCTGTACTTAGAGATGATCTGAAGAACAGATTTAATTTATTAAATACTAATGACTGAAGACCAAAAGAGTTGTAGGATGACCTCAAGAACATCATACAGGAAGAAAGCAAAAAGTCATTACGAAGACAAGAAAGAAGGAAAAGACCAAAGTGGATATAAGAAGAGACTTATAAACTTCCTCTCTACCATAGAGATGGTAAACAAAATGGAAGAAATGAGGAGTAAAAGAGCTGAATAGGAAATATAATGGGCAGTTTGAGAAGACAAAGTCAAATATTATAATGAAATGTGCAAAGATCTGGAGTTAGAAAACCAAAAGGGAAGAACATGCTTAACATTTCTCAAGCTGAGGGAATTGAAGAAAAAAAATCAAGCCTCAACTTGAAATATTGAAGGATTCTATAGGCAAAACATTGAACGATGCAGAAAGAATCAGAAGAAGACAAAAGGAATACACAGTCACTATACCAAAAAGAAGCGATTGATGTTCAACCATTTCAAGAGGTAGCATATGATCAAGGGCCAATGATATTGAAGGAGGAAGTCCAAGCTGCATTGAAGTCATTGGCAAAGAACAAGGCACAGGGAATTGATGGAATACAAATTGAAATCTTTCAACAAAGTGATGCAGGACTTGAGTAACTCATTTATCTATGCCAAGAAATTTGGAAGACACATACCTGGCCACCTGATTGGGAAAGATTCATATTTGTGCCCATTCCAAACAGAGATAACCAAACAGAGTGTGGAAATCATCAGACAATATCATTAATATTGCATGCAACTAAAATTTGCTAAAGATAATTTAAAAATGGCTGCAACAGTACATTGACAAGGAACTGCCAGAGGCTCAAGCCGGATTCAGATGAGGATGTGGAAGGAGAGATATTATTGCTGACATCAGATTGATCTTGGCTGAAAGAAGAAAAGATGTTTACCTGTGCTTTATTGGCTCTCAAATGTGTGGATCATGACAAGTTATGGACAACACTGTGGAGAATAAACATTTTAGGAACACATCATTATACTCATGAGTAACCTGTACATAGACCAAGAGGCAGTCATTAGAACAAAACAAGGGGACAATAAATGGTTTAAAATTAGGAAAGGTGCATGCCGGGGTTGTATTCTTTCATCATATTTATTCAATCTGTATGCTGAGCAAATAATCCAAGAAGATGGATTATGTGAAGAAGTACATAGCATCAGGATTGGAGGAAGACTCATTAACAACCTGAGATATGCTAATTATACAATTTTGCTTACTGAAAACAAAGAGGGCTTAAACTACCTACTGATGAAGATCAAAGATCAGTACGGTTTGCACCACAATGTAAAGAAACCAAAATCCTTACCATGGGACCAATAAATAACATCATGATAAATGGAGAAAAGACTGAAGTTGTCAAAGACTTCATTTTGCTCAGATTAACCATCAACAGTCATGGAAGCAGCAGTCAAGAAATCAGATGACTTATTGTAGTAGGCAAATGTGCTGCACAAGACGTCTTTAAAGTGTTCAAGAACAAAGATGTCAGTTTGAGGACTAAGGTACATCTGATCCAAGCCATGGTATTTTCAATAGCCTCACATACATGCGAAAGTTGGGCAATAAATAAGGGAGACCGTAGAAGAATTGATGCATTTGAGTTATGGTGCTAGAGGAGAATATTAAAAGTGTTATGGACTGCCAAAAGAACAAACAAATCTGTATTGGAAGAAGTACTGCCAGAATGCTCCTTAGAAGCCAGGATAACCAGACTTCATCTCTCATTCTTTGGATATATTATTAGGAGGGACCAGTCCCTGGGAGACAGCATGCTTGGTAAAGTAGAGGGTTGGAGAAAAAGAGGAAGACCCCCAATGAGATAGATTGGCACAGTGGCAGCAGCAATGTGTTCAAGTGTAACAACAATTGTTAGGTTGGCACAGGACTGGGCAGTATTTCATTCTGTTGTGCATAAGATCACTATGAGTTGGTACCAACTCAACAGCACCTACCAACAACAACAACAGCATGATCACTCTTTGAGAGTCCTATGATAATCCTTCCCCCTCCCCCCCATTTGTTTGTTAATTCTGCTTTAAAAATAATATGGTGCTTCCCTAATTAATTAGAATACCGATTTCTGTCAAATAATTTCCAACCCATGAAAACTCCATTTGTGTCAGAGTAGAACAATGCTCCTCATGATTTTCAATGACTGACTTAGGAAGTAAATTGCCAGACTTTTCTCCTGATGTACCTACCTCTCAGTGAACTCAAACCTCCATCCTTTTAGTTAGCAGCTGAGTGTTTTCACAATTTGTACCACCCAACTCTCTTAAGAACAACTCTGACAATTCTCTAATCCTATAATGTTTGTTTTTAACCTGGCATTAGTCCAGTCCTCATATTCCCAGAACCAGAAAGAGATTTACCAGGTGTTGTGAGAGTTTATTGTGAACTTTAAGTCGGCTCGGTTTCTACTTTCTCTACCCTTTTCCTCCAGCACAGTGCCTGGTGTGTTTAACCCATTGAATTGCATGTTTCAATTTGCCAAGGCAAGGCTGGCAACATTGGAGTAATCTCAGGTTGTGAGTCAAACTACAAAGCATCCTTAGTTTAAAGTTTTCAGAAAACTTGAGTCAGTTCTATGACTACTTTTGGAAAACACTAAAATAGACTATTTAGGGCCAATGTATAATAAGAGAATCTGTTAGAAATAAGTAGCTTTTAATGAACTAATTCACTTCACAGATGGGAAGGAGAATGTTAAACAATGTGTGTGTTTGAATTTCCCAGTTTTTAAAATAAATCTCAGGAGTAGATTGTCTAGATTTGAAAAGATGTGTTCTAAACTGGTACCTGTTGAGATGTTTACTTGTATTTTACTGACCGTGCAAAGGCATTCGACTGTGTGGATCATAATAAATTATGGATAATATTTCAAAGATTGGGAATTCCAGAATGCTTACTTGTGCTCCTGCAGAAGCTGTTCACATAACAAAAGTCAGTCACTAGATCAGAACAAGAGAATACTAAATGGTTTTAAATCAGGAAAGGTGTGTGCCAGGGTTGTATCCTTCCACCATACTTATTCAATCTTTGGGCTGAGCAAATAATCTAAGAAACCAGGTTATATGAAGAGGAATTCAGCATCAGGTTTGAAGGAAGACTCATTAACAACCTGTGATATGTAGATGATACACTTTACTTGTTGAGAGTGAAGAGGACTTGAGGCATTTGCTGAGGAAGATCAAATAATACAGCCTTCAGTATGGATTATACCTCAAAGTAAAGAAAACAAAAATCCTTACAAGTGGACCAATAAACAGCATCATGATGAATGATTGAAGTTGTCAAGGAGTTCATTTTATTTGGATCTACAATCAGTGCCTATGGAAGAGATATCAAATGACATATTTTATTGGGCAAATCTGCTACAAAAGATCTCTTTAAAGTCAAGAGCAAATATGTCACTTTGAGGAGTGTCTGACTCAAGTCATGGTATTTTCAATTGCCTCATATGTATGAGAGAGTTGGACAATGAATAAGAAAAATCACTGTATTTAAATTATGGTGTTGGGAAATAATATTGAAAGTACCATGGCCTGCCAGAAAAAACAAACAAATCTGTCTTGGATGAAGTACAACAGAATGCTCCATAGAAAGGAAGATGGCAAGACTTCATGTCATATACTTTGGACAAATTATCAGGAGGGACCAGTCCCTAGAAAAGGACATCATGCTTAGTAAAAAAAAGAGGGTCAGTGTAAAAGGGGAAGACCCCAGTGAGTTGGACTGACACAGTGGCTGCATCAGTGGGTTCAAATTTAACCATGACTGTGAGGATGGCCCAGGCCTGGGCAGTGTTTTATATTGTTGTATGTAGGGTAGCCTCTACGGCACCTGACAACAACAACAACAAACTGGGCCCTAAAGCCAGAGAGGTTCATATAGCACAGGGATTCTCTTAAATGGATGAAAGTAGAAATACATTCAACCTATATCCATTACTTATACTGCATGAGAACTTTTCTAACAAAGTGTAATTTTGAAATATCACTTGTAACTTTAATTTGTGGCTCCAATAGGATTTAGAAAATATTTTTGCTGATTCATTTACCATAAAAGCGTTCCAAAACAATTAAAATCCACTGGTAAAACAAGTTTCCCAATGAACAAAAACACATTTTGATAGTGACTCCAGTTATCATGCAAAGAAAGTTTGCTGATTTCAAACCTCTATCTGGAATGAGATCTTGACAGAATAATTCTTGCAAAAATGCATAAGAAAAAAATCAGAAACGACCTAAGGGTGCCACCTAACACCGCTGACTTATTGTTAGCAAAACCTATCACTCTTGAACAGAGGACCCTATCTATGATCATCAAGGGAGAAGAGCACAAGCGAAACGAGACACCTTATCCAGAGAAGCAGCAACACCAGAGATGGAGGCAGATATGGGGACATGGAGAGAGGGAACACCTGAGGACCCTAGATTCATGGAAAGATAGGGACTGAGAGCTGGTGGCCAGGAGGTAGACTTGCAGAATGTGCCCTTTGGTGGTTTAAATTATTTTATATGCGTGAGTGTTTTGTTTTGTTTTTTAAAAAAAGAGCTAAAGTGAATAAAGACAAATACTGTTAACTGATGGTACATGGAGGGGATTATAATTATTGTAACAAAACAAGGTGTATGATTTGTTGAATGTAAAACTGATAATCTGCCCTGTAAACGTTCACTCAATTCACAATAAAAACTTTAAAAATGAAACAAACAAAAATCCCTATCACTCTATTAAGTGATATAGGAGGCAGATTTTTCAAACAGCCCATAACCTAAGAAACTCATAGCAATCTAAATAATTCAGAGTTTTTGTATCTTGCTCCATGATGATTCAAAGTTGTCAGACAAAATTCTACTTTTTAAATGATTATTTCAAAGCATTCTATTTCTGAAAGATGGGACAAACCAAACCTTAAGAAATCAGAATAAAATATAAATTGGGAACATAATGAGAAATGAGAAGTATCATTAGCAATGATTAAATGATCAAAGAAACAGTTTATTTTATTTGAACAAAATTAGCCCGAACCAGGATGACGCAGCATTAGCAGTCCTAAATGTTCACGTCACCTAATCAGAATCAGTTGCTTCATGTTTTGTTTTGTCCCATATTGAGCAACAATCAAACAAAACTTGAGACTTCCTAATGTAGCCTTGAGAAACCCCAGTTACTTAACTTTCACAGTGAAGCTCAGCTTGCAAAACAGAATTAACAAAGGGGGGGAAAGAATTAAATCTCTCGCCAATTCAAAGTACAACTTCACTTGATTACTGAGCTGGGATTTCAGATGTTCAAAAGTGAGTCTACTCTCACTTCGTGAGATTGGTTTTGTATCATTGTGGACAAGCTTCAAATTGTAAACCTCTGGATGACAAGAGTCATGACTATTATGGATTTTTATGTTTATTGTTTTAATCTGCCTTATCATAATATTTCATCTACAATCTTTTGAGGACAACAAACATATCTGGGTTTGTCTGTCCTTCTGATTTTTAATCAAGGTTGTTGCTGTTGTCATCAAGGTTAAAAGGATAGGAAAAGGAAAACAACTCTCCAATTCTTCTCATCTTCTTGTTGGTAAGTGCCTTCAATTCGGTTCTGACCCATAGCAACCTTGTATAGAGTTTCCAAAAAGCAGCTGGTGAGCTTGAACCATCAACTTTGCAGTTCAAAGAAACTTTGTAGTCTAGCACATTAACCCACAGTGCCAAACCAGGATTTACTATAATTTCATACAACTATTTATAAGTAGGTAAAACATTTTAGAAAAACTTCTACTTCATCCATATGTACACTCCTTTGAGAAGACGGAAAATAGAGAAGAGAATAAAGTATTCTGCTTCTACCTACCCAAGAAGCTTCTACCTTTTGGGATATTTATTGCAGCAGAACACATTCATGAATAATCTCTTACTGTCGAACATATATGAATATCAGGGTAGAGAGTAAGATCCCCAATGAGGATATTCTCAATATCCTCAAAGAAATACAATTTGATGGGAATACAGTCATAAATTAAGAGAAAGTTTGAAACAGATCATGCATTACATCTAGAAATATTAAGCTAGAAATGGTGATATGAAAAATAGTTATTGAAATATGTAAAAATTAAAAATGATTGTAATAGTAGCTTCTTTATTGGTAAAGAGTTGTTGTTGTTAGGTGCCATCGAGTTGGTACCGACTTATAGCGACCTTATGCACAGCAGAATGAAACAGTGCCTGATCCTGGGCCAGCCTCACAATTGTTGCTACACTTGAGCCCATTGATGCTGCCACTTTGCCAATCCATCTCGTTGGAAGTCTTCCTCTTTTTCTCTGACCCTCCACCCTAGCAAACTTAATATCTTTCTCCAGAGACTGGTCCCTCCTGACAATATGTCCAAAGTATGAGAGATGAAGTTTGGCTATCCTGGCCTCCAAGGAGCACTCTGGCTGCACTTCTTCCAACACAGATCTGTTGGTTCTTTTGGCAGCACTTTCAATATTCTCCTCCAACACCATAACTCAAAAGCATCAATTCTTCTAAGGTCTTCCTTATTCACTGTCCAGCTTTCACATGCATATGAGGTTATTGAAAATACCATGGCTTGGGCCAGGCGCACCTTAGTCCTCAAGCTGACATCTTTGCTCTGCAACACTTTAAAAAGGTCTTGTGCAGCAGATTTGCCTAAAAAGAGTGAATGAGTAAAAACTGGAAGGTCAAATCAAGTTTGTCTACCAGCATGCAGCCCAAGAGATAAAGAGAAATGAAAATATTTCCAAAAAGATCAAAGCAATGAAGATAAATCCAGAAGACTGATATGCATCTAATCAAATGTCAGAGGTAGAGAATAGAAACAATAGTGAAGTGATATTGAAAAGATAATGGCCGGAATGTCCCTTGAGAACACACCCTCAGACGCATCAAGTAAAATTTCAATGTCTATTTAAATTCTTTGCTTATTTTAAAATTTGGTTATTTGTCTTTTTATTTTTGAGATGTAAAAAATCTTTATCAGATGCATGATTTCAAATATTTTCTCCCATTAGGTGAGTTGTCTTTTCCCTTTCTTGATCGTGTCCTTTGAAGCTAGTGGGCCTAATTTTGCATTAGTAATTTTGTGTTCTTTTAAAAACAAACAAACAAAACAAGACTTTTTAACTGTGAATTGAGCGAAGGTTTACAGAACAAATCATCAATTTTACACTTCGTTACAAATCGTGCACTTGGTTTAATCTCAAATAACTGCAATCCCTTCAATGTTACATGGCTTATCCCACTTCCTCCTGTGTTTCTTATTTACATTCCTCCTTCTTTCCCAACCCTTTGGAATTTTGTTCTTGGGTAAATGTTACAAAATTAGTCTTGAACCATTCTATGGTGGTCATAACTCATTAGTGTTGTTTCGCCCCTATCATATTTATATATATGGAGTTCTGGTGTGGGACCATAGAATGGGCACTTGACCTCAAGGTCGGTTTGAACTACAAGGTTGATGGTTCAAATTCACCAGCCGCTCCTTGGAAACCCTATACAGAGTCACTATGAGTTGGAACCAACTCAATGGCACTTAACAACAACAATACCTATACATATTTAGCCACAAGTGTGAGTTTAGTTCAAAGCTTGAAGGGTGACCAAGGGTCTTAATCTCAGGGTTCCACCTGTCTCTATCTGACCAGTAAGTCTGGTCTTTTTTATTATTTTGAGTTTTGTTCCGTATTTTCCCACTTTCTATCCATGACATTCTAATATCATTCTTCAGAGCCGTTGGTAGTGTTAGCCAGGTATCCTCTATTTCTTCTGGTCTGAGGAGACCGATGTTCACGTGTTCCATTAGTCTATTGGACTAATTGTTTCTAAGTGTCTTCAATTTTCATCACTCTTCATTTCTTCAGACATGTAGAGACCAATAGATGCTCCATAGATGGCCACTCATGAGCTTTTAAGATCCCAGTTGCTACTCACCCAAGTAGGATATAGAACATTATCTTTGTGGACTATAGTATGTCAATCGGCCAAGGTGGCTATGGTCATGAGGCCCCAGTCCCAGCAATTCATTCCCTCAAGGTGTTTGGTAATGTCTAAGAAGTTTTCATAACATTGCCTCCTCTGTGCTTCATCACCTTCATGGATAAGTTTGCAGCAAAAGTAAATACTATCCGCATGTACAAATAGCCTCTGTCAAACCTTCATATATTTGTGAATACACTCCCACTCTTCCTCCTACCTGGTCAGCCTGTGTATCTCTATTAATGTATCTAAACATGATCACCATTATTGCAGGATTGTGTCTATAACCAGGAGTCCTGGTGTGGCACTGTGGGCTAATGCATCAGACTGCAAAGTCGTTTGAACTTCAAGGTCGGTTGTTCAAGCTCACAAGCTGCTCCTTGGAAACCCTATACAGGGTTGCTATGGGTCGGCATCAACTCAAAAGCACTTAACAACAACAACAACCTCTGTTCCCTTTACGTCTTGCACTGCTTCCCGTGTCTTCCCCTGTGTTCACTAGTCTTCTGTCAACCATTTTCTTCTGTGTATTTATTGCCTTCCCTTGCATTCATGTTAACATGTGCCAACCTTGTAGACAGTGAATTATTCCCTCTTCTTTCACACCCTTGGTAACCATCAAAGAATGCTTCTTTTAATGTAAAAACCTTTTCTTGTCTTTTTACAATAGTGGTCTCATATAACATTTGTTCTTTTGTTGTTGACAAATTTCACACAACACAGTGTCCTCCAGGTTCATTCCTATTATGAATTGTTTCTCATATTCATCATTCTTCTTCAATTCCATTGTGTGTGTACCGAAGTTTTAAAATCCATTCTTACACTGATGTATGTTTACGCAGTCTTCATCTACTTAGGTGTTGCTAATAGTGCTGCCATGAACATGGGTGTGCACATAGCTATTAGTGTTGTGGCTCTTATTTCTCTAGGATAGACACAATGTAGCATGATTACTGGGTCATGTGGCATCTTTGTGTTTCAGTGTAGGATAAGCACTAGACTGGTAACTGGAAGGTTCAAACCCACCAGCCCCTCTTTGGAAACCCTATACAGCGTCACTGTGAGTTGGAACCGACTCTATGGCACTTAACAACAACAACAACATGGTATTTCTATTTCTAACTTTTTGAGGAAGCATCACACCATTTTGCCCAGTGATTGCATCATTTTACAGGCCCACCAGCAGTGTTTGAGGGTTCCAGTTTCTCCAAAACCTTGCCAGCATTTGTAGTTTTCTGGTTTTCAAACTTCATTATTAATGCTGGGGTGAGATGATATCTCCTGGTTGTTTTGAATTGCATCTGGTATGGTGTTGTGGGCTTATACGTCACACTGCAAAGTCATTTGAACTGCAAGGTCGGTGGCTCAAGTTCACCAGCTGCTCCTTGGAAACCCTATACAGGATCGCTATGGGTCGGCATCAACTTGCTGACACAACAGTAGCTAATTGGAGTCCTGGTATGGCACTATGCGTCAATGTGCCGGATTGCAGGTCAGTTTGAACTGCAAAGTCAGTGGTCCAAGCTCACTAACTGTTCCTTGGAAACCCTATACAGGGTCATTTTGAGTTGGAACTGACTCAAGGGAACTTAAGAACAACAACAACAGCTATTTCTCTTGTTTTTGGTTGCCTGAATGTTTTCTTTGGTGAAGTGGCTTTTCATGTCCTCTGTCCATTTTGAAATTGGATTATTTGTCTTCTTATTAAGGTATTGAAGTGTTCTATAAATTTTAGACAATAGCTCCTTGTCTGATATGCCGCTGCCAAAAAATTTCTCCTAGTCTGTGGGTTCTTTTTATACACCTTTGGTGAAATCTTTGAATGAACATACTGTTACGTTGTTGTTAGGTGCCTTTGTTCCCACTCATAGCAACCCCACGCACAACAAAACAAAACACTGCCCAGTCCGGCGGCATTTTCACAATTGTTGCTATGCTTGAGCCCTATGTTGCTGCCACTGTGTCAGTCCATCTTGTTGGGGGTTTTACTCTTTTTCATGGACCCTCCACTTTTCCAAGCATGATGCCCTTCTCTAGGGACTGATACTTCCTGACAACATGTTCAAGTACAAGAAACAAAGTCTCACCATCCTTGCTTCTAAGGAGTATCTGGCTATACTTTTTCCAACATATGCTTGTTTGTTTTTCTGGAAGTCCATGGTACTTTCAATATTCTTCTCCAACACCAAATTCAAATGCATTGATTCTTCTACATCTTCCTTGTTCACTGCCCAAATTTCACATGCATATGAGGTGACTGAAAATACCATGGCTTAGATCAGGTGCACCTTAATCCTCAAATTG
>NW_006408521.1:11393731-11394479 GCF_000296735.1 Chrysochloris asiatica | reverse complement strand
TTGCAACCATTTTTTAAAAATTATTTCCAGAAAAAATTTATTAATATATGATATTAATGATATTGTTTGATTTCTGTATTACATTGGGTCATCATTCTTTGAATTGGGCATAAATATGGGTCTCTTCCGATCAGTGGACAGGTAGTTCTTTTTCAAATTTCTTGGCATAGTTGAATGAGTTCCTCCAAAACTGCATCTCTCCCACCCCTGGTAACCATCAAAGAATGTTTCTTTTAATGTAAAAAGCTTTCCTTGTCTTTTTACAATAGTGGTCTCATAAAACATTTGCCCTTTTGTCATTGACTAATTCCACTCAACACAGTGTCCTTCGGGTTCATTCCTATTATGAGATACATCCATTTGTGGAAATATTTCAATTTGTCTCCTGTTAGTTCCTGGAGTCTTGTTTTTCACCAATGCCTTCATTGCAGCTAAAACGTCTTTCTTCAACACCATTAGTTCTCGATCATATGGCATCTCTTGAAATGGTTTAATATCAATCATTTCTTTTTGGTAGAGTCACTCTGCATTTCTTCCAACTTCTTTTGATGCTTCCTTTGTCATTCAAGATTTTGGCTATAGAATCCTTCAATATTACCATCAGAGGCTAGGATTTTTTCTTCAGTTCTTTCAGTTTGAGAAATGCTTAGAGTATTCTTCCCTTTTGGCTTTCTAACTCCAAGTCTGGACTTTTTTTTTAAATGTTTTTATTGTGAATTGAGTGAAAGTTAACAGGGCAGACCATCAG
>NW_006408521.1:11378757-11380908 GCF_000296735.1 Chrysochloris asiatica | reverse complement strand
CCTCCATGCAATCCTTCCCCCGTACCCCCCAGGTCTTCAGCACACAGTTGCTCTCCCTCTCTGGATCTAAAGTCTCCAGCTGCTCCATTGCTCCACGTCATCATCTCTGGCTCCATTTCAGGCATCACTGCTTCTCTGGGTAGGGTCCTGCTCTCCTTTGATCTTTCTATTGATATCTAATTTTATGGTATTATGATTTGAAAAGAAGCTTTATAGTATTTCAATGTTTTCAAATTTATTGAGGCTTTCATTGTGTCCTAATTTATGGTATAATCTGGAGAATGTTCCATGTGCATTGGAAAAGATTGTGTATTATGCTGTTGTTGGGTGGAGTGCTACGTATAAGTCTATGAGGCCAAGTTCGTTGATTGTGATGTTTAATTCTTCTGTGTCTTTATTGAATTTCTTTCTACTTGTTATGTCTTTCATCAAAAATGGCATATTAAAATCTCCCACTATTATTGTTGGTTTTGTTGCAAAGCTGTCTATTTCTTTCTTCTCTTCTACTGGTGGGTGTGATTTGAGAATGAAAATGTGTGCATGGTTCTCTGTAGTTTATGCAGCAAAGTTCAGGGTGAGTATGGTTGGGGTGTGCTGCTGTCTATTAGTCATCAGGTGGTACAGTTGCTGTTAGTGGCTCTTTCCCAGTGGGTGGGGTTGCAGTAGCTATGGCTGACTAGAATGTATGGGCATAGTTACTGTTTCCCATTGGATGGGGCAAGAAGAAAACAAGCACACAGAAGAGTGAGAAAAAAACAAACAAAAGCAAAAAACAAAATAGTAAAGAAGAGAAATGAAAAACTAACAGGCAGAAATATGAATACAATAACCAAAGAGAAAAAAAGGAAAGAAAGCTAAAACAGGGAGGGAGAAAATCTTTTTAAAAATCACAATAAACAAAACTAGGGAGAGGGAAGAATGAAAAAAGATAAGAGAATAATAAAGAAAAAATAAGGAAAATAAGGAAGACGAGGGAGAGGGCAAATAAGAGAGACAAGAAAAGAAGCAAAAAGGCAAGTGGAGAAAGGATTTAAAAACAAGGGGAGGGGGAGAGAAGAAAGAGAAATAACTAGGGTAGAGGCCTCAGCCAGAAAGAAGAAAACTGGGAAGCTCCTTTCAGCCAAGGAACTTATGAGGTGGGAGGGAGAGAGGTGAGAGGGTGGCATGCCTGACCCTAGATGGAGTTTCTGTAGGTCTCAGCATTGTTCATGGTCACAGTACCTAATCCTGAAGCAGTTCCTCCAGGCCCTAAAGGTGGCTGAGGTCAAGGCCTTTGTTCCCAGAAAAAACTCTTTCAGACACAGAGGGCATCTGGGGGCAGAGTGGCTGGCTGTGAGAGTTCCTGATTGTCTAGAGCTACCCAGGATCAGGATCTGCACATTTGCAGGTCTAAAGAAGTAGATTATTAATAATCAGAACATGGAATGTACTAAGTACAAATCTAGGAAAATTGGAAGTTGTTAAAAATGAAATGGAAGCATAAAGATCTATATCCTAGGCTTTAGTAAGCTGAAATAGAGTGATATTGACCATTTTGAATCTTACAATCACATCGTTTACTGCTGGGAATGACAAATTGAAGAGAAATCATGTCACATTCTTCATCAAAAAGAACATTTAAACTCTATCTTGAATTATAATGCTGCCACTGATAGGATAATATCCATATGCCTAGAGGGAAGACCAGTTAATACCACTATTATTCAAAATTACACACCAACCACTAAAATCAGTGATAATGAAATTGAAGAATTCGACCAACTTCTTTGGTCTGAAGTTGATTAAGCATGCAGTAAAGATATAATGAAATAAAGGTGGATGTTTTGTAGCAAAAGGAGGGGAGTGATTGACTTTGCAGTCCAGAAGCGGAGGTCCCTGGAACCATCAAGGGAGAAGAGTGGAGTGTGAAACCCTACCCAGAGAAGCAGTGAGGTCAGGGATGGAGGCAGAGATGATCACGTGGAGAGATGGAGCAGCTGGGGACTCTACACCCAGAGAAGGAAAGGGGCTGTGGGCTGACAACTGAGGGGGCAGGCTTGCAGGGTATATATACCCTTTGGTTGGTTAATGATGCATGGAGGAGATTGTAACCATAGCAATGAAAGGATATAGGATAGAATGAATGTAAAGCTAATGTACTCCCATGTAAAC
>NW_006408521.1:11374355-11378187 GCF_000296735.1 Chrysochloris asiatica | reverse complement strand
ATGACATGACACAGAAATAAAGCAAAAGATTGTTAAAAAGACAGGAAAGAAAGAAAAGACAAAATGGATGTCTGTAGAAAGTCTAAGACTTACTCATGAGGAGATAAAACAGCTGAACAGAAAGCAGCTTGAGAAGATAAAGTCAAGTATTATAATGAAATGTGCAAAAAAAGGGAAGAACATACTTAGCATTTCTCAAGCTGAAAGAACTGAATGAAAAAATTCAAACCTTGATTTGTAATATTAAAGAATTCTATGGGCAAAATATTGAATGATGCAGAAAACATCAAAAGAAGATGGAAGGAATATACAAAGTCACCATATCAAAAATAAATGGTTGATATTCAACCATTTCAAGAAGTAGCATATGATTAAGAGTCAACAATATTGAAGGAAGAAGACAGAGGTGCACTGAAGGCATTGGCAAAGAACAAAGTTATAGGAAATGATGGAATATAACTTGAAATCTTTCAACAAACTGATGCAGCATAGGAGACACTCATCTATACCAAGAAACTTGGAAGTCAGATACCTGGCCAACCGATTGGAAGAGATCCATGTTTGTGCCCATTCCAAAGAGAATGCAAAAAGCATCGGACAATATCATTAATATCACATGTAAATAAAATTTTGCTAAAGATAATTCATAAACAGTTGCAATAGTACAGTGACAGGGAACTGCTAGAGGTTCAAGCCAGATTCAGATGAGGATGGAGAACGAGGGCTATCATTACTGGTGTCAGATTGATCTTGGCTGAGAGCAGAAACTACCAGAAAGACATTTACCTGTGCTTTCTTGACTATGCAAAGGCTTTCAATTGTGTGGATCATGACAAGTTACGGACAACATTGCAGAGAATGATTGTTTAGGAACACATCATTATGGACTCAAGTTTAACAAAGATTGTGAGGCTGGTGCAGGATGGGACAGTGTTTCGTTCAATTGTGCATAGGGTCGCTATGAGTCAGAACTGACTTGACAGCACCTAACAACTTACATGAGTCCTGGTGTGGCGCTGTGGGCTAATGCATCAGACTGCAAAGTCATTTGAACTTCAAGGTCGGTGGTTCAAGCTCACCAGCTGCTGCTTGGAAACCCTATACTGGGTTGCTGTAGGTCAGAATCGACTTGATAACACTTAACAACAACTTACATCTACTATCTCTTAAAACCGACAGAAAACCACATAAAATAAGAACTGTGCTAGTTTTACAAATACAGGAAATAAGGCTCAGAGTTGTGTTGTTGTTGAAGTGCCGTCGAGTCAGTTCTGACCCATAGCTATCCGGTATAGGGTTTCCAAGGAGCAGCTGGTGAGCTTGAACTGCCAACCTTGTGGTTCTAATGACTTTGCAGTCTGTCGCTTTAACCCACAGTGCCACACCAGGACTCCGAGGCTCAGAGTAGGACAGTATTATCAAGATTACAGAGCTGGTATTTGGTGGATTTGAGATATGAAGTTAGATGTATCCAACTACTAAGGATTTGTTCTTTACATTCCTCAAGAGAACCAATATTGCTATAATTGTTAATATTCATAGCTAGGTCAAGAACATTAGAGTTTTATAATTGTGAGAATCATGGAAATGATTATCTAAACACAACTCTTCATTCACCCTGCTGAGACTTGGCACCACCTGCCTGTCCTAACCATGTAAATACTCAGCTGTCACCTCATCTAGTAGGCTTTCTCCTGCTGCCCCAGGAAGAGATCACCATTCTATTCCTTTATTACAACACTTGCATAGAACATGAAGTGCTAGACGCTGGATAAATAAGACATGGTCCCTATCTCAGGAAATTCATGTTCTAAGCAAATAATGTTTGTGTTGTAAGAGAAGCACTGGACTGTTAACCGCAAGGTCAGCAGTTCAAATCCACCAGTTGTTCTCAGAAACTCTATACAGAGTCACTACTGACTTGTCAGCATACTATAAGAACAAGGGAAAGCATGGAAGTGGACTAGTAAAGGACAGAAGGATGAAGCTTAAATTCTGGACGTTGGATATATATCAACTCTGATAAAACATATATTGGGTTGTTGTTGTTCAGCGTTGTGAAGTTGGTTCTGACTCATATCGACCCTGCATCAGGTTTCTAAGGAGAGACTGGTGGGTTTTCACTGGCGACCTTGTGGGTAGCAGCAGTCCAGTGCTTATCTAACAGCGCCACACCAGGATTTCATTTATGAAATTGTATCTCCTGGCCCCGTTTAAAAAATGTCACCTGAGAATGGGGAGTAGAAACTAACCTTTACCCCAGAGATGGGTGAGAAATCTACAGTCTTTTACTATTTGATTTGAGAACAATCCTACCAATTACATTTATTTAACGATCTTATTTTGCTGTGACCTTTACCACAGTAATACTTGTGTTATTGCACAATTATCTTGAATGGAACATCTGAGACTGAAGCAGCTTTAGTTAACATTTGTAAATATCTGGAGGGGGAAAAGGAACAAGTTAAGAAACTTTCTTTCTAACTTAATATAGTTCAAACCAGGCATTTTTCAAAACCACTTTTCTTTGGAAAATAAAGTTATTTAATAACCAACTGTAAAATACATGAGAAATAAAGATAAATGTGCTAGGCATTATTGTTGTTGTTAGGTGTCAATGAGTTGGTTCTGACTTATAATGATGCCATGCAAAACAGAATGAAATACTACCCAGTCCTGGGCCATCCTCACAGTTGTTGCTACACTTGAGCCTGTTGCTGGGGTCACCATCTCAATCCATCTCGTTGGAGATCTTCTTTTTTCTCCACTTTACCAAGCATGATGTCCTTCTCCAGGGACTGATCCCTTTTGATAATATGTTCAAAGTATGACACATTAAGTCTCGCCATCCTTGATTCTAAGGAGCTTTCTGGCTGTACTTCTTTCAACACAGAAGCACATGGTATTATTAATGTTCTTCAATACCACAACTCAAATGCACCAATTTTTCTACAGTCTTCTTCATTCATTGTCCAAATTTCACCTGCTTATGAAGCCATTGAAAATACCATGATCAGGCGCACCTTAGGCCTCAAAGTGATATCTTCACTCTTGAACACTTTAAAGAGGTCTTGTGTAGCATATTTGCTTAATGCAATATGTTGTTTGATTTGTTGACTGCAGTTTCCATGAGTGTTAATAGTGGATCCAAGCAAAATGAAGTCTTTGACAACTTCGATCTTTTCTCCAGCTATCATGTTATTTATTGGTTCAGTGTAGAGAATTTTTGTTGCTTTACATTGAGGCGTTACCCATACTGAAGGCTGTGGTCTTTGATCTTCATCAGTAAGTATTTTAAGTCCTCTTGGCTTTCAGCAAGCAAGGTTGTACCATTTGCATATCTCAGGTTTTTAATGAGTCTTCCTCCAATCCTGATGCCACCTTCTTCATATAATCCACATTCTCAGATTGTTTTCACAGCAAACAAATTGAATATGTATGGTGAAAGGATACAACCCTGCTGTATACCTTTTCTGATTTTTAAACCAGTCAGTGGCTCCTTGCTCTGTTCTAACGACTGCCTCTTGGTCTTTGTACAGATTTCTCATGGGCACAATTAAGTGTTCTGGAATATTAATTCTTGGCAATATTATTTAAATTTGTCATGATCCACACAGTTAAACCATTTGCATAGTTAATAAAGCACAGATGAACATCCTTCTGGTATTTTCTGCTTTTACTCAAGGACCATCTGACATTAGCAGTGATAACCCTTGTTCCAGGCCTTAGTTTCTATCCAGTTTAAACCTTTGGCAGTTCCCTGTCAATGTACTGTTGCAGCTGTTTTTGAATTATCTTTAGTAAAATTTTACTGACATGTGATATTAATGAT
>NW_006408521.1:11351501-11372845 GCF_000296735.1 Chrysochloris asiatica | reverse complement strand
GTTATACTTCAAGATAGATCTTGGAACCCAATGTTTAACCATTGTGCCACTAGGCCTCCCTTCATATACCATACAATTCACCTGTTTAAAATGTACAGTTTTGTGTTTGGGGTTGTGGGGGTCCTAGCATAGTCACAGTTATGCCATCTCCCCTACAATCCAATGTGTGATTTGGTATGTTTTTATTCTTGTGTAAGATTTTGTCATATATTATTGATTCCTTTGCCTATAAAATATATTAAATCAATTTTATCCAATCAAAAAAAAAAAGAGAGATCTTGAAATGTTCTTTTTGATGATGAATGTGAAGCAATTTCTCTTCAATTTGTCATTCCTGGCATAGTTAACCTGTCAGATTCAAAATGGCCAATACCAGTCCATTTCAGCTCACTAATGCCTTGGATATTGATCTTTATGGGTTCCATTTAATTTTCGACAACTTCCAACTTTCCTAGATTCATACTTCATACATTCCATGTTCTGATTGTTAATGATGTTTCAATGGTTTCTTTTTATTTTGAGTTGTGCCGTATCAGAAAATGAGAGTTCCCAGAACTTTACTCCATTCACATTAGCATGATCTACTTTACTTTGAGGAGGCAGCTCTTCCCCAGTTGTATTTTGAGTGCCTTCCAACCTGAGGGGCTCATCTTCCAGCACTATATCTGACTCCAGCATTGTATCTGACAAGATTCTGGTGTTATTCATAATGTTTCATATTCAATGTCTCGGTACTATCTGACAGTGTTTCATTCATTGCTTTTCATAAGGTTTTCAGAGACTAAGCACTCAAGAAGTAGTCTGTCTCTCCTTCTTCCTAGTCTGTCTAAGCCTGGAAGTTCAGCTGAAACCTGTCCATCACGGGTGTTTGCTGCTGGCATTTAAAATACCAGTGGCTTAGCTTCTAGCATCTCAGCAACATGCAAGTCACTGCAGTGGGGCAAACTGACAGATGAGTGGTCAGTATTTGGCATATAAAGATGTTATTCCTTAAAGTGTTTCCTTGAATGTATTCTAGAGACTTTTTTTTTTTTTTAATAATCTAAACATTTATTATAATTCTGGTGAATGCAGCATTTCTGTCTTTCTTCTTTCACAGATTGACAGTAGTGATTCCCAAGGGCATCCACATCAGTTTATTGAAAAGAAATATAGTAATTTTGTCCCTTGGCTGACCTGCTAGTCAATTTAGGTTGAACATCATTTTTTGTGCCAGTAAAGCATTATTTCACTGAGAACAGAAACACACCCATTCCCTCTGGTTACAAGTCCTTCCCACTATATCCAGTTCTTCAGCCCTTCCAATGAAACATTCAAGATAAAAATAATTATGGCAATGCCCTCCCAAAACAATTTGTAAATGCAACCAAAGGAAACTGTTTATATTAGTCAATAAACATTTCAGATTTATGTAGGGTGAAACTCAGATTTAGGTAATTTCTTTTAAGACAAAGAAATGATTAGCCCCAAGTGGCAACTCTCCTTAGTAGGTAGCACAAAAGTGTAAACCATTCACTCAGGAATCCATCTAATTCATTCCTTCATGCTAAACAGATGACTGCTGTAGTGTGGTGTGTTACTTAACTCTCCATGTATTGGATACAGTCGTAAATCCAAAGACTGTCTAAAGGTGGAATCCCATTCATCAACCCTACAGTGTGGGCAGTGTTCTGGAAGGTCAAAAAATCTTTTTACCCTTAGAAACAAATTCTATTGTGTGTCAGTAAGGGTGCTGCTGTAAGTATACTATAATCCCTCAGAATGCTTGTGAGATTTAGGGGAACAAACATAAGGAGTGAGAACACTGGTTCCAGAGTCAGACTGCTGGTATTAGTCTGCTAAGCAAGCCCTGACTTTGGATGATCTACTTCTTTCTGAGCCTCATTGTCCTCCTCTGGAAAGTGGTGATAATAATAAGTTCTGCCTCACAGGTTGTTGTAAAGGTCACTGGATTGTAGGTGGATTTCTTAGTCCAGGACCTGCTGTTGTTGTTGTTAGGTGCCATTGAGTCAGTACCAACTCATAGTGACCTTATGCACAGCAGAACAAAACACTGCCCGATCCTAGGCCAACCTCACTACTGTTGCCATGCTTGAGCCCATCAATGCTGCCACTTTGCCAATCCATCTCATTGGGGCCTTCCTCTTTTTCTCTGACCCTCCACCTTACCAGACATATCCTCCTCCTGACATTATGTCCAAAGTATGAGAGACGAAGTTTGGCCATCCTGGTCTCCAAGAAGCACTCTGGCTGCACTTCTTCCAACATAGGCCTGTTGTTGTTATGTGCCGTTGAGTCGGTTCCAACCCATAGCAACCCTGTATAGGGTTTCGGAGGAGCAGCTGGTGAGCTTGAACTGCCAACCTTGCAGTTCAAACGGCTTTGCAGTCTGGCGCATTAACCCACAGCGCCACACCAGGATTCCAGCACAAGCCTTATTGTTGTTGTTAAGTGCTGTGGAATCGATTCCAACCCATAGTGACCCTGTATAGGGTTTCCAAGGAGCAGGTGGTGATCTTTTTTTTTTAATGTTTTATTGTGAATTATATGATAGTTTACATGAGAGAACTTTAGTTTTACATTCATTCTATCGTATATTGTTTCATTGCCATGGTTCCAATCCCCTCCATGCATCATCAACCTACCAAAGGGTATACCCTACAAACCCGGCCCCTACACTCCCCCACCCCCCCCCCGTCTTCAGCACACAGTCCCTCTCCCTCTGGATCCAAAGTCCCCAGCTGCTTCATCACTCCACATCATTGTCTCTGCCTCTATCTCAGGCCTCGCTGCTTCTCTGGGTAGGGTCCCGCTCTCGGCTTTTCTCCGTTGATGGTCCTAGAGACCTCTGCTCCTAGACTGGAGAGTTAATCACTCCCTTCCTTCTATAAAGCATCTACCTTTACATTTCCAACCCTCACAATCAGTCCTGATAACAATTATTCACTATTGTACCACAAGTGACCCATCTGTGTTTCATTTCATCAGCTCCGCCTGGACAGATTGGATAGTACTCACTGGAGATTCTGCCTTCCTCCATGCCCCCTGGCTCTAGGTCCCCTCTTGAAAACTTGTAAGCCAGTCACTTCTTGCCTTTGTAGTTCTCCCCCCCTCCCCGCCCCCATTTTGGGTATCCAATGTCCAAGTTGGCCATCTCTGTCTATTCTGTGTGTGGAGGGGGTGGGAATGATTCTTGCTGTAAGGATTTGTTCCCTCTTTTGAGTTACTGCATCCATAGGTATAGGTCAAGTTCATCAAATTGTATCAGATTACTCTTTTTTTCCTCTTCTTTCTTCTCCTGGTTGAGCTCTGATCATCCAGTCATTGAAGCCAGGTCAAGTGGGTACCACCTGTAAGTGTACGTGTTCTTGTGCATATGTCCTCTCTTTCTATTGGCTGGTAGCTTCACTCTCCACTCTAGTCCTCTGTGGTCATGCCACTGACTCTGGGCCCAAGAGTCCCCAGGTCTCCCATCTGCTGACCAACCAGGTCTCCACCCAGGTCCACAAAAGCCCACCAAACATTGTAGGGCTTAGCTTGCCGCTTCATTGCTGCTTTTACCTTTCTTCCCCCTATCGCAGCTGTTGATCTTGAACCGCTGACCTTGCAGTTCAAACAGCTTTGCAGTCTGGCGTATTAACCCACAGTGCCACACCAGGACTCCTTCAGATAGACTCCCACAAATAATGTAAATCATATTTAAAAGGAGTAGAGATTTATAGTGATAGGTAGTTCTTGTTGTTAAGTGGCATTGAGTCAATTCCAAACTAATACAGACTCTGTACAGGGTTTCTGAGGAGTGGTTAGTGAGTTCAAACTGCCAACCTTGAGGTTCAAACTGACTTTGCAGTCCAGTGCTTATCCTACAGCGCCACACCAGACTCCATTAATTACAACCACAAAAAAAACTCAAACCTGACCCTTACTCTCTCAGAGTTTAAACTTCCTCCCTCCTTCATGGTAACAGCTTTGCCCTTTTCCCTGACCCACCCAGAGGGCAAGGTGCAAATGGGGAGTAGAGAAAGCAGAGAGGTCTAAGCTTACATTACAAATAAATAACAGAGGCATCATGAGGGGTGAGTTTCCTATTTTTGCTTTCATTACAGCTGGCATCAGAAAGTGGTGGTAATGTTAATCGGAACAGGGATCCCTCTCACAGGACACCTTTAAATGTTAACTGTTGATAGGCTATTGAGTCAGCTCCAACTCATAGAGACAGAACAACAAAACAAAAAGTTGTCTGTCCCATCTTCATAACTGTTGGTATGCTTGCGTTCGCTGTGTTACAGCTACTATGTACTGTGAGCAACTTCCAGCTTAGAAGTATCATCTTTCAACGTGGGGCAATATTTTGCTGTAATGTCATCTAATTTTCGGAAGTAGATCCCCAAGCCCCAAACCTGCTTTCCTAGTCTGTCTTAATTTGGAAGTTTCATAGAAGCCTGTCCACCATGGGTGACCCTGCTGATGTCTGAAATGGCGGCACTGCTTTTGGCTTCATAACAGTACAAAAGTCACCACAGTGTGCCCCACTGAAAGGTAGGTGGTGCTCACATTTTGACAACAAGGTGCAGAAGCCTCAGCCCTCTCCCCCAATTCTGAGTCCTGAGCCCCAATGCTTCTGCCATTGGGTTGTCATTTGGCAGCAAACAGAAAATTAATAGCTGGTCAGGATTGGGGAAAAGGTCACTTCGACAAGACGGAAGAGATGCAGGCAGACAGCGGGAATGATTTGCCTATCTTACATCACAAGCAGGAATTAGCCAAGACAAATAATAATTCAATCTGTCCTGAGCCAAGGTTAAGTGCCACAGGCTGACAAAGACTCCTTCCTACATACTTCTTTCCCAGATTAATCCAAATAATTGGTTATATAAATGCAATTCCCCAAATGGAACTGGAGGTCTAGAGAACTCAGTATAATGCTTTCTAAACTCATAGCAGAACTTGGGTTTCAGAGCTGTTCCTTTAAATTCCCATTCTTTTGTCCTTGATAATTTTTGAAAATTCAATCCATTTATATTAACATGTTCATATTTTTACTTTGTGGTGTTGCAATTTAATTCGATCAACTAAGCCTAACCTCTCATGTATAAACACAAAGGATTGCATCAAAAAGGAAGGAAAAAACCAATTCAGACCTCCTGATATTTGTTTTGATTTTTTTGTTGTTGTATCATTAACAACACCTCTCTGGAACTCTAAGTTCAGTAACCCTTTTCAAGGCAGATAGTTGTTAACTGCAGAGGTCACACTAGGCTCCAGGACTGGATTTCAGTCAAGTGTTTTTATTAAGCTTTGTTTTTAAACAAGACACAGCTTTCCAGTTGTCCAAGGTCTGTTGCCTTAAGCAACTATATTAACTGGCAGTTGCAGGATAAGGTCAGTTTGAACTGCAAGGTCGGAGGTTCAAATTCACCAGCCACTCCTCGGAAACCCTATTTAGCGTCGCTACTCTGGTAGCGTGGTGGTTACGAATCGGGCGGCGAACCTTAAGGCCAGCAGTTCGAAACTACCAGCTGTTTCGCGGGAGAAAGATGAGGCGTTCTGCTCCCGTAAAGATTTACAGCCTCGGAAACCCTGTACAGAGTCGCTATGGGTCGGAAACGACTCGACGGCACTTAACAACAACAACAACAACATGACGACTCGATGGCACTTAACAACAACAAGGGTTGTTTTACTTTAAATACTTCTATTTCTGGGTTGGAGATCTGGTAGCGTAGTGGGTACGAATCAGGCTGCGAACCTCAGGGTCAGCAGTTCAAAACTACCAACTGTTCTGCGGGCGAAAGGTGAGGCTTTCTGCTCCTGTAAAGATTTACAGCCTCGGAAACCCTGTATAGGGTCGCTATGAGTCGGAACCGACTCCACGGCACATAACAACAACAATGAGCTCTAATGGACTTGAGGGAGGGCGCTTAATAGGTTAACTGGTGTGCTGGTGTGGTTCTGTGGGTAAATGTGCTGAACTGCAGAGTCAGTTTGAACTGCAAAGTTGGCAGTTTAAGTTCACCAGCTGCTTCTCAGAAACCCTATGCAGGGTTGCTATGGGTCAGAACTTGCTGCATAACACTAACAAAAACAACATTAACTAACACAACAGTTAGCAAGTCGGAATGGGAGCCTGGATGTCTTTAATTGGATTAAAAAAATTGTGATCAGTTTTTTTAATGTTTACAGGTTTGGGGACATCTGTCTAAAAATCATTTCTTTAGTTGGTTTACTTTGTAAGTAAAAAGCTACAGATATATTTTAGCCAGGTTCTACTTTCTTAATGAAGGGATGATCATAATCGTTTTTGATCTAAGACTCATTAGGGGTGGCTTCCCTAATGGTCATCTCTTCCATTTCTGCTTCCAGTCTTTTGGGGATTATATAGTAACCATGCTAAATAGCTTTTTTTCCCTCTCAATTTCTGCCCTTTGTTCTTTGTATAAGAATCAAGTTTTGTGTCAGAGTGGTTCTGCTTTTGAAACTTGATCCAATCTTTTGTTTGCATTTCTAGAATGTGGTATAAGAGCCAGTTGTGCATGGAAGATTGGACAAATCGCCAACTTTCTAGCTAGAGGACTGGAATGGGTGGATGTTGCATACCATAGATTAGATGTTTTATATTCTTTGTCCTGTTTATAGAGCCCTGGTGGTACAGCGATGGAAGCACTTGGCTGCTAAGAAAAAGGTCAGCAGTTCAAATCCACCAGCGGCTCCACAGAAGAAAGATGTGATGGCAGTCTGCTTCCGTTAAGATTTACAACCTTGGAAACCCTATGGTCCAATAGCCTTGTTTTATAGATGAATAAACTGAGACTCAGAGAAGTTCGATAACTCTTCTCAAATTTAGAAGGAATTATTAAATTTTAAATGTACAGCAGAATTTCTGATCAAGATGACTCAAATAGTTCACACTCTGACATACCACTTTCCTCAAGTATAATAAACAAAAGAAAAAAGATACAGAGCATTGCAAAAACAGACTACATGTTCTACAAAGCAGAAACAGAAGGGTACTGTTAACAATGAAAAGGGCAGGAAACAGGCAGTTGGGGCTAGGGCTGAAACTTCTGAAATTTTATGAAGCTAAGAATGTTCCAAGTGAACTAAGAAATTTAATGACTTACTGCTTGAAACCAGGGCCTGGGATTTCAAAGGGTGAAAAAAGCTGCCCACACATTTCCAGAGTCACGACTCAATTGGAAGCAGATCAGGAGGCAGGAAGATGAACTCTGAACCAGGAATGCTTAGTGATGTTGTTAAGTGCTGTTGAGTTGCTTCTGACCCATAGCGACCATGTATAGGGTTTCCAAGGATTGACTGGTGAGGTTGAACCACTGACCTTATGGTTCAAACTGACTTTACAGTCCAGCGCATTAACCCACAGCGCCACACCAGGACTCAATAATGTAGGAGTCCCCATAAGATCATTGTAAGACATAGTTTTGAAATGAGCATCTAGGTTCAACAACTGTGAGACCACTAACTAGGTAGAAGTGCGCACATAGGAGTACAGCTTAAAGGGGAGGAAGCGGAAAAAGGAAAAAAAGAAGATAAACACAGCTGCTATGATAAACAAGTATTCCAAAACATTAAAAAAAATCCAAAAATCTAACGCTAAAGGTACAAAGAACACAGAATAACAACAATATTGGAGTCCTGGTGTGGTGCTGTAGGATAAGCGCTTGACCATAAGGTTGGTTTGAACCGCAAGGTGGGCAGTTCAAGCTCACCACCTACTCCTTGGAAGCCCTATACAGAGTCACTATGGATCAAATCCAACTGGATGGCACTTAACAACAATCATTCATGAGAACATGAATTAATTTAGAATAAAGTTTACTTTCTGGAATAGGTTGCCAAAGACTTGAAAATAAACATATATAGGATGGCCATTTTGGGTGGAAGCGGTATCTGAGTGTGTTCTCAGGGACCAAGTCAGGGAAGACGTTTGCTCTCCAGGTTCAGTCTCTTTCCTTTCCTTTGACTACTCGTGGTGTGCAGAGGTAGGGCGGCGACGGTGGCAGCTGCAGTGACATGCCCAGCTTGAATACCGAATATTCAAGTTTCTTCTGATTTGAGACTCTGGGGTTGGAAAGTCTTGCCTCCTCCTTGGGTTTGCAGATGATACATACACAGAAAGCTACATCAGCACAATTGGTGTGGATTTCAAAATAAGAACTATAGAGCTAGATGGGGAAACAATCAAGCTTCGAATATGGAGTATAGCAGACCAAGAAAGATTTTGAAAGATCATGTCTGGTTATTACAGAGGAGCCCATGGCATCATAGTTGTGTATGATGTGACAGACCAGGAGTCCTTCAATAATGTTTAACAGTGACTGCAGGAAATTGATCGTTATGCCAGTGAAAAGGTCAACAGATTTTTGCTAAGAAATAAATGTGATCTGACCACAAAGAAACTAGTAGAATACACAACAGCAAAGGAATTTGCCGATTCCCTTGGAATTCCATTTTTGGAAATCAGTGCTGAAAATGTAATGCATGTAGACCAGTCTTTTATGATAATGGCAGCTGAGATTAATCAGTGGATGGGCCCTGGAGCAACAGCTGGTGGTGCAGAGAAGTCCAAAGTTAAAACTCAGAGCACTCCAGTCAAGCCATCAGGCGGCGTTCGCTGCTAAAATTTGCCTCCGTCCTTTACTGGTAGCAATGAATTTGCAGCCTGAACCCAAGTGAAAAAACAAACTTGCCTGAATTGTACTGAATGTAACGGCACTACAACAGATTCTTACCGTCTCCATAAAGGTCCGAGATTGTAAATGGTCAATACTGACTTGTGTTTATTCACTTGACTCAAGACTGAATGAAGGTAACTTCATTATCAGAACTGTTTTAAACCTTTGTGTGTTGGTTTATAATGTGTGTAATCCTTGTTGCTTTCCTGATATCAGACCATTTCCCTGTGGTTGGTTAGAATAGATTTTGTTTTGATGTGTATATTAGCATGTTTAGATAGATGTCGGGTTTATTTAGTCTTCTGAAGCTGAAGTTCAGCCATTTTGTATCAAACAGCACTATCAGTGTCTTGTCAATTTCCACCATAAGGCTTAGTGAGATGTTATATGTAAAGCTTTGCTAGTTCTTCCTTGTAGAGTTGTAAATTGAAAGATTACACTATCTGATTAATAGTTTCTTCATACTCTGCATATAATTTTTGGCTGCAGAATATTGTAATTTGTTGCATACTATGTAACAAAACAATTGAAGACATGTTTAATAAATATTGTCCTTATTGGAAGTAATATCCAACTGTATGGTGATAACATTATTTTAATTCTACAGTTATAGGGAATTATAACCTTGTATTATACTCAAGCCATTTGTGTGTGCAACCAGAGCATTATAGACCTATCTTAGAGCCGCATCCAATATGCTTTCCAGATAATACCTTACAAACAACCTGGGGCGGCATCTATGCAGTTGAGGATTTAACCAGCCTTAGTTGTTCAGGAAAATTAAATTGTATGGAAAACAAGTAAGTTTAAGATGTATATTTTCTAGCCTATAATCACCATCCTTCTCCAAAAGCCACGGGAAATGGCTTCATTTATCATCTACAGTTCGTTACTCACCTATGGTACAATGGGCAGTAGCTCACTCTCCCTAACTGGCTGGAAGCAGACCTAACACTAGTCGGTTAGTACTCTTCCTTCTAGGCTAAATCAGATGTCTTATCCTCTACCATTGTATAGTGTAAATTGAAGGAAAGTTAAAACATTGACATAGAAACCAGGAAATTCACTGTTTATCCTGATTTTAGAAATTAACTGAAAACATGAATGCATGGTGGGAATTTTAAGTGAGACAAATATATTTATTTGGGTGGAATTTTGCACATATTGAAAGATCCATTAAGATCTTACTGGTTTTGTTTTTGTTGTGGGAAACCTGTCACTAACACATTTTCACATGATTGAGGTCAAGGTTTTTCCTTTGAAGTAGTAGCCAAAACATTCTTCATAAGTGAGTTTGGGATGTGGCTGTTGGCAATACATTTTATAGTTGTTGTTGTTGTTAGGTGTCATCAAGTCAGTACCAACTCATAGTGACCCTGTGCACAACAGAACAAAAGTCTGCCAGTCCTGGGCCAACCTCACAATTGTTGTCACGCTTGAGTCCATCGATGCTGCCACTTTGCCAATCCATAAATGAGTGAGGAAAATAGAGAGTCAAAAAACATAATATCAGAAATAGCATCAAAACAACTTGATAAGGAACTTAAAAGAATATTTAGGCACCTTCAACAGATTGAGGAAATGATGAAAAAAACTGCAGATGAAATCAAGGAAAACTGAGACTAAACTTTAGAAGAATTCAGGAAGCAAACTGACCAAAATAAATGAAAAAAAATTGGAAACCATACAGAAATAGCAATGAGCCAGAAAATTGATACTAAAACTTCAGAAATAGATAATACATTGGAAGGACAAAGAAGTAGAATTTGATCAATAGAAGACTGAATTATTGAGCTTGAAGATCGATCTCTCAATAATCATCAGCTAGAGGAATAATCAGAAAAAAAGAAAAAAAAAAAAAGAAATTCCAAAGAAGGTTTAAGATTTTATGTGGGACACTATCAAGAAGAATAACGTATGCATGCCTGGAATTCCTGAACAGGAAGCAGCAAAAAACCTATAGAAAATTGTCCAAGAGTTATTAGAAGAAAACTTTCCTAACATCATGAAAGATGAGAAGACAGTCATTCAAGAAGCTGAATGAACTCCAAACAGGACTTTTAAGTTAAGACAGATGCTGTTTAGTTGGTTCCAACTCATAGTGACCCTGTATAGGGCTTTCAAGGAGCAATGGTAGGTTTGCACTGCTTTCCTTGTGGTTAGCAGACCAGTGCTTATCAGACAGCACTATACCAGGATCCCCAAACAGGACAGACCTCAAAATAAAATCATCAAAACATATTATAATCAAAATGTTCAAAACCAACAAGAAAAGAATTCTAAGAGCAGCTTAGGAAAAAACTTAGGAAAAGTTACATACAAAGGAGAACTAATAAAAACTAAACATTGATTTATCAGCAGAAACCATATAGGCAACAATGACGATATACATAAAACTAAAAGAAAAAAAATTGCCAACCAAGAATCATATACCTAGTAAACTTGTTCATCAAATTGGGACAATTTGTTTTAGATGAGGAGAAATATAAATATAAATTGTAAAACCCAGACCAATCTTACAAAAGTAATAAAGGGATTTCTTTGGACAATAGCAGACAACAACTGAGACTATGAGAATATCATCAAGAACTCAACCCACATATGTTGTTGTTGTGTGCCGTGGAGTTGGTTCCGACTCATAGCGACCCTGTACAGAGTTTCCGAGGCTGTAAATCTTTACAGGAGCAGAAAGCCTCATCTTTCTCCTGCGGAACAGCTGGTAGTTTCTAACCGTTGACCTTGCGGTTTGCAGCCTGATTTGTAACCAATACGCTACAAGAGCTCCAACCCAGATATAGAAGTATTTAAAGTACAACAACCCTTGTCGTTGTTAAGTGTCATTGAGTCAATTCCGACCCATAGCTACACTGTATAGAGTTTCCTAGGAGCAGCTGACCTTGCTGTTCAAACGGCTTTGCAGTCTGGCGCGTTAATGCACAGCACCACAATAGGACTCCAAAACAACCCTAGAAAACTGAAAATAGGGAACCAGAGATACTAATTACAATGACAAAAGCAACAAAAAAAAACCCCATGAAGTAAAAAGGAGGAATAATGTAGTTACAGAGCTTTCAAATGAAAAGGAAACCAAGTAGATTAAAAAAAAAAACTAAATGAAAACCTAACTGTAACTCTAAAACTAGACCAAGCCTAGCCTTAACTTTAACTCATAACCTTAACCAAACCCCTACCCCTAACACTAGTCCTAACCATAACCATAATACTAACAAAGTCCTAGGCTTAGCCTAGATCTAGCTATAGCCCTAACCCTAACTCCTTACTCCTAGCCTGCAAGGAAAAAAAAAAAAAGGAGAGGAGGGTGGAGGATAAAACAGGTAGACATGAAAATGAACAATTTAAAAGTATTAGAAACTATTCTTAAGTGGTGGTGGTGGTTGTGTGCCATGGTTCCGACTCATAGCTACCCTGAATAGGGTTTCCAAGACTATAAATCATAGTAAGAGCAGAAAGCTTCATCTTTCTCCCTCAGAGCAGCTGGTAGATTTGAACTGCTGACCTTGCAGTTAGCAGCTCAACTCATAATCCCTACAGACAATTAAAAAAAAATGAAAACCAAACAACTGAATAAACTCTAGACTAGACATTAGTTGTTAAGTGCTGTTGAGCGGGTCTCAATTCACAGCGACCCTGTATAGGGTTTCCAAGGAGTAGCTGACTTCATTTGATGGCACTTAACAACATTAATGGAGTCCTGATGTGGCGCTGTGGGTTAATGCACCAGACTGTAAAGCCCTTTGAACTTAAAGATTGGAGGTTCAAGCTCACCAATTACTTTGCGGAAACCCTATACAGAGTTGCTGTGGCTCAGAATCGAAGGCACTTCACAACAACAACAACATGATATAGACACATGCACACCATGTACTCAGTACTATTCACAATTGCAAAAGGAAGGTAACCATCTAAATGCCCATCAATAGGTGAATTCATTTAAATTCATCACTTCTTCTCTGGTCTTTCTTTTTCATTGTCTAGCTTTCACATGCATATGAAGTGACTGAAAATACCAGGACTTGAGGGAGCCTTTGTCCTCAAAGTGACATTTTTGCTCTTTAACTCTTTAAAGAGGTCCTTTGCAGATTAGCCCAATGTAACTTCTTGTCTGATTTCTTAACTTGCTTCTATAAGCTTTGATTGTAGATCCAAGTAAAATAAAATCATACAAAGTCATAGAAACCTTTATTACATGAAAATATTGAAATGTGAAGTGATTGTTTCTCTATCATATTACCAATCTAGATTTATTAACTTTTCAAAGAGTTGTTCAAATTCACCAGAGGTGGTTCAAATCCACCAGCCACTCCTTGGAAATCCTATACAGGGTCGCTATGAGTCAGAACCAACTCAACAACACTAAAACAACAACTCTTCCCAGGATAATTCTGTGCACTTTGATTTACATCACATCAAAATTGACATTCTCGAGGGATTCAAATTGTGTTCTCCTGACAAGTACTTTCAGTTTTGAGAACAAAATGAAAGCTGGAGGGACAAGATCAGGGCTATAGGGAGGATGGGATACAGTTTCCCAGTGAAAATCTCTTAGCACAGCCCCTGCTAACCTCAAAGAATGAACTGGACAGTGTTGGAAAAAAAAATTATCTGCACAACATGTCTGGGCTTTTTCTCTCCAGTGCAGTTTTCAATTTTCTGAAAACTTTTTCATAATAACTCCCGTGATGGTCCTTCAAGAAAATCTATGAACATTTCCCCTTGGGAAGCCCTAAAAAAAAATTCTTCATAAACTTCTGAGTGGATCTATCTCTCTGCCTTAAATTTATATGATCCAGTAGATCCCCTTGGGAGCCATTGTTTGAAATGAACTAACTTTTCGTTTTTTGTTTTAAAGACACCCTGAGGTGTGGTGGAGTCTTGTGTGTCGCACTGTGGGTTGTGGCGCTGTGGGCTAATGTACTGCATCAGACTGCAAAGTTGTTTGAACTGCAAGGTTCAAGCTCACCAGCTGCTCGTTGGAAACCCTATGCAGGGTCACTACGGGTTGGAATAAGGAGCTCTGGTAGCATAGCGATTATGAATCAGGCTGCTAACCTCAAGGTCGGCAGTTCAAAACTACCAGCCATTCCATGGGAGAAAGATGAGGCTTTCTGTTCGCGTAAAGATTTACAGCCTCAGAAACCCTGTGCATGGTCACTATGAGTCAAAACCAATTCCATGGTACTTAACAACAACAACGGTCAGAATCAACTTGACAACACTTAACAACAACAAGGTGTGGTGCTGCTGGTTAATGTGCTGGACTACATAGATTGTTTAGGAGTCCTGGTGTGGCACTGTGTGGGTTAACCTGCTGGACAGCAAAGTTGTTTGAACTGCAAGGTTGGTGGTTCAAGCTCACCAGCTGCAACTCGGAAACCCTATTCAGGGTTGCTATGGGTCAGAATAAATTCGACGGCACTTAACAACACATGGTTGGTTTGAAACACAATGTTGGTGGTTAAGGCTCACCAGCTGCTCCTTGGAAACCCTATACAGGGTCGCTATGAGTCAGCACCAACTCCACACTTAACAACAGCAATGGGTTGGACCCAACTCGAAGGCACATAACAACAACAAAGGAGACTAAGGGGGAACGCAGTGGCTCCATTCGATAAGCGCTGGACTGCGAACCACAAAAGTCTGCAGTTTGAGCCCACCAATCACGCATGGGAGAAAGATGTTTTCTGCTCCCCAAAGATTTAAAGCCTCAGTCTTGAAAACCCTATACAAGGTCGCTGACTCGAAACCAACTGGGCAGTGCTTAAAAGGAGACTAAAACACGTGCATTACTAAGAAAATGCATATTAAAACAATAATGAGACATCTCAACACACCCAAGAATGGTTAAAATGAAAAAAAAAAAAATAGTAATGGTAAGTGTTTACAGAATGTTGGTCAAATGGCATTTTTAATATACAGTTGGTAGGTGTGTAAATTGGTACAAGTGTTTTTAAAATACTGCTTAGCAGCATCTACTAACATTGAACATACACATACTTTTGTTATTGCTGTTGGTAGCTGCCATCAAGTCGGCTCTGACTCTTATCGACCCTGTATAGGGTTTCCAAGAAGTGCCTGGTGGGTTTGAACTGCCAACCTTAAAGTTAGCCCTCCAGTGCTTATCCTACAGTGCCATACCAGGACTCTATAGCCTAGCAATTCTACTTCAAATGGAATTACATAGTTTCAGAAATGTGTACCTGTGTTAACCAGGAGATACAAGACTGTTCATAGTATTATACACAGTAGTGAAAAGTTTTCAAGTACAGCCAAATGGCAGCATCAGTGGACTCAAGCGTGGCAACAATAGTGAGGTTGGCCCAGGATTGGGCAGTGTTTCATTCTGATGTGCATAAGGTTTCTATGGCTCAGCACTGACTCGATGGCACCTAACAACAACATTGTCATTAAGGGAGAGCTGATGTGGCTTTGTAGGATAAACATGGGACTGCAGCCTTTGGACCTGAAGATTGGCTCAGTGAACCTCCTTGACCCAGGTAGAGAAATGTGACACCAGAGGAGTGAGCGGCAGAGGACAGCTGCAGAACCAAGAGCCAGAGCACAAGACAGAGCAATGGGCTTCCAAGCCCACGGAACAAGGAAAGCTGAGTGACTTTGGGCAGGAAGCTTGCTTTGAAAGTGTGGTGTGGGCAAGCATTTAATTGGGGGAGCTAGGTTTGGTGACCCACACAGCTAGAGCCAGGTACCTTTAGGCTATGGCTTATGGTACAGTGGTGTGCCCTGTGAGCATTTATCAGCAGTCCTAAAAGAGTCCTGTCAGAAGAAAGATGAGGCTTTCTGCACCTGTAAAGATTTACAGTCTTAGGAACCCTAGTTATGATGTAAGTCAGAACTAACTCCAAGATAGAAAACCGTCCATCAAAAGAGCATTGTAATCACTAACCATTAGAGAGATGCAAATCAAAAGTACAATGAGATATCATCTCACACTAACAATAACAGCAAAGATAAAAAATGCAGAGGACAATACATGCTGGCGAGGATGTGGAGAGACTGGGACACTACTGCATTGCTGGTAAGACTGCAAAATGGTCCAACCTCTCTGGAAAGCAATATGGTGTTTCCTCAGAAGGTTGAAAATAGAAATACCTTATGATCCAGCAATTCCTCTACTTGGAATTTACCCATAAGAAATACGAGCTATAACACGAGTAGATATATGCGCACCAATTTTATAGCATCACTATTTACAATAGCAAAAAGATGGAGACAGTCAAAGTGCCCATCAACTGAAGAATGGATAAACAAATTGTGGTACATACACACAATGGAATTATTATGCTACCTTGAAGAATAACAAGGAAGCGGCAAGCCACCGCATAACCTTGAGGATGAACCTTGAGGACATTATGTTGAGTGAAATTAGTCAGTCACAAAAAGAGAAATACTGCATAGGACCACTACTGTAAAAGACTAAAAGGGGGTGGGGAGAATTCTTTGTTGGTCACTGGGAAGTTGGGGGTGGGTGAGGGGAGGAAGGGGAAGATGGAGCACAGGGCAGGGATTAGACACAGGAAAGTCTGGGTGCTGGGGAGGGGGGCAATATACAAGAAGGGAGAGGGGAATGGAAGAACAAAGCAGATGGGAAAACAATTAGGCATGTTTGAATGGGCTAAGTGGGACAGAGGTAAAGAATGATATATGCACAACCTTGAAACTACAGGCCTCTGGGATACAGAGATTGAGACATGGTTGGCATGGGGAAAAGGGGGAATAATGTTAAGATGCTTGTCTGTCTTTTGAATCTTGGTTTTCCTTGCATTATAATATAAAATAGACACTGGAGGGAGAGAGAAAATAATAGTCAGAAACAACACCATAGAAAGCTTGTAAGTCCGTCTTCTGCCTATAACTGATTGGAATACCTAAAATGGGGCTACAACGTGTCCAGTGAAGGAGGCTTCCTACGGAGCCTCTGCAATACCTAAGACTATAGGTAGAAGCCTGAACCACATCCAGATCTCCAGAAATGGGAAATTTCTACTTGAAAGGACGAGCAGACCCGCCTGGAACTGGCTAGAAGAACAGAAGATACTTCTTGAAAGAAAGACCTACAGGAAAAATACAAAACAATGGAGGCAGACGGACTGTTACTACAGAACAAACAAGTTGCTTGCCCAGGAAATATCAAGGCAAGTGGTCGGGTCCCCTCAGTGCAAACCCCCTTCCAAGACTAAGATTCAATGGGAATACATGCTCTGATTGGTGACCACATTCGTCACTGATAAGGGGAAGTGAGGGAAAAACAACAATGAAGTGGCGAGCTAAGCCCTACAAAGTGGAGAGTGAAGCATTCAGCTGATAAAAAGAGAGGGCATATGCACAAGAACACCCACATTTGCAGATAATACCCACTTGACCTGGCTTCAATGACTGGATGATCAGAGCTCAACCAGAAGAAGAAAGAAGAGGAAAAAAGAGTAATCTGATGTAATTTGATGAACTTGACCTATACCTATGGAAGCAGTAGCTCAAAAGAGGGAACAAGTCCTTACAGCAAGAATCATTCACACCCCCTCCACACAGAGTAGACAGGGATGGGCAACTTGGACATTGGCTACCCAAAATGGGGGCGGGAGGCTACAAAGGCAAGAAGTGACTGGCTTACAAGCTTTCAAGAGGGAACCTAGAGCCAGGGGGGCCTGGAGGAAGGCAGAATCTCCAGTGAGTAGTATCCAATCTGCCTAGGCAGAGCTGATGAAATGAAATGCAGATGGGTCTCTTGTGATACAATAGTGAATAATTGTTATCAGGACTGATTGTGAAGGTTGGAAATGTAAAGGTAGACATTTTATAGCAAGGAAGGGAGGGAATAACTTTTCAGTCTAGGAGCGGAGGTCTCTAGGACCATCAACGGAGAAGAGGCGAGAGCGGCACCCTACCCAGAGAAGTAGTGATGCCTGAGATGGAGGCAGAGACAATGACATGAAGCGATGGAACAGCTGAGGTCCTTAGATCCAGAGAGGGAGAGGGACTGTATGCTGAAGACTGGGGCGGTGGGGATAGTGTAGGGGAAAGGCCTGCAGGGTATACCCTTTGATCGGTTGATGATGTATGGAGGGGATTGTAACCATGGCAATGGTACGAATGTACGATAGAATGAATGTAAAACTAATGTTCTCCCATGTAAACTATCATATAATTCACAACAAAACACTTAAAAAAAATAATAAAATTTTAAAAAACTAAAAAAAAAAAAAAAAAAAGAGCACTGTAACATTGGCCGGGCATAAAGGGCCTGCTCGTGGCACAGCTGAGAAGAGGCTATCCTGACTGGAACAACTGTGTCCTGAAAGTTTCTGATCCTATATTGTAGCCTGTTAACTTCCCTTGTAAACCCCCTAACTGTGAGTATGGTGGCTTAGTTCTATGTGACCACTACAATGAACTATTGAATCCAGCTGAGTAGAGTGCTGTGGATGGTGGCAGGTGGCATTTTGCTGCAAAGAACATAAAAAACCTGGTAGTAAAGTACAAAAATTTTATTATCATAGTAAATACAGCAAATACTTTCATGTCATTTTACATAATTCAGAACTATTTTTTGAAATGGGTTCAAATCTGTGAACAGGCGAAGTTTTTACTAAAAAGAATAAGTCCAACAACCAAAAGATATATTTCATATAATAGCAAAATATAAAAACAGAAATTGGAAGACAGAATGAAAAAGAAAGCTAAGTAGTGGATTTAAGAAACTTTTAATTTTATCCCCTTTTAAAATCAGATTCTGGATGGTTCTTAATATTGTTTCAAACTCTCAACTAGAGAGTTGTCAGCTTCTTCCCAATGTGGTAACCCCAGTTTACCATATTTTTTTATTAAAAGAGACAACTGAGCTAGAACTGTCCTACCTGAGGAAAAGAGTACTGTAGCGTAATTGGCCAAGTTCTAGCCTTAGCTCAAATCAAACTAGGTGCAATCCAACTGACATAGTTTGTTACTCCAAAGGTTTTCAAGTATAATTTTGAAATCACACTTTTTCTCAATGAGATTTCTTATATAAACAGGAAGAATTTAATTTGTGTAAACATTTGCAGTGCCAGCTGTTCCTTTAAATAGATCTGCTCCCCTTGAAAAAGCTACTCTAGTGAAGACTCATTTCTTAAACATCCACGTTAGGACCCAAAAAGAAACCCAACCTTTTTCTGTGAAAAGACATAAATACTCAAGCAATGTAAAGCTTCTGTAATCAGGGAATTGCCCAGCTGTTTCACGCATGGAATCACTCCCTATAGATTCCTGATGAAATCAAACGGTTCTCTCCTTACTCATGGCCCACCAGTTGTGCTGTTCACCTTTGGTAAGTCACATTCATCACTGGCACAATCCTTAAGGATGCCCTTGTAATGGTTTTTCAGCTCCTCATACACAGAAACAGTTTCTTGTGAGTGAACAAAGGGTAACACCTTTTCATTCAATAACATCTGCACCTGGAATTCTTCTTTAGGAGTCTTAGCATTTTCACAATGGTAAAGCAGAAATATCAGATTCGAGGCATAGGGTACAATGTGACCACTGCGGAACTTCCGATGCATTTGTTTCTTGTAATTGTAGGCTGTTAAGGGTTCCTTGTCTTTGAAGTAGCCCATGAGAGAAAGCAACGGGAGAAGGGTCTCTGCATGACCGAACTGGAGGATGACTGGAGAGGAAATTGACTGAGACCTGAAAAGAGAAATTGAGAGGAAAAAAGGTATACATACACTCATGTCACAAAAATAATAACTACATTTAGAAGTACTACAAAACTGACTTGTCTTTTTATTTTTTTAATCTTTAAATATATAACTTAACCATAGAGCTAAAATTCTGTGTGGTGCAGAAATAAATGTATTTTTATACTGAAAGTTTCAAAATTCAGGACCACTGTAGTGTTGCAAAGCCATCTAAAACAGCATGTATGTAACAAGTTCATGGAATGATTGCATTATCTTTTCATTCCATTTTTCCATGAACTTTCTGAAGCCTCTTCATATGTTTCCTTTAAATTTCAAGAAGTTGTTTTTTTTTTTTTTGGTAGATTAAGGAAATTGAAACAGACGTATTTCAATATTGAATGAACATGAGCAAATAAGCCTTAGTAAATACTAATTACTCCATGGGGCTCTCTGAACCATCTTAAAATTTAGTACTTGTGTCTACGGAATAAGGGAACTCCTAATGTGGCGCTGTAGGATCAGCCCTGGACTGGGAACCATAAGATTGATAGTTCAAACCCACCAGCTGCTCCTCAGAAATCCTATACAGGGTCACTATGAGTCAGAACTGACTTGATGGCAATTAACAAGAAGAGAATATGGACACGCAGTATTCGGTAAACTTCTTGGTGACGGCCAAGACTGAACAAAGAATAATAGCAAAGGTTTACAAGAGATGACCAGGGCACCAAATTCAGAACAGAGTCACAGCCAATACAATGTGTCTGTGAAGGGGCCCTGGTGATACACTGGTTAAATGCTCTGTTACTAAACTAAAGATTGATGGTTTGAACCTACCAGCAGCTTCATGAGAGATTACTCCTGCTAACAGTTACAAATGAATCATAAAATCCCCATCCTCTCCCATCCCTTTTTACCAGATCCATCTGGAAAAGAGGAAAACTATTCAGTGGGGACTCTACCTTACCCCCTCATTCTGAAACTCAGCACACTCATAAAAGCTTGTAACTCAGCCACTTTGTGCCTTTATAGCCCCATTTGAGATAGCCAATGTCTAGATTGCCTGTTACTATCAACCCAGTGCACTGAGGAAACAAGCTTGATCCTTGATGTGAAGAATCCTTCCATTCCAGTTGAAATTTTAAGCACCTGCACCCATAATCAAAGATCCAGTTAATCAAATTGTAGCAAAATACGCTTCACAGTATCAAACTTCTTTATCTTCATCTGGTTGAGTTCTGGTCAGCTAGCTATCCAAGCTATCTGCAAGTTTACACATGTCTCCCCACACTTCAGACCAGCTGACTGCTTCATTTTCAGCTCTAGCCCCCAGTGGCCAGGTCAGAGTCCATGGGCTCAAGATAAACAAAAGCAAACAAACAAAAAAACTTCAACTCACTGCCATCAAATTGATTCTGACTCAGAAACTGTATGTTGTTGTTGTTGATGGTGGTGTGCTGTGGAGTCGAAGTCTGGCCAGCTTGAGAGAAAAAGTTTAGCCATGTTGCCCTCCAAGGAGCACTCTGGCTGCACTTCTTCCAAAACGGATCTATTGATTCTTTTGGTAGTCCATGGCACTTTCAATATTCTCCTCCAACACCATAACTCAAAGGCATCAATTCTTCTCCAATCTTCCTCATTCACTGTCCAGCTTTCGCATGCATATGAGGTTACTGAAAATACCATGGTTTGGGTCAGGCCCACCTTAGTCCTCAAGCTGACATCTTTGCTCTTCAACACTTTAAAAAGGTTTTGTGCAGCAGATTTGCCTAATGCAATCCGTCCTTTGATTTCTTGATTGCGGCTTCCATGAGTATTGATAGTTGATCCAAGAAGAATGAAGTCTTTGACGACTTTAATCTTTTCTCCATTGATAAGAATGTTGTTTATTGGTCCAGTGGTGAGGATTTTTGTTTTCTTTACATTGAGATGTAATCCATACTGAAGGCTGTGCTCT
>NW_006408521.1:11347668-11350846 GCF_000296735.1 Chrysochloris asiatica | reverse complement strand
ATTTCTTGGCAGAGATGAGTGAGTGCCTCCTGTGCCACCTCACTTTCTTGAAATATTTCAATTTTTATTCCATCAATTCCTAGTGCCTTGTTCTTCGTCAATTCCTTCAATGCACCTTGGACTTCCTCCTTCAGTATCATTGGCTCTTGATCATATGATACCTCTTGAAATGGTTGAACATGAACCATTTCCTTTTTGGTACAGTGACTCTGTGTATTCCTTCCATCTTCTCTTGATGCTTTCTGCATCTTCAATAATCTGGCCAGAGAATTTTTCAGTAACAAAAGTTGAGGCTTGAATTTTTTCTTCAGTACCCCCAGCTTGAGAAATGCTGACCATGTTCTTCCTTTTTGTTTTGATTCCAGATCTGCACATTTTGTTGTACTATTTGGCTTTATCTTCTTGAAATGATCTTTGAAATTTTCTGTTCAGCAGTTTGGAAGTCCTCATTTCTTCCATTTGCTTTAGCATCTCTACGCTGGAGAGCAAGTTTCAGTGTCTCTTCTGACATCCATTTTGACCTTTTCCTTCTTTCTTGTCTTCTTTATGACTTTTTGCTTTCTTTATGTATGACGTTCTTGAAGTCATCCCACAACTCTTCTGGTCTTCGGTCTTTAGTCTTTAATGTATCAAATCTGTTCTTCAGATGATCCCTAAATTCAGGTGGGATATATTCAAGGTCACATTTTGGCTCAAGTGGACTTGTTTTCATTTTCTTCCACTTCAGTTGGTCTATTCCACAGTCTGCCCCTGGCCTTGTGTTCATTGATGATATGGAGCTTTCCAATCGTCTCTTTCTGCAGATGTAGTCAATTTGATTTCTGTGTATTTCATCTGGTGAGGTCCATGTGTATAGTAGTCTCTTATGCTGTCTACAGAAGGTATTTGAAATGAACAAATCATTGATTTTGCAGAATTCTATCATGCGATCTCCAGCATCATTTCTATCACCAAGGCCATATTTTCCAACTACTGATCCTTCCTCTTTGCTCTCCCAACCTTTGCATTCCAATCACCAGTAATGATCAATATATCTTTGATTGCATGTTTGATCCATTTCAGACTGAAGAAGTTGGTAGAATTCTTCTATTTCATCCTCACTGGCTTTAGTGGTTGGTGCGTAAATTTGAATAACAGTGGTATTAACTGGTCTTCCCTGTAGGTGCATGGATGTTATCGTATCACAGACAGTGTTGTACCTCGTGACTGATCTAGATATGTTCTTTTTGACAACGAATGCAACACCATTCCTCTTCAATTTGTCATTCCCAGCATAGTAAACCATGTGGTCGTCAGATTCAAAAATGGCCAATACCAGTGCATTTCAGCTCACTAATACCTAAGATATCGATGTTTATGCATTCCATTTCATTTTTGAAAACTTCCAATTTTCCCAGATTCATACTTGGTACATTCCAAGTTCTGATTTTCAATGTATGTTTATAGCTGTTTTTCTTCATTTTGAGTTATGCCCTATCAGCAAATGAAGGTACCGCGGGCTTTTCTCCCACGGTCTTTACTCCATTCATGCCTTCCGACCTGAGGGGTTCATTTTCCAGCACTATATCTGACAGTATTTCTCTGGTTTTCAGTGATTAAATATTCGGAAGTGGTTCGTCATTCCTTTTTCCTAATCTGTCTTTGTACGGAAGCTCATCTGAAACCTGTCCACCATGCGTGACCCTGCTGGTATTTAAAATACTGGTGGCATAGCTTTCAGAATCACAGCAACTCACAGGCCACCACAGTATAACAAAGTGACAGACGAGTGGCTGGTAGTAGGTACCATCACGTCAGTACTGACTCATAGTAACCTAAGCACAACAGAACAAAAAGCTGCCTACACCATCTCACCATTGTTGCTACGCTTGAACCCATTGTTGCTGCCACTGTTGCATTCCGTTTCGTTGGGGGTCTTTCTCTTTTCACTGATCCTCCATTTTACCAAGCATGATGTCCTTCTCTAGCGACTGGTCCGTCCTAATATTATGTGTGAAGTACCAGAGACAGAGTCTGGACATCCTGGCTTGCAAGAAGCATTCTGACTGTACTTCTTCCGAGACAGATGTGTTTGTTCTCCTGGCAGTCCGTGGCACTTTTAATATTTTCCTCCAACACCATAACTCAAATATAGCAATACTTCTCTGGTTTTCCATATTAATTGTCCACTTTTTACATGCATATGAGGCTATTGGAAATACCATGGCTTGGGTCAGGCGTACCCAAGTTATCAAAATGACATCTTTGCCCTTAAATACTTTAAAGAGGTCTTGTACAACAGATTTGCCTAATGCAATTTGTCATTTGATTTCTTGACGGCTGCTTCCATGAGTGTTAATGGTTGATCTAAGCCAAATTAAGTTTTTGACAACTTTTTTCTTATTTATCTTGATGCTATTTATTGGTCTAGTTGTGAGGACTTTTGTTTTCTTTACATTAAGGAGCAAGCCAAAACAAAGGCTATGGGCTTTGACCTTCATCAGTAAATATTTTAAGTACTCTTTGCTATCATATCACAGGCTGATAATGATTCTTCCTTCAAGCCTGATGTCGTGCTTCTTTTCATATACTCCAGCTTCATGGATTATTTCCACAGCATACAGATTGAATAAGTAAGGTGGAAGAACACAACCCTGGCACACACCTTCCCTGATTTTAAACTATTTAGTACCCCATTGTTCTGTTCAAACAAATGCCTCTTGATCTATTTACAGGTTCCTCATGAGTACAATTAAGTGATTCAGAATACTCACTCTTTGCAATGTTGTTCATACCTTGTTCACACAATCGAAAGCCTTTGCATAGTCAATAAAGCACAGGTGAATATCTTTCTGGTAGTCTCTGCTTTCAGACAGAGTTTTTCCACTATCTCATCCCACAGATGTAGTCAATTTGATTTCTGTTTATTCCTTCTGGTTAGGGTCACATATATAGTTGTCTTTTATGTTGTTGTTTTTTTTTCTTAAATGTTTTATTATGAATTATGTGATAGTTTACATGAGAGAACATTAGTTTTACATTCATTCTATCGTATATCGTCTCACTGCCATGGTTACAATCCCCTCCATGCAATCCTTCTCCCGTACCCCCCAGGTCTTCAGCACACAGTCGCTCTCCCTCTCTGGATCTAAAGTCTCCAGCTGCTCCACAGCTCCACATCATCATCTCTGGCTCCATT
>NW_006408521.1:11345078-11347063 GCF_000296735.1 Chrysochloris asiatica | reverse complement strand
AGAATACTTTTTTTTTTTCTTCCTCTTCTTTTTACTTCTGGTTGAGCTCTGATCATCCAGTCACTGAAGCCAGGATAAATGGGTATTATCTGCAAGTGTGGGTGTTCTTATGCATATGCCCTCTCTTCTTATCAGCTGGACACTTCACTCTCCACTCTAGTCCTCTGTGGCTATTATGTTGTTTTTAAAAGGCATTTGAAATGAAGAGGTCATTGGTCTTGCAAAATTCTATCACAGGATCTCCAGCATTGTTTCCATCACCAAGGCTGTATTTTCCATCTACTGATCCTTCCTTTTAGTTTCCAACCTTTGCATTCCAATTGTTGTTGTTATGTGCTGTGGAGGTGGTTCCGACTCATAGCGACCCTGTATAGGGTTTCCGAAGCTGTCAATCTTTACGGGAGCAGAAAGCCTTATCTTTCTCCTGCGGAACAGCTGGCAGTTTCGACTTGCTGACCCTGAGGTTCACAGCCCGATTCGTAACCACTACGCTACCAGAGCTCCTTTGGATTCCAATTACCAGTAATTATTAATACATCTTGATTGCATGTTTGAGCAATTTCAGATTGAAGAAATTGATTGAATTCTTCAATTTCATCATCACTGGCTTTAGCAGTTGGTAGATAAATTTGAATAATTTTTATATTAACTGGTCTTCCTTGTGGGAGTATGCATATTATTCTATCACAGACCATGCTGTACTTCAAGATAGCTTTACTCCATTCAAGTCATCAGCTCTACTTTGAGGCGGCAGCTCTTCCAACCTGAGGTGCTCATCCTCCCACACTACACCTGACAATATTCTGATGCTCTTCATCATATTTGAATATTCTGGTGTTATCTGACAGTGTGCCACTGCTATTCATAAGGTTTTCAGTGACTAAATATTTGTTAGTAGTCCGTCTCTCCTTCTTCCTAATCTGTCTCAGTCTGGAAGGTCAACTGAAACCTTTACCATGCTGGTATTTAAACACTGGTCATACCTTTCAGAATCACAGCAACATTCAAGCCAACACAGAATAACAAACTGACAGACTAGTGAAGAAACTATATAGGGTTATCCAAAGAGACTGTAAATCTTTATGTGAACAGATAGCCTCATTTTCTCCCAAGGAGCAGCTGGTGGGTTTGAACTATTAACCTTACGTTTAACAGTTACCTGTTAATCCACAGTGCCATATAAAATAGACAAGAATGCTTTATGAGTTTATAAAATATGATAGCAATATGAAGTTAACATTGAAACCAAAAGGGGACTAAACATTTTTTTATGCTCTATACAACTTTTAATAATTTAGCTCTACTCTTGATTTTCTGTTAGGACAAGAAAATCACAGCACACTAAATGTCTAGGTTGAGCTTTAAGGGTTGTTAAGTTCCAACTAGTCCATTCTGATTTCACAGCAACCCTGTATAGGGTTTCCGAGGAGAGGCAGGTGGGTTTGAACTACCAACCTTGAGGTTAGCAATCCAGAGCTTATCCTAGTTCACTCTAAAATAAGCTACATTAGTCAAATATTAGAGAAATATTTTTGTTTTAACTCAAAAATATTTTTATTATATAACAGCTCAGAATATAAATCAATGAAGTCATAACAAACATGCTTTTTTCCACTATTTTGGTTTTTCTAACCTTAATTCAATTAACTCTTTAATGCCTTAAATTTTTAAGAGAATAAAGACAATAAAACATTCATCCTTAAAGTTTCCTGAAAAAGTATAACTAAAAATTTTAACTCATAATTGTAAGATAGACATTAAAGAGAATCTAGCCAATAATCTGCCAGTAATTTAAAACTATAAGAAGGCTTCAAAAAGTTCATGGCAAAATGGAATAAAAAGATAACAGAATTTTCCCACAAACTTTTTTGAAGTCCTTTTATATATTTCAAATAGGGGTCTACTTACAGCTATGAATATTGCAGTGCTTTTACTTATAAACAAGAATAAGCAATATAAAAACTGATTTCTTATTCACTCAAATT
>NW_006408521.1:11305502-11344412 GCF_000296735.1 Chrysochloris asiatica | reverse complement strand
CAATATAAAAACTGATTTCTTATTCACTCAAATTCAATTGTCAACCTATTAACTTTGAGTACATAAAAAAACCAACTACTTCCATGGAAGTATTGGTGACTAAAAAGAGCCTACTTTCCTTCCAGGGTTAATACACACATAAACAACAACAAAAGCCCACTGCTGTTCAATCGACTGAGACACAGCCTGACTTTACAAAACACAGCAGAACTGCCCCAAATGGTTCCAAGGCTGTAATCTTTACAGGAGCTAAGTGGCTCTGTAGAATAAGCATTGGATGGCTAACCACAAGGTCAGAGGTTCAAGCCCACCAGTCACTCCATGGGAGACAGATGAGGCTTTTTGCTCCCATGAAGACTTATAGCCTCAGAAAGCCCATACAGGGATGCTATGAGTCAGAAATGACTCGATGATACATAGAACAATAACAATCTTTACAGAAGCAGACTGCTGAGTTTAAACTTTTCAGTTAGCAGTCAAACACTTAAACACTGTGCCTGAAGGTATCTTTAGGGTTAATATAATCCCTCCTAAACAGCTGCCCATACTTATACCTGTTTGTACTATTATAAGACTAGCTCACATTTCACTTTTCTTTGATAAACTTGTAAAGTAGCGTAAGTGTCTAATGGAAAAACATACTGTATTTCTCTTCTAAATTATATCTAAAATTAAAAAAAGAGGGGCTTGGATACCTTTAATACACAAAATTGAATAGATAAAAATAAAATCAAACCCATGGAGTGGATTCTGATTCATAATGACCCTTTAGGACTTAGGAAATTCTTTAGGGAAGCTGTAATTTTTTATAGAAATAGACTGCCAAAACTTTTGTTCAAGGAACAGCTGGTAGGTTCTAACTACCAAACTTTCAATTGGCAGCTGAGCACTTAGCCACTGTGCCACCAGGGAACCTTGAGTCAAAATTGACTTGACAGCAATGAGACTTTCAATTAGTGGAGCCTAAAAGAGTTGGCTGAAAGCCGAGAATATCAGAAAGATGTTTACCTGTGCTTTATTGACTACACAAAGGCTTTCGATTGTGTGGATCATGACAAGCTATGGACAACATTGTGAAGTTTGAGTATTCCTAACACTTAATTGTGCTCATGAGAAATCTGTACATGGACCAAGAAGCAGTTGTTTGAACAGAACATGGGAACAGTGAATGGTTTAAAATTAAAAAAAGGTGTGTGACAAGGTTGTATTCTTTCACCATACTTATTCAACCTGTATGCTGAGAAAAGAATCCGAGAAGCTGGGTTCTGTGAAGAAAAAACCTGGCATTAGGATTGGAGGAAGACTCATTAACAACCTGTGATATGCAGATGATACAACCTTGCTTGCTGAAAGTGAAGAGGACTTAAAATACTTACTGATGAAGATCAAAGAGCACACCCTTCACTACGGATTACATCTCAATGTCAAGAACACAAAAATCCTCACCACTGGGCCAATAAACAACATTCTTATCAATGTAGAAAAGACTGACGTTGTCAAGGACTTCATTCTTCTTGGATCAACTATGAACACGCATGGAAACAGCAGTCAAGAAATCAAACAATGTATTGCATTAGGCAAATCTGCTGTACAAGACCTTTTTAAAGTGTTGAAGAACAAAAATGTCAGCTTGAGGACTAAGGTGCACCTGGACAAAGCCATGGTATTTTAAATAACCTCATATGCATGTGAAAGCTGGACAGTGAATAAGGAAGACCGTACAAGAATTGATGCGCTTGGAGGAGAATATTTAAAGTGCCATGGGCTGCCAAAAGAACCAACAGAAGTGCAGCCAGAGTGATCTTTGGAGGTCAAGATGGCCAAACTTCGTCTCTCATACTTCGGACATATTGTCAGCAGGGAGCACTCACTGGAGAAGTGTATCATGTTTGGTAAGGTGGAGGGTCAGAGAAAAAGAGGAAGACCCCCGACAAAATGGATTGGCCAAGCGGCAGCATCGATGGACTCAAGCGTGGCAACAATAGTGAGGTTGGCCCCGGATCGGGCAGTGTTTCATTCTACTGTGCATAAGGTCACTATGTATCGGTACTGAATCGATGGCACCTAACAACAACAAAACAAAATTGGAAGTGTTTGTGTGCAAACAGGTTTCTTTCTCCCCCCTATCTGTTTTTGGCAATTCTAAACACCTCCAAGCAAATACTCAAAAGAATTTATGGTCTAAGAAGTCTTTAAAGGTATATTTGTTGTTGTTGATATGTGCCGTGGAGTCGATTCCGACTCATAACGACCCTGTACAGGGTTTCCGAGGCTGTAAATCTTTACGGGAGCAGAAAGGCTCATCTTTCTCCCATGGAACAGCTGGTAGTTTCGAACTGCTGACCCAGAGGTTTGTAGTCTGATTCGTAACTACTACGCTACCAGAGTATATACTAAGTATTTATTAAGAATTGTGAAGTACAACCAACTCATAATAAAAGGTTAAAATAAAATTCTGAAGTAAATTAGTAATTTCTATGAAGAAATTATTTGGTTTCATTTCCAGGAGCATGCTGCTGTAATGCCTCTTGATTCAGAATAAATCTTAGAACTAAGCCATCTCTTAGCACCTGATTTACTCTAGTTGGTACAAGTTCAATTGCTGTTTGAAAGAACAAAATTCCCAATTTATCCTTGAAAACGCCCAAGTTCCAAAGATGGCATGAGAACATTTCTGGGTTTCATTTGGCTTCTTCAAGCCAAAACTGATGTATGATTAAACTCCAAATTCTGCCAACAACAGTCAAACAGTCAATGGGTAAGAGTATGTGTATATATCTTCCATACACCTGAATGAATTACAGTGTGTGCAAGACAAGAGAACATAGTGTACATGAGAATGAAAGGGTTTTGGTGTTTGTTGTTGTTGTTGTTAGGTGCCATCGAGTACTTTTGGTGTCAGACTTTGGTGGAGGAATATGAAAATAATTACTTCTCAGTTCACTTGACTCCATACATAGGCATATCATTTTGCCAGATGATTAATGAGAGCATAAGATTTGCTACATTTCTCTCATCTTTGGGTTTTGTTTTTGCCACTACACTTTAAAAGGGTTGTGGCAAAAAAACCAACAACAAAGATGAGAGAAATAAAAGAAGCTCTGGTAGTGTAGTGGTTACGAATCGGACTGCGAACCTCAAGGTCAGCAGTTTGAAACTACCAGCTGTTCCGCGGGAGAAAGATGAGGCTTTCTGCTCCTGTAAAGATTATAGCCTCAGAAACCCTGTTCAGGGTTGCTATGGGTTGGAACCGACTCCATGGCCATAACAATAGCAACCCTTTAATTAAGGAGCTCCAGTATTGCAGTGGGCTACAAGTTGGGCTGTAACGCATTGTCAGCAGTATGAATATGTCAGCTGCCCCATGGGAGAAAGATTAGGCTTTCAGCTCCTATAAAGATGTACAGCCTTGGAAACTTTGTATCGCGTCACTATGAGTCAGAATCAACTCCACTCCCACACACCTTTTAACGAACAAGAGTTGTGAGGCCTAGGATTGCATGGCAGGAAGAACAAGATTTTTTTCTTTAAAAAAAGAATGCAGTTTTGGCAGGAAAATATAAATTATTTTTAAAGGAGGGGCTGCCAAGGCAATCAATAATGAGGCATATTCAATACCCGCTGCATCTGTAGTTCTTATCTTTTGGGTCAAAACCCAGTGGTGCTGTGGACTAATGCGCTGGATGGCAAGGTCAGTGGTTCAACTTCACGAGCTGCTCCTCGGAAACCCTATGCAGGGGCGCTATAGGTCAGAACCAACTTGACAGCAACAGCACTTAACAACAACAACAACAACAAACCCAACTGAGAATCTGATTAAAGGAATGGGACGTTGTCTCAGAGAAATGCTCCTGCCCATAAAAACTTGGATAGAGTTTTGGGAGTTCACAGACTCTACAATGCCAAGATCCCCATGCTATATATAGCCCTTGCCATCCTGAGGATGAATACACCTGCAATTCTGGCCCACATTGCTTTACATCTCCTGCATTACATACATCTCCTGCATTACATATGTTCCAGATGTGTCTATTCTATGAATCCTACATTTAAAATGTCTGGAAGGGATGAATTCAATTTATATACTGAACATCAAATTAAAATAGGATTCAGACTTTTTGTAATCTATGTTGAACTGTCCTATATTTCTTGAAAAAATAAAGTATACATCTTTCTTTCCTTTTCTTTCTTTCACTACCTGCTAGGCACATTTACCTTAACCATGCCAGCAAAGTACCTCCCCTCTTTCCTGAACCACTAGTACTCCAAGCAGTAGGAGATCTTTCGCAGTGCCTCAGCCCAAAATGCCCTCTCCCACGGACAGAGAAAGCATGGGTTTTAATTCATCAATAAATACAAACTTCTGTGAGTATGATTTTTCTAAAATTACCTCACATTCCTGACTAGACTCTTTCAAAGGACAAGTGATACAAAGGCTTATAGATGGGAGCATCTTTCACACTTCTTTTCCATCTGATAAAAATGTAATCAACTTGGACTTCACATTTTCTAAAGCATGACAAAACCACTTAAAAGATGTCCCTTAAATCTTACACACACACACAAAGTCCTGGAAAATGCAAATTACCAGTGCAAATATAAGACAGGAAGTAAAAATCTATATGAATGTAACTATAAAAATAGAATCAAATATTTTTACTGCTGAGATCTGGTTAAGTCTTTTATTTTAGAAACAGAAAAAAGGTGTAAAAAGTAGTTGAATGAATTGTCTAATGTTATCTAGCAAGATAAAATACAGCTTAAATTAGTCTTTTTTATTTATAAAAGTTGGTAAAGAGACTTTATTAAATTTTCAATCAACAATGAAATTTAATTTGAAGTCCAAAATTATTTAAGTAGACAATTAAGTGTGTATTCAAAGTAAATAAAACACCCAAAGTATTAAATTTGCCATGCTGTGTTTGGGCTCTTCATTTAAAAGCCTCAGCTAGAAAAACAATGCACGATTCTGTGTGCTTCCCCCAAAATCAACTCATCCAGATCCAGATCTTTCTAAGCTCTTAATTCAAGTTTCACATTCAATCAACATTACGCAAAATGTTTCCTGAAACATGAGCCATGAATACCAAATTAAGCTTTGGATAATTCCTGTAATTCTTGGAGTTATGTAAGTGTACAAGTAGGCAACATGAACTACTTGATATAGGACATGCTTTGGGAAGAAAAATACCATTAAAAAAACTTTTAAAAACATGACTGAAGCATCAGTTTCAATGAGGCATTTGGAAAAGCATTCATTAATCACCTTTAACACACAATTAAGAACTAAAAGGACTAAAAGGACAAGTATAGTCTTTTTTGAAAGCAAAAATACACTGAAATAACTTCCTCTTCCAGTCCTGAAGGAATAATAGGGTCTGACTTTACCCTCCTGTCCAAAACTACTAGAAAACAACAGTGCATATGAAAAAGCAGTTTCCAGACAACTAGCACAGTAAGGGAGTGCTGGGGTGGCTACAGGGTAAGCACTGGACTGCTAACCTCAACAACAATGGTTCAAACCTATCAGCCATTCCTCAGTACGCCTACACAGGATGGATGTGAGTCTAAATGGACTCAGCACTTAACAACAACAAGCAGAGTACAAGAGAGGGAAGGCAAAGGAGGTCCGTCCAACAGCTACCTCAACTAAGTGCTTAGAGGTTCCAGGCTGCAACACAGGCAAAGGAGCCCAAACAGAGCATGCCAATCCCCGAGTAGGAGAGCTGGGGGTGAGAACCTGGGAAGCCACACTGGCTGACATCTGTGGGATCAAGTGCCGAAGATGAGAGCATCCTCTGCTATTTGATCTAATGTGTATACATGCATGTAAGAAAATTACCCACACCCAGGGAAAGAACCATTAGAAGAGAACAGGTGAAAAAATTCCCCAAAAACCAAGGCCAGGTAGAATTTGTGCTCCAACAAGCCAAGGTGGAAAAACTTTATCATGCACAGGGTGTCATTCAAAGTACTCAGAAGGGAATTGCCAAAAGAGTGGGACAAAAATCAGCCCTTCACAAGAAGTGACTGGCTGACAAGCTTTCAAGAGGGAGCCTAGATCCAGAGGGTGAGGAGGAAGGCAGAATCTCCACTGAGTAGTGTCCAATCTGGGTGGGGCTGATGAAAGGAGATGGGGATGGCACTTATTATTATTCATGTGGTACAATAGTGAATAATTGCTATCAGGATTGACTGTGAGTGCTAGAAATGTAAAGGTAGATGTTTTGTAACAAAAGGAGGGGAGTGATTGACTTTGCAGTCCAGGAGTGGAGGTCTCTGTGACCATCAAGGAAGAAGGGAGTGCAGGACCCTACCCAGAGAAGCAGTGACACCAGGGACGGAAGCAGAGATGATGACGTGGAGATGCAGAGCGGCTGGGGCTTTAGACCCAGAGAGGGAGAGGGGTTGTGTGCTTATGACCAAGGGGCAGGCTTGCAGGGTATACCCTTTGGTTGGTCAGTGATGCACGGAGGGGATTGTAATCATGACAATGAAATTATATACGACAGGATGAATGTAAAAAGCTAATGTTCTTCCACGTAAACTATCACATAATTCACAATAAAACATTTTTTAAAAAATCAGCCCTTCAAATATACTATTACAAAACAAGGCAAGCCACAAAGTAGGAAAATGACATTGGTAAAGTATAAATCCAACCAAGGACTTGTGCCTAGAATATACCTCTTAAAACCTGGAAAATAATCCAATGAAAAGAATGGATGAAAGATTTTAATAGATAGCCACCAAAGTAGATATGCAGATAACTAATAAGCACATAAAAGATGTTCAATATCATTAGTTATGCAAACTAAAATCACAATGAGGTACCACATACACTCGTTGTTGTTGCTAAGAGCTGTTGAGTCAAACCTATATAGGGTTTCCAAGAGCGGCTGGTGGGTTTGGACTGCTGTTCTTGTGGTTAGCAGTCTAGTGCTTATCCTACAGTGCCACACCAGGATGCCATAAACCCATTGTTGTTGTTGTTAAGTGATGTTGAGTCGATTCTGACTCCTAGCAAGCATGTACAGGGTTTCCGAGGAGTGGCTGGTGAGTTTGAACCGCTGACCTTGTGGTTCATATTAATCTTGCAGTCTAGTGTTTATCCTAGAGTACCATACCACGACTCCCATCTAGTATAGCTAAAATTTAGAATTTAGCATTTAGAATTGCACATATTATTGACCTAAAGTATAGACTGATTCAAAGACCTCCTGTATTACTCTCTTAGGCAATCATTTAGACAGTTTTGCTTTGATATTAGAAGATGTTAGAGATGACAGGAACAAGAAAATTGATGATCCAGTCTGCACTTACATTTTTTCCTGACATTTCACTGTGTATTCCTAATTTCATCCTTTGCGTGTTTAATTTTGACTATATTTACTATGGATACACAATTGATAGACACACTGAAGGAATGGTAGTGCTTTTTAATCTTTTAAATCTCACCTTTCTTAAAATTAAGCAAGCCTCATAAAATCTGATTCATCATTAGTGAGAATATTTTAGCCATTCAGTTGATATCTTTTCTCAAGGTACAGTGATTTATTTACTTATTTTTGGACTTCTGGGTGGCTCTATAGGACTTCGATCCACAAGGTTGGCAGTTCAAACCCGAAACTACACAGCGTCGCTATGAGTCGGAAACGACTCGACAGCACTTAACAACAATATGAACACCATACCAAATGTTGGCTAAAATGCGTAACACCTGGAAATGTCACACACTGTTGGCAAGAAAAGAGCCTGGCAACTTCTTAAAAAGTTAAACATACATCTACCATATGAGCTATACATTCTATTCCTAGGTATGTATTTGCCCAAGAGAAATGAAAGCATATGTCAATACGACAACCATGGATGTTTAGAGCAGTTCTGTTTATAATAGCCCCAACATGGAAATAAAAAGTAATGGATAAACAAATTATTATGCAAAGGGATATCGTTGTTGTAAAGTGCTGTTGAGTCGGTTTCAACTTATAGTGACCCTGGTATAGGGTTTCCAAGGCCATGGTTCTAATTAAGGAGAGAGTTTTCAAAGTGTCAATCTCAGAATTCATGGTTGTTGTTGTTAAGTGCCGTCAAGTCGATCCCGACCCATCGCGACCCTGTATAGGGTTTCTGAGGAGCGGCTGGTGAGCTTGAACCACCAACCTTGCAGTTCAAATGGCTTTGTAGTCTGGCACATTAACCCACAGTGCCACACCAGAATTCATGGTATTTATTATAAAATCAACACAAATCATGAAAACACAAGTGGGAAATAATTTAAATTAGATCTGGAAGACAAGCCAGGTATCATTTTTCTTTGGCATAGTTACAATCTTTGCAAGAGCAGAAAGCCTCATCTTTCTCCCCCGAACAGCTGGTGGATTTAAACTTTGACCTTGCAGTTAACAGCCCACCACATAACCAACTATGCCATCAGGGATCCCTTCATGTGTGTACACATATGTAAAAACCCACCAAATTATAATTTTATGTGCAGTTTGCTTTACATCAATTATACTTCAATAAAGCTATACAAGTGAAACAAAAAGCAAAAACAAATACATTAAAACCTGCAAAAGTCAGAACTAGTGTTAAGATGTCAGAGAAGGAAAAGTCAATTATTTCCCACTAAAACAAGTGATAGGAAAGTGGTTAAGATTGAACCTTGTCAAAGGCAGAAAACCTGTAAGACCTGGAAAAACAAGGCAGTCCTATCGTGTTCCCGTTCTCACGGGTTTCACTGTACTAAGGGCTGAGATGCTGGGTGATTGAAAGAAGAGGTTTCTGTGGCCTAGCTTACATACTCCTTTTCCCATAAAACCTTTACCAAGCTTTACAGTTCAAATCAGTCCTACCTCAGCACTTTCTCTTTTGCCTCAGTTTGAGTGTTGAGTGTTGTTATATAAAAAGCCATTAGTTCCTTTAGACAATAGTTTAAATGTATTCATCTTTGTATATCATCTATTGCCTGAACATAGTAGACATTCAAAACAGCATGGGAGGTGTTCTGAATTTATTTCAATTGATTTGCCCAAGTATCTTTTAAAAGTATAGCCACAGATTTTACTTGCCATGGTTCTAATTAACGAGAGAGTTTTCTAAGTGTTTTCTAACAGCAAGGTCAGTTGTTCAAACCCACCAGCAGCTCTGCAGGATAACAATGAGACCATCTGCTCCTGTAAAAATTTACAGGCTTGGCCACCTTATGGGGCAATTCTACTCTGTCCTACAGGGTCACTGTGAGCTCGAAGTAACAGCAGTGGGGGTACATAGGCCTTTCCTGAACACACTTCTTAGTTAGAATGTCCTTATCATTCTTCCCTAACCAAATTCTGCCTGGGATGACGGCTATGATGATATTGATATATTTTTTTTTAACTGACAAGTACAAGGCAGAGTGGTAAAAGATGAACGTATATGCATATATGTGTATTTGTGTGACATACACACACAGACATATCATTGCATGCATCCTTTTCAATATCTTATGAGTATTATCTTTATTTCAGAGATGAATGAACTGTGATTTAGAATGGTTGAGAAAGGATTTAAATTTGGATAGGACTCTGAAACCAATGCAAATTCCATCACACTGCACTGCTCATGGAGTCCTGGTCTGGCACCATAGGATAAGCACAGGACCACAATGTAGGTTTGAACCATGAGGTCAGCAGTCCAAACTTACCAGTCGCTCCTTGGAAACGCTACACAGGGTCGCTATCAGTTGGAACTGACTCCATGACACTTAACAACAACAATATGCTTCTTGTCACTAATGCCTAACTCAAATTTTACATCCACAGACAAACTTTCTGGTAAAGACAAAATGTCTTGAAAACGGGCTACAAATGATACAGCTAGTAGTCTTGAGAACCCAAAGAAGGGTAGTTCCACTCTGTCCTACTGGGTGGGTATGAGTCGGAATCAAATTGATGGGAATGGGTTATCACCAACATTACCTTCAAGGGCCCTTACTGGAACTGCATCTTAGTTAGCTAGCGCTGCTGTAACAGAAATACCACTAGTGAATGGCTTCACAAACACAAATTGATTGTCTCACAGTGTAGGAGGCAGAAGTCTGAATTCAGAGCACCAGCTCTGGGGATACGTCCTGGTCTCCTTTCAGCATCAGTAGGCCCAGTAGTCCTTGGAGATCTCCATGTGTCTTGGATCAATCTTACCCTAGATCTAGGATCTTCACAGTGCAGCAGGGACCTGGACCCAAAGGATGCACTCTATTGCTGGCTCTTCTTTCTTAGTAGTAGTTAAGTCTCCTTCTTCTACTCATTTCTTTCTCCTTTTATCTCTTGTAGGGCAAAAGGTGTTACATGCCACACACCCAGGAGTCTCCCTTACATGGAATCATGGTTGTGATGGGATTATTAAGGTGGTGTACCCCACTCTTAAGAGCTCTTGTAGCGTAGTGGTTACGAGTTCGGCTGCTAACCTCAAGGTCAGCATTTCAAAACTACCAGAGGTTCCGTGGCAGAAAGATGAGGCCTTCTGCTCCCATAAAGATGCCTCGGAAACCCTATGAGTCACTATGAGTCGGAACCAACTCCATGGCACACCACCAGGATCCCACTCTTAATTGGTTTATCATACCAGATTTTATCATGAGGGATCATCACTGATCCCTGAGATCAGTGAGAGGCATGGTCCATGCAGGCTGATGCATATTTGGGGGTGGGGGTGGGGGGAAGACACAATTTCATCCCTGACAAACTGTGAAAGACCTTTGCCTTGAAAGACAGTGAGAAGTCTTGAATGACTGTACGCAGTAGCTGGATGTGATGCAATATGCATTTTAAAAGAAGATTGTATTAGAGTGGAGCGGGAGTAACCCTGAATCAGGGAAGCATTTAAGAGGCGGCTGCTAAACTCAAGGAGGGAAGAGATAATAGCTTGTACTGAGGTGGCAACGTGGCGATGGAGAAAAGTGGAAAGAATGGACATAAACTAGAAACAAACAAAACAAATACATAATGGAGGGTGTAGAAGATGTGGGAGGTGGTGCCAAGAACGAGGCCGAGGTTAGGAGCCTGAATGGCTGAAAAGATGACAGTGGTAATGACTAAAATAGGGAATACAAAAGGAAAAAGACTGCCAATATTCTAGCAATAAATACTGAGCATCACCAGTATCCCAGGTATTGTTCTAGGCACTGAGAAGAGATCAGTGAATTATACAAATTTTCAAAACTCACAGACAATTTAAAACAAAATTCAGAGCATAGCCAGTCTACTTATATAAACTTTTTCCTTATTCAGACAGTATCTTTCAACAACTTTAGAACTATAAAGGTATTCCTGGTATACCTACTTAAACTCCAGAAAGTCCTAACAAAACATTAGCAAAAAGACAAGCAAGAACAGGTTCTGAGGTGCAAGAATCTTCATAAACTTCCAAGAACTTTACCAGACAAAGTTCCCTGGTTACATGGGCTAAGTAATTGGCCAAAACAGCCTTTTAAAAATCACACAGGGCCACTAAACATTTGTTTCAATGCTGCCATCTATTGTTACAATAAGGAACTACACAATCAAAAAAAAAAAAAGAAAGAAAAAAACAACCCAGGCCATCTCCATTTATTGTTAAGTGCTGTCATGTTGCTGTTGATTCATACTGGCCATGTATAGGGCTTCTGAGGAGGAGTTGGTGGGTTTGAACTGCCAACTTGGCAGTTAGTGGTCTAGTGCTTATCCTACAGCGCCACCCTAGAACATATGAAAATATCAAATACCACAGAGCCAATGAAAAGGCTCATTTAAAAGTTGGGTTCTTTAATAATAATGTCAACAAGTATTATTATTTATAACAATTTATTTTGATGTCTGGGAGTATCTCTGACAAAATGAGACGTTTTAAGAGGCAAGTAATTACAGTCCAGAATATAAATCTTACTCTGAGGAAGCAGGAAGTAACTTGTTAGATTTCCCTAATTGAAAGATAAACTTAGATGAACAGAAATGGAGGAGAGAAAAACAAGATTTGAAGAGCTCTTATTTCTTCAGTAAATTCAATCAGATTTTGTAATCACATCACTTGGCGCTGTGGGTCTTAAGGGTCATATAAGAAAAATGGTCAAAATTTTGATAAAATAGATCAGAAATGGTACAAATATAAAATACTCTTATTACAAATCTTATTCTACCCCAGCTGAGAAAACACTGGTTTTCTTTACATGTACTCTTAATGCTCACAACGTTGGTTAGGGTCGACTGATCTGTTTTCTGGAGAGAAATCTGGCAGAAGTCTTTAAGTTTAATTTCCCCCACTTTACTTCTGTAAGAAGACTTCATTTTCATTCACTAAATAAATTAAAAAAAAAAAAAAAATCTTCATCAGTCTTTCAACACAGAGATGATCTGCCTCTGAGAACCATCTGCCAGACTCTTCACACTCACTACTGAGCAACGTCTGCTGATTCTCTCCTCCTTGAGTTAGAAAAGAGGGCAGAGCGGCCAAACCAATTTCCTGTTGCAAAGGGTCAAACTCCTTCAACATTTTGTACTAAACCACAATCTTTCATAAAAAATTAAGCCATTACACATGGCTTTTATAAAAACATTTCTGTTTTCTCTAAACTGTTAAAGCCACAAGTGCAATGACCTTGTCTTATTCACTCTACCCAGATCCTGGAACACTCCCTGACATACAATGTAGTGCTGGTGGTGGTGGCTGTTTGCTGTGGAGTTGGTTCTGACCCAAAGCAACCCTGTATACGGTTTCTGAGGCTGTAAATCTCTGCAGGAGCAGGAAGCCTCATTTTTCTCCCTCGGGGCAGCTGGTACATTCAAAGCTGCCCTTGTGGTCAGCAGGCCAAAGTCTAACCCACTATACGCTATCAGGACTTTTCATGCATTAGAGTAGGGATCTCAACATTTCATGAATTATTTTCTTCAATTCACAAGTAAACAAGCAATAATCCCAAAGGAGTAATGCTTTTCTCCATCTTGCTGATATAAACTAAATTTGTTTGTTAATAAATGAGTTCAAGGCCATGAAAATTTAAAAATAGTAAATTTTAGAAAGTACTTGTTTTTATTATTTGAACAACTTCAGTGGGGAGTTAGATTCGTTGTTGTTATTGTTAAGTGCCATCCAGTCGGCTCTGACCCATAGCAACCGTGAATAGGGTTTGCAAGGAGCAGCCGGTGAGCTTGAACCAACAACCTTGTAGTTCAAACAGCTTTGTAGTCTGGCGCATTAACACACAGCGCCAAACTGCTAAATTAAAAGGACATTCTATGACCAAAGAAGTCTTAGATACAATAACAATACCATATTTCTGTATCACATTATACTTTAAAAGACATTATGAGTCAAGAGCATATTCCCCTTTTCAGAAATGTGGAATGTGGAGTATCAACAAAGCAGAACCAGCACTCAAACCAAATCCAAGGCTTAACATCTCATACTGCTTCTATATTTGTTGTTGTTGTTGTTAAGTGCCTTCGAGTCGGTTCCGACCCATAGTTTCCATATTATGCATCGGATTTCACAAGGTATGCATAAACATTAGTCTCATTAGCTTTTCATATGGAAACAAGGAGTCCTGGTGTGGCACTCAAGGATAAGCACTGGATTGCTAACCACAAGTTCAAAAGTTCATACCCACCAGCCACTCCTTGGAAATCTCATATAGGGCTTATTATGAGATGGAATCGATTCAATGGCACGTAACAATATATAGACACACAATAAGTTATGTTATCTAGCATAATGGCATTTTCAATTAATTGTATTTTCCTCTCTGTACTACTTTTGTGTGAAACACACAGATTTTAAGAATACAAGTTAAAAACCAGAATTTCATTGTAATATAAAACAAACAAATAAAACTTCCCAAAAGATGATCTGGAAAACTACAAACAAGCCAACCTCAACTTAGAACACTTCAACTTCAGACCATGTCCCGAAACCAATGCAAGTCAGGGATTGCCTATGTGCCTACAGTTTTAATACTCCTTAATTATCTCGGACTTCACTTTCCCCTGTATTTGCCTATGTTTCACTGTCTATGTCAATTATGTGGATCATAAAAAATTATGGACAACATTGCAAAGAATGAGAATTTCAGAACACTTAATTGTGTTCCTGTGGAATCTGCACATAGACCAACAGACGGTTGGTTATTCAAACAGAACAAGGGGATACTGTATGAATTAAAATCAGGAACGGTGTGCATTAGGTTTGTATCCTTGCACCATTATTTATTCAATCTGTATACTGAGCACATAATTCAAGAAGTTGGACTATATGAAGAAGAATGCAACATCAGGATTAAAGGAATACTCATTAACTACTTGCTGACTGAAAGTAAAGAAAACTTAAAGCACTTACTGAGAAAGATCAAAGACTACAGCCTTCTGTATAGATTATAACTCAATAACTCAACATAAAGAAAACAAAAATTATCACAACTGGACCAATAAGCAACTAATAAGCAACATCATTATAAATGAAGAATAGATTGACATTGTCAAGAACTTCATTTTACTTGGATCCACAATTAACACCCATGGAAGCAGCAGTTAAGAAATCAAATGATGTACTGCATTGGGCAAAGCTGCTGCAAAGATCTCTTTAACGTGTTAAAAGTAAAGCTATAGCAGCTTGAGGACTACGGTGTGCTTGAACTCCAGCCATGTTATTTTCAATCACTACACATATATGCAAAAGCTGGACAATGAATAAGGAAGACTGCAGAGTCATCAATGCCTTTGAATTGTGTGTGGTACTGGCAAAGAATACTGACTATACCATGGACAGCCAAAAGAATGAACAAATACGTCTTAGAAGGTGTACAGTAAACTTCTCCTTAGAAGGGAGGTGGTGAGACTTCAGCTTATGGACTTTTTTTTTTTTTAAAGTTTTTATTGTGAATTGAGTGAACATTTACAGGGCAGATCACCAGTTTTATATTCAACAAATCGCTGCAATGATTACAATCCCCTCCATGTACCATCTATCAATATTTACCTCTATTAACCTTTTTTTTTTTTTTGATGTACACATGCCACATTGAAAAATACATTTTCATTAAAATGTCCAAAAGGTATTTTCTACCAGCCAGCCTCCTGCCTACAGTCACTCAGCCTTTCTCAGTCCCTGGGCCTCTAGTCCTCTGCTGTGCCATCTCTCTATGCCATCGCCTCCACCACCATCTCTGTGGTGGCCGCTCTTCCGTCTTATATACTTGGGATATGTTATGAGGAGGAACCAGTCCTTGGGAAGGACATCATACGTGGTAAGGTAGAGAGTCAGTGAAAAAGAGGAAGACATTTAAAGAAATGGATTGCCCCAGTGGTTGTAACAATGGGCTCAAACATCGCAATGACTGTGATGGCAAAGGGCTACGTTCTATTATCTGTAGGGTCACTGTAAGTTTAAATCCACTCAATGACATCAAACAACAATAACAATCACTGACAGTCAAAATTAATGACCCCACTGTCACCTCAGATTTTCTGTTCCTAGGTACACACTCAAGCAAAATCAAAATGTTTACCTAAAAACTTCTATATGACTGTTCACAACAGCTTACTCACAAGCAGTCAGAGTAGAAACAACCCAAATAGCCATCAAGTGGACATCTGGTGTGGTGCTGTAGGATCAGCGTAGTATCCTGCAGTGCCACTCCACCATGCATACAATGCCAATCCACAAAGGAGTCCTGGTGTGGCACGGTAGCATACGCTACTGACTACAATGTTGGTGGTTCAAACCCATCAGCTACTCCTCAGAAACCCTATACAGGGTCACTATGGGTCAGAACTGACTCAATGACAATTAACAACAACAATACCCATAAGGTGTAGGACCATGCAAACAATGTCTGTGGTACCATAATGAGGAGACTGGTTAGGTTTTCCATTCCACTAAGCTTAAAATGAGCCATCCCAAAGATATAAAGGGAAGCTGACTACCACTAAGAGACAGGAAGGGAGGGACTAAGTCCTTCAGATCCAGGGTCCCTGCACAGGGAATCTCCTAGACCCAAGAGACTGAACACCAGAGCCAGTGGGAAGCGGTGTCAGAGACACAGCAGTTAACAGAACCAGGACACTGGCTGAAGACAACACAATGGGCTTCCTGTGCTATCATGGAGTGAGAGAGCTGAATGCCTTTGGGAAGGAAGCACCTGGCCGAGCTAGGCTCACCAATACAAACCTGTGGCAGGGGAAAGCCAAGAACACTGGTAATTGGGCAAGGCTTCCTGAAATGCAGGGTACCTCTGGGCACTTACCAGGGAAGCTAACGAGCTTTGTAGCACCTGTGTAAGCAGAGCAGAGGCCAAACAGCACAAAAGGTCCAATGGGAAAAAGGGCCAGAGAGAGGCCTGCTTGGGAGCACAGCTGAGAAGAGGCTATCTTGCTAGAAGAACTATAGCCTGAGTCATTTGTGACCCTGAAATGTTAAGCTGCTACCACCCAAATAAAGCAGCTCTGGTAGCACCGTGGTTACGAATCGGGCTGCTAATCTCACGGTCAGCAGTTCGAAACTACCAGCTGTTTCGTAGGAGAAAGATGAGGCTTTCTGCTTCCGTAAAGATTTATAGCCTTGGAAACCCTGTACAGGGTCGCTATGAGTCGGCACCGACTCCACAGCTCATAACCACCACCCAAATAAACCCTGTAACTCTGAGAGTGAGTGATCAGTGAGTTCTATGTGGCCACTGCAACAAATCATGGAAGCCAGCAGAGGAGAGAGCTGGTGTCAGAACTGATGAAAGGTTGAAGAGAAGAGGTATGTCTGACCTCCACCTCTTAGGACTCAGCCTTGGGCTGAGGCTGGTGGTGATTCTGCCCCTCCTAAAGTCAGACGCGCTCAGGTGCCTCCACCCTCCATTTTCACAAACAATAAATACACACGTGCAAGTTATTAGTAATGCTCTAGTTCTTACACTGTGTGAAAACTGTACCCTTTATTATCCCTTGCATATGTGCTATGTAATTCTTTGGTGTCAACTATTGTATTAAAATGCTTTAAAAGAAATAATCAGACACTATAAAAAAAACCCACTCATCATTCAACATTTTTTAGAAGCTTAACGAGGCATTCAGAATGTCCTGCAAAATTTTACCTTTGTTTCTGTTTAACTGCTTTGTCCAAGTGCTGAAAGATATTCTCAAAAAGGATGCAGCTGGATTGACTATTAATAGCATAGCCATAGCCTCTTTTCCAATATTGTTTCAGATCATTTAAATATTCTAATACCTAAAAATGACAGAAAAAAAAAAAAATCTAATACATTCTCTGATTTACAGATTCTCTCAGGAATGGCTATACTGTTTGTTTACCATTCTGCCAAGGTAGAGTTTAATCACAGCATTCACAGATTATATATTTGTCATTTCAAGCATTTAAGAGTTGTCCTCAAAGATCCATGACAGGAGGAGATTTATGTTGAGTTATAAATGTGAATCACTGCGAGGTAGAGGCTGATATGCAAAAGCAAAGTAGTAAATAATCACAGCTACTGGTAGAGCATCCATTACAGTTCAGATACGAGATTACGGACATGTACTCATCCCTCCCTTTCTTTTAAAATTTCTATTAAAATGATAGCAAAGATATCTCACAAGAAAGAGGAAAAAAAAAGATAAATGCAGAAGAATATCCATTATAGCACAGGAGAGATGCAAACGTGAGATGCAAATGTGTATTAGTTCTCAGTTAAAAAGCCTATTTTTTAAAGTCATGCAAATAGCATACTTCTTTTTAAAATCTGAGATTATGTTTTGAAATTAATCGTTTATTTTCATAAAGAATACTGGAGGTTTTACACACATCCAAGGAGCTCTGGTAGCGTAGTGGTTACGAATCGGGCTGCGAACCTTAAGGTCAGCGGTTCGAAACTACCAGCTGCTCCGCGGGAGAAAGATGAGGCTTTCTACTCCCGTAAAGATTTACACCCTCGGAAACCCTGTACAGGGTCGCTATGGGTCGGAACCGACTCGACGGCACTTAACAACAACAACAATCAACAGATGGAATGCAGAACCTAATTTCTTATGAAGACTTACAAAGTAAATAGCTAGGCCTTTGGAAAAAATCATTTACCCCTTTCTCAGAGCTTTTCTGCCTATAAAAAGGACAATTTGGATTATGTTAGTCCCTTCCAGCAGTAAAATTTAATGATGGATTAAATAGGTTTGTAACCAGATGGACTTAGAAATCCAATTTACAAATTAGATGGGACCTATTTGAATAATTCGCCTTTCTTTAAGGAAAATTACAAGTTAGTCCCAAGTCTATTAATGCTCCTCACTTATTTTTCTGAAAAAATGCTTCAAGTTACAAAAAAAATCAAAACCAAACATGCAGAAAAATTATAAAGCACCTACCTTTGCATCATTTATGTCAAAAACATCACACCAAGGAGATTTAATGCCTTTAATTGCCAGATCAAATGAACAGGTGAAAAAAGCTACTTGAATTAAATCTGAAAGAAAAGTACATTTTTTGTGGGTCAATATGTTCTGCAATTTTTCAAAGGCTAAATAAGTATTTATAGAACACCATGTGCAGCACAGTTGAAGATACTCGATATGCTTAGATTGGAGAATTCAGTTTTTGACTATCGAGGAATAAAGACTTGCTCTGTACAATTCAAGGGGGAAACTGGAACGTTCAGGAAGAGCAATTAAGACTTCAGTCCAATGACTCGAATACATACTTTGCTCAATAAAATAGTAACTTTTTTTTTCTGTTTTTAAAAGTAACATATTTGTTAAGAGCCTGATTGCCTATTAAACCCAACACAGAATGTCGGCTCCAAAGACCTATCTATCTATGTAAAATATACTGTGATCTCATTAACTGGGGTGGGGTGGGGGGGGGGGGGGGAGACACAAGATAAAAAGTTATATAAAGTTTTCACTCCCAAATTGGAAATAACAATTAATATTTATTGTTTAATTTTATAACTATTAAAAAAAATAAAAGTACAAAGAGGATATGAAAAGGGAGAGAAGACTTGTAGGAGAAAGGAAAAGAAAGGGCAAGTGAGGAGTAAGTGCCAAGTCAGAGGCAGATGGGAGGCCTAAAGAAGGAGAGAGAGGGAAGCTAAGAGGAAGAGAAACATCCGCATTTCAAACTGAGCTGCTAAAAGGGGCAATGAGATTTTAAAGTAAGCTGATGGGTTTTTCTTTTCATTGCTAATTAGCATTTAGATACATTTGGGTTTTGAGGTGCAAGGATAAAGGAATAGGTACTTGTGCATCAAATATCATTGTGAGCGACAAATATCTTTGTCAGCAGCAAATAAAAGCACTGCTCTATAGCTCTATAGGGGTATGACACTGAAGAATGAGCACTGGATTGCAAATCACAAGGTCGGCAGTTCAAACCCACCAGATGCTCCACAGAAACCTGATACAGGGTCACTGAGTCAGAATCGACTCAGTGGCACTTAACAACAACACAGTGGGTCAAGGACTCCTAGTGTGGTGCTGTACAATCAGCAGTGGACTTCAAACCACAAAGTCGGCAGTTCAAACGCATCAGCTACTCCTCTGAAACCTTACCCAGGGTCGCCATGAGTCGGAACCAACTTAACAGCACTTAAAACAACATAATGGGTTAAATGTCGGTCTGCTAACTGCAAGGTCAGCCACTCCATGGACGAAAGACGAGGCTGTCTGCTTCCATAAAGATTTAGTCTCAGAAACCCTATAAAGCAGTATTCTGTCTTATAAACTTGCTAGGAATCAGAACCAACTCTACAGCACTTAACAACAACAGATCAAAAAACTACATGCATCATGCTTACTACTTTCAGATTGATTTTCTTCAGGTTTACATTATTCAATGTACAAGATTCTTGCTATAGTGTGTCACACCCTCCCTTTCTTTTTAGGGGGGTATAAAAACCCCAAGCCACTGCTATGGAGTCTATTTCAACCCATAGCAACACGACAGGACAGAGCAGAACCACCCCACAGGATTTCTAAGGCTGTAATCTTTTTGGGATCCTTGTGTGGCGCTGTAGGATAAGCACTGGATTGTTAATCACAAAGTTGGCTGTTCAAAACCACGAGCTGGTTCTCAGAAACCAGATCCAGGTCATTATAGTCGGAACTGACTCGACAAGCATTTAATAACATCACACTACAGTGATTTCCCCCCGGTTAGAACATTCAACTTACAGACAACTTGTTGTTATTGTTAAGTGAAATGGAGTGGGTTTCGACTCATAGCAACCCTGTATGAGGTTTCTGAGGAGCAGCTGGTGGGTTTGAATTATCACCTTGTGGTTCAAATCAACTTTGAGGCCTATTGCTTATCCTACAGTCCCACACCAGGACTCCATATTTGCAAATATATTATATTTATATTATATACCATCTTAGGGGAATTCTTTAAACTCAAGATTAGTGCATAAAGCATTTAATTGGTACCACTTGCCCTAGAAGTGGAGTGGAAAGGGTTTCTGGTGGGTCTGAACTGCTGGCCTTGCAGTTAGTAGTCCAATGCTTATTCTACGGCTTATTTCCTGTTTTTTCATTTTCAGAGTACAAAAACTATTAAAACCAGAAGCTCAAATGAAAGATAATAGGCATATTACCTGCATTTAAATCATTTACTGGCACTTGTAAATTACGTGCAACTTTTTCCAAAATGTCCTGCATTTCTGGCCCAGTTTTGAAGGCTTCTACGTGAGAAAGAGCCGTGGCATTCCTTTCCACTTCAGCTAAAAACTTCTTGCAATGATCAAAGAACCTCATTAGTTTATCATCAATTCTTGGAGGTCCACATTCCATGTCTGAAAGAAGCAATCACACAGATGACAATTTAGAAGTCTTAACATTTCTTCGTCTGAACTTTGAATACAGAAATGCTAACAACTTATTTATCCAAATGCATAAAGTAAGCACACAGTGATCAATACTAACATATTATAATCATTGTGATTCATGAGATAGAATGCTAGAAAAGACTAAACAAAGAGAAAGTATCAAATATACAAAAAAATGTGTTATAGCCATGTTGTTAAGTGCCATCAAATCAGTTCTGACTCATAGCCACCCTGCATAGGGTTTCCGAGGAATAAACGGAGGGTTTGAACTGCCAACCTTGTGGTTCACAGTCCAATGCTGATCCTACAGAGCCACACCAGGAATTCATTATAGTAATACTACACAACAAAATAAAGATAAGTGAAATGACTTTTCTTTAAAGAAACCAAAAGTAATTGGAAAAGCAACAGAGGAGAAGAAAAAAAGTAACTTCCATATAAGTGCTGTTTCTATCAGGAACAGAAATTTTGATAAAGCAAACCAAAAATTAACAGTTTCTAATTACAATGTCAGCTTGAGGACCAAGGTGCGCCTAACCCAAGCCATGGTATTTTCAATAACCTCATATGAATGCAAAAGCTGGACAGTGAATAAGGAAGACCATAGAAGAATTGATGCTTTTGAGTTATGGTGTTGGAGGAGAATACTAAAAGTGCCATGGGCTGCCAAAAGAACCAATAAGGTCTATTTTGGAAGAAGTGCAGCCAGAGTGCTCCTTGGAGGCCAAGATGGCCAAACCTCGTCTCTCATACTTTGGAAATATTTTCAAGAGAGACCAGTCACTGGAGAAAGATAACATGTTTGGTACGGTGGAGGGTTAGAGAAAAAGAGGAAGACCCCCCAATGAGATGGACTGGCCAAGTGGCAGCATCAATGAGCTCAAGTGTGGTAACAGTAGTGAAGTTGGCCCAGGATCGGGCAGTGTTTCGTTGTGCTGTGCATAATGCCGCTATGAGTCGTTACCGACGTGATGGCACCTAACAACAACAATTACAATGTGAGGGGTAATTAAGTACACTACATGTTTTTCTACTCTACAGCAAAGTCTATTTTACTTTCTCAATTAACTTTCCAACCTTGTGTTACTTTATAAAACAATTTGCTTTGGACAGAAACTACAGATAACAGCACAAAATACATGAAGTGTTTTAGTTCCACGGTAATTTCATTGTGCCAGGTGCTTCTGATTTGGTTTATCTTGTAATTGAAGTTCCCAGATAACTTTACATCTAAAATTCAAAAAGGTACATTACTTCCTCAATTTGATAATAAAAACTTACGTATTTAAACTATAAAGCATTTGGTAATCACTTCTTAAAATACTGAGGTGTCTTTTAAGTTTTTTCCAGAGTCATATTCAAAACATACATCTCAATCATCGTTTCTCCAATAATTAACATGAAAAGAATACACCACTTCTGTATACAAAATTGAATTCACATATCGTTTTGCATTGGTGTGTGTATTCAGTGGGCCCTGAAATGGATCATTCAGTTCATCATGATAGTTAAATGGATTATGGTGGTGGTTGTGTGCTGTGGTGTCGGTTCTGACTCATAGCAACCCTGTATAGGGTTTCTTTACAGTAGCAGAAAGCCTCATCTTTCTCACGCTATATGGATTATAATTCTTAAGAAAATACATTGACTAGTAAATACATAGCATCAAAATGATTGCGCATATGTATCTGGATAAACCCTGGTAACATAGTGGGCTCAATGGGCTGCTAACCACAGATCAGCAGTTCAAATCCACCAGCCACTCTGAGGGAGAAGATGAGACTTTCTGATTCCATAAATATTTACAGCTTCAGAAACCCTACACAGGCCCAGCAGCAACAGCATGATCTAATTACTGCTAATCTTAAAGCAAAAATATTGTTCAGTTTCAGTAAGAATACAAAATCTAATTCAGAGGTCTCCCTCAAAAGCCTTGTTATACACAAAAGGCAAACCCCTTAACTACAGACAATAATGAAGAGGTTAGGCTCAATGAGATGAACACTCGTGAGGGATAAACCCACCCTGACCTATTGTGTGCCTGGCTTTGTATTTCTAAGCACACGACAATTCTTATAATGCCATATAAAGGCAAAAATTCATTCATCCCTGGAGGTTCCTTTGTGGTACACACTGTATATCTAATGTGCAATGTCAAAGTATGCTTTTACAACTCGGTGAATTTAATAGACCTATGGGAGAAATTTTGACAGTGTATGGGTGTTGCTAATGGTTTGCTCTTGGCAAATAATCCTTGCTGAAGAAAGGTCTGCCTGAAAGGTCTGGTGATCGTCCATAAGATTAAAAGCCACCACCGTCATATCAGAAGTCCTACCGTGATACTGTAGGATAAGCACTGGACCTCAAGGTTGGTCTGAATGCAAGATCGGTGGTTCAAACTTACCAGCCACTCTTCAGAACCTATTCAGGGTCACTATGAGCCGAAAACACTAAACAACTGTGAAGTTGATTAAAGCTCACAGTAACCCTATAGGATAGAGAAGAACTAAAATTTTTACGGAAGCTGACTGCCAGCTGGTTAATTCACTGTCAACTTTACATTTGAGCTCAGTGCTTTTACTGCTGCATCACCAGGGCTCCTCTACATTAAGATTACAGCCACGGAAAACCCATATGGAGTACACTTCTACTCAGAAACACATGGGGTGGCTAGGAGTTGGATTCAACTTGTCAGCAACAGGTTGTTTTCTGGTTTTGGTACCGAGGATTTTCATCCATGTTAAGCGGGAAAGGCTAGCTATTACTAAAAAACACATTTTAACAAGTGACTCAACAAGCCAATTGAATCACTCACAAAGTGGGGGAACACCTTGAGGTGGAGATGGTTGAACGACTTCAGAGAGGACGCTACTGGAAAAATAACTGACCAACCTACCTCTAATTGATTTGTTTGTCACTTGGACTTTGAAACTAAGTGATGTTTCTCATCTCTACTCTGACCTTCAAATGAGTCCTCAAGAAACTATTAATATTTGTCATTTCTCTGGTACAAAATGCTACATTTTTATTCTATCAGGCATATCCCAGTTCAGGGGGAAGCAGCACAGTGCTACGGTTAAGAGAATAAGCCCTAAATTAGACTACTTAGGTCCATAATTAGCAGTATGAAATGAAACAAATCATTTAACAAAGGTTTCAATATCCCAAATGTGCATTTGGGGGCATGGGCTTCAAATTCCATTGTGAGACAATGGAATTAAAAGATAATGGAATTTTTCCATCCACTTTTTGAAGACCCTTCCTACTATCCATCTCAGAGAGCTTCAGTGAGAATTGAATGAAATTGGTATGAGATATATCTGACTATTCAGACATTCTTGGAGGGAAAAAAAATACCCCACTATTTTGGAAAAGAACATCGGATTCCGAGTTTGAATCTAGTTCTCAAACTGGTGACGAGCAATCAGCAAGGCTGGTTTCTTCACCAGGGAAATAAAAGGGCCCATTAAATGATGTTTCAAACTTTGTGAATTCTTAAAGGAGGTATTAGTAAGATATAGCCTGTCACTATGGACCACAGTCACAATGAGAACTATATAAAGTATGAGAGAGCTTTAAGAAAAGTCCATGGGAAAAAAACAACACACCATTATCTTTTAATTCTATTCTCCACAAATTTTTTGAAGTCTCCTCTGTAACAGATACCATGTTTGGTAAGGTGGAGGATCAGAGAAAAAGAAGATTCCCAACAAGATGGACTGGCCAAGTGGCAGCATCGATGGACTCAAGCGTGGCAACCGTAGTGAGGTTGGCCCAGGATCGGGCAGTGTTTCATTCTGCTGTGCATAAGGTCACTATGAGTCGGTACCGACTCGATAGCACCTAAGAACAACGGTAACAGAAGACGGCAGGGCAGTGAAGACAAATTGAGAGTTTCTGAAAAAGTTGCTAAGTAAAAACCCAACTAGCATCAGAAGCAAAACCTAAAGAAGCAAGTTTTATAATAAAAGGGGGGGAAAGCACACCAATTGTAATGCCTGGAGAGTGGAAAATGGGACGGGTTGGCACTGAGGGGTACAATTCAATTTGGGAACAAAAGACTGAAAATTGCAAGACACCTGTCTCCTTTTCTGCTGGGTCCTCAATGTCCACTCCAGTGGCCGGCACGTAGAACGTACTAAAGGCAAAAATAGATGGCTGGATGGGTGAGCAGGGAGCCGGCCGAGTCCTGAGCATCCTGCACCTTGGAGGACACTTCCGGAGGGGTGGCGTGTGGACTGGGGACACAGGGAAGTGAGAATAGGCTGGGGCTCCAAAGAACCTGAACCAGAGTAGAGGGGGACCTATGGGGTGGATATGACAGCCGGGAGATCACCTGTGACGTTGGGCAGCAGCTGGCCGGGATTGTAGAGCTGCCAGAGTCCCTGCAGGAAGGCGGTGCAGCTGTCTACGCAGCGATGTTTGGAGCTGGTGACGAGCTGCAGGCGGTCGAAATTCTCGCGGCAGAAGAGCGCAGGGAAGAGCGAGGCCAGGCGCTGCGCCAGCTGTTGCATGTCCTGCCGCCCCTTCTCCACCAGCTGCCCGTCCATCCACTCTGCGTACCACAGCGGCCTGTTGGTCAGCGTGGCGCCCACGTCGAATGCGCTAGTCTGGCAGGATCGGCGGGCCTGCAGAAGCCCGTGCAGCTGCCGCAACTTGCAGATCTGCTTGGCCGTGGGGTAGCGGGTACCATGGCGGATGACGGCAACCAGCTGCAGCGGTGTGCAGGTCCCCTCCAGCAGCTTCGGGTCCCGCTGCGGCGCCTCGGGGTCCGGCACCAGCCCAGGGTTGACATCCTCATAGCGGGTCTTGGTGCCGAAGTAGGGGCTGAGCGGTGAGGCCACCGGGCTCCCAGACTCCAGAAAGGAGCAGCGCGCCAGCGAGGAGAGGAGCACCGCAGCCAGGGCCGCAGCTGGAACTACGGAGGCCTGGAGGAGGCAGCGAGGACCGCGGAGCATCGTGTGGTGAGCCCGCCGAGGGCTATGCTCCAACAGTTGATTCCTCACTTCCGGCGCCGACAGGCAGGGGGCGGATCTGGAGGGCCCTTCCGGTCACGGTTGGGTGGTTGGGTTGTTCGCCCGACGCTCGGGCTTTGAAGAGGCTGTGGCGACTGGCTGAGAGTTGTAGGAGCCTGGACCTGTGACTGAGCGCTGGCCCTGAGGCGCCTCCCAGAATTGAGGTTCAGGTGGAGCTGGCGTCAGCTGGCCCTCGAGCGTGGGCGAGTTTCCTCTTAAGATAAAGCTGCAAAAGATGTTTGAATTTTCCAGGGTGTGAATGAAGCTTGAGTAAGCCTCTTCCTACTCGGCGGCCTAAACAGGACACCTTTGAACTACTGACTGGATACCACCATCACTATTCTACCGTGTTTTTTCAAAATGTAATATCTGAAAGTATGCAGCGTCAAATCCATCTGAGGCATTTGTGTTCGTTTTATTAGGTGCCCTGGAGTCAATTCCGATTCCTAGTGACCCTGTGTACAACAGAAACAGGGTTGTTCCTGTACCATCACAAACTTTGAGCTCATTGTGGCAACCTCTTTGTCAATCTATCTGGAGAGATGCTTGTGGAAAATGCAAATCTTTAGGCTTTGCTCCAGGGTGCCTCCGGAAGCCCAAGATTTCTCTTCCTCTAAGACTTTGCAATAAACCGTGCCTTGTAAGGCAGAGACGATCTTGGAAAGGGACTCCCCCCAAATTTAATGTCTGAACTTTTGGTCGTCTCTGCCTAACATAGCTAGACAGCACCCAAAAGTTCTGTGCTTGATAACGAAGGCGTGGAGAGTAGAGACATAGCAATTCTGATACTTGGGCCTGCTGCGGCATGGCCCCACAGCTTTACTCCTTTATTAAATATGAGCCAATCTGCTTGTGAAGCAAGCATGCTCTTTATTTTACCACCAGTCCAGGTTAGTGTTTTTGTCTTAAGGTATTGATCAGAATCTTTACCTGACCTACAAAGTCATAAATCCAAACGGTACTTTTGTTTTCCATGCTTTTCTAAGCCTCGCTTTCTCATTATGAAAGCACACTGACTGCTGACAAGTTAATTCAGACTCACCCAACGTGTTATAGAAGAAAGCTATTCTATTGGATTTTCTTGGTGGTAATCTTCATGGAAAAAGATTGTCAAACCTTTCCTCCGCAGTGTGGCTGAGTGAATTCAGACTGCCAACTTATAGGTTAGTAGTTCCGCACAAGCCATTTGCACCACCCAGAGACCTCTGTGTCTCTGGTACTCTAGGGAAACTAGCCTAGGTACAGTGACTTACAGAGTTAACCTTTTCCTTAACATTTTTTTTTTTCTTCCAGTTTTACTTTTATTTATTTATTTATGTGTAATGTTTTATTGTGAATTATGTGGTAGTTTACATGGGAGAACATTAATTTTACATTTATCCTGCCTTACATCGTTTCATTGCCATAGTTACAATCCCCTACATGCATCATCAACCAACCAAATGGTATACAAGCCTGCCCTCCCCCACCTTTTCCTTAACTTTTAAGGAAGAATTTTATTTAGACAAGAAGTAAAGGAGACTATCTTCTAAAGGAACATTGAAAGGAGGGTATACATGTAGATAAATTCTAGATCTAGAAGGAGGGAGTTCATAGACTTCAAGCCTGGTGCCTTCAGTTTCCTCAGTGACAGAGGAAGTAAGATTGTCTGAAGAGATCAGGGGAGTAGAAGTTATGTGTTATGAAAAGTAGAAATAGTTTGGATTTGTAACTGCAAGAAGTGGGAATGGATTTGTAACCGAGAGGAACAGAAAAACAAAAGATTGAATGGTCAGCTCTGAGACTCTGAGAATGAATGGGCTATTACCCCAAAATGAACATTACCTATTGTGTATTTCAGTATGGAAAAGAAAAAAGTTGAGTGCAATTTTTCTATATTATTCTAATATAGCCCTTCTGATTTGGTGCTGTGGGTTAATGCACCAGACTGCAAAACCGTTTGAACTACCAGGTCAGAGGTTCAAGCTCACCAGCTGCTTCTCAGAAACCCTATACAGGGTTGCTATGGATTGGAGTCTACCCGAAGGCACTTATCAACAACAACAACAACAATCCACTGCATTAAAGAATATGCTGGCTATCATGCTACCAAATTATTCGTTTGACATCTAAAATAATCATTCTACTCTTAAGATTGAATGGTAACATATATAGTATTTTTTAAGTTACAGGCATCTGCTACACTTTTAAAGAGGTTATTAAGATGGTTTTCTGATGAAGAGACACTAAAGAGGAGGGAAAAGCTAAATTTTGAAGAGAAAACGTTAGGTTGTCTATGTCAACATTGTTGTTGTTGTGTGCCATTGAGTTCCAACTCACAGCAACCCAGTATAGGGTTTTTGAAAGCAGCTGGTTGGTTTAAACTGCCGACCTTGTGCTTACCAGTCCAGTCCTTATCTTACAGCACCACACCAGAGCTCTATGTAAGCTTATAAAATAGTAATTAATTAAGAGCATGGTCTCTGGAATTAGACTTCCAGAATTTTGAATTTCACACTGATTGCTAAATATCTGTGAAATACTGAACAATATTTTTCACTTCCAAAGTAGGGGAAACAATACCTACTTTGTAGAATGAGAAAATTAAATGTAATAATCTAAATAAAGGCTTTATACAGTTCCCAGCACACAAAAAAATAGAGTTATAGTGTTTCTTATTAACCCTGTTCTTATATCAAGGAAACTAGCAGTTCCCAGTTTTTCATAGATGTCTATTATCTCACAACTACATTCAGTAACTAACTTTGAGCCTATGCCAAGAAGGCGTTAACTGTACTGTTATCTGAAATGTCAGTGGTCTGAACCCACTAGTGGCTCCCCTTAGAGAAAGATGTCTCTGTCTGCTGTTGTGAAGATTACAGACTTGAAAACCCTATGTGTTTTCTACTTTGTCCTATAGGATCAACCTGAGTTGGAATTGACTTGATAACAGAGTTTTGGTTTTATCTTAAGGTCCTGCTGTTGCAGCATTCCATTTTTATTTTAAGCTTTGGCAGTTGTTAATTTAGTGCTTATCTTTTGTTTCAATAGAAGAAACTGACAAAAGAGGGATTAATGTGTAAATACAGAGCTGGAGTACTCCATGCTTAGCAGCAATCCCTTTCATCTTCCTTGGATGTGCAGAAAGCATAGAGCACAAGCTCCAGTAACTACAAGAAAACTTTGCTCAAAAGCAACCCTACCATCATCAATAACGCACCATTACCCACTAGCCACTAAGATGTCCTCCATCATCATAACACTAAGGCAACTTGTTTAAACGTGTATTTCAATTTATGTACAGAACATTACTGAACCACACACAACTACAGAAGTGAGCTGCTGTTTTAGATTCTCTACTATACCCTGCCAAGAGAGATCTTTTACAATGACTCACCTGCTAATAAGTTGTACTGTGGTGGTTTGAATGTTGCTATGATGCCGGAAGCTACGCCACTAGTATTTCAAATATCAGCAGAGTCATGCATGGTGAACAGGTTTCCATGGAGTTACTAATCTTAGACAGATTAGGAAGAAGGATTTAGGGGTCTGCTTCTGAAAAAATAGACCAGTGAAAACCTTATAATAGCAGTGGAACAGTGTCTGAGCTAGTGCTGGAGGATGAGCCCCTCAGGACAGAAGACTCTTCAAATATAACTGGGGAAAAGTGGCCTCCTCAAGGTAGAGACATGGATGATGTGAACAGAGTAAAGCTGTCAGGTCCTTCATTTGCTAGTGGGACTAAACTCAAAATGAGAAGAAATAACTGCAACCATCCATTAATAATCAGAATGTGGAATATACAAAGTAGGAATATAGGGAAATTGGAAGTTGTAAAAAATGTAATGGTATGCATAAAGATTAATAACTTGGGCATTAGTGAGCTGAATTGGACTGGTATTGGTCACTTTGAATCAATGCAGTCTACTATGTGAGCAATGACAAATTGAGAAATGATGTCACTTTCATCATAGAAAAAGATCATTTCAAGATCTATTCTGAATTACAATGCTGTCAATGGTAGGGTAATATCCACATGCATACCTAGAAGGTCAGTTGATACAATGGTCATTCAAATTTATGCTCCAACCACTGAAGCCAAAGATAAATAGAAAAATTTTACACACTTCTGCAGTCTGAACTTGATCAAACCTGCAATCAAGATGCATTAATAATTACTTGTGATTGCAATGCAAAAGTTAGAAACAAGGATCCATAGTTGCAAAATATGGCCTTGAAATAGAAATGATGCTAGAGATCACATGATAGAATTTTTTCAAGACCAATAATTAATTGCAAATTCTTATTTTCAGTGTATTTGGAAAACACCTGTACCTTGCCAGATGGAATACACAGGAATCAAATCAGCTATACCTGTGGAAACAGATAATAGAGACGCTCCATAACTTCATCAGTCAGAACAAGGCCAGGGTTCGACTATGGAATAGACCATTACTTGCTCCTATACATAAGCATGACATCCTGGTATGGCACTGAGGGTTAATGTGCCAGATTGCAAAGCCATTTGAACTGCAACATTGGCGGTTCAAGCTCACCAGCTGCTCCTTAGAAACCCTATACAGGGTCACTATGGGTCGGAACCGACTCGACGGCATTTAACAACAACAATAACATACATCAGTATCAAAGGAAGACTCATCAACAACCTGCATTATGCAGACGATGCAACATGTTTGCTGAAAGAAGAAAACTGAAAATACTGATGAAGATCGAAGACCAGAGTCTTCAGTATGGATTATAACGCAATGTCAAGAAAACAAAAATCCTCACAACTGGACCAATAAATAACATCTTGATAAACGGAGAAAGATTGAAGTTGTCTAAGACTTCATTTTACTTAAATCCATAATCACTCATAGAAGCAGCAGTTAAGAAGTCAGACGACGTATTGCATTAGGCAGATCTGCTGCATAGACCTCTTTAAAGTGTTCAAGAGTAAAGTTTCCAATTTGGGGACAAGGTGTTCCTGACCCAACCCATGGTATTTTCAATAGCCTCATATACATGTGAAAGTTGGCCATGAGTAAGGAAGACCATAGAAGAATCGATCCATTTGAGCTATAGTGTTGCAGAAGAATATTGAAAGTACCATGAATTGTCAGAAGAACAAACACATCTGTATTGGAATAAGTACAGCCAGAATGCTCATTAGAAGCCAGAATGATGAGACTTCGTCTCTCATACTTTGGACCTATTATCAGGAGGGACCAGTCCCTGGAGAAGGACATTATGCTTGGTAAACTAGAGGATCAGTGAAAAAGAGGAAGACCCCCAACTCGATGGCTTGGCACAGTGGCAGCAGCAATGGGCTCAAGCATAACAACAATTGTGAGGACGGCCCAGGACCAGGCAGGGTTTCTGTGAGTCAGAATCAATTCAACGGCACTTCACAACAACATGCACAAAACTAACAATCAACATTATTCTTAATGGAGAGAGACTGAAAACTTTCACCACACAAGCATGTGCTTTATCACTACTCCTGTTCAGTACTGTACTGTACTGTAGTCCAAACAGTAAGGTGGTTAGAAAGGGAAATAAAAGGTATCCTTATTGGCAGAGCTCACCACTTGTCTGTCAGTTTGTCACACTGGTGGCTTTTGTGTTGCTGTGATGCTGGAAGCAATGTCACTGGTAGTTTAAATATTAGCAGGGTCACCCATAGTGAACAGGTTTCAATGGAGCTTCCTGACTAGATAGAATAATAGTAAGAAGGAGACGCAGACCATTTCTGAAAGGTTAGACGATGAAAACCTTATGAATAACAATGGAACATTGTCTGATATAATGCCACAAGTTGAGTCTCTTAGGTTAGAGGGCCCTCAGTATAAAACTAGAGATGAGCTGCCACCTGAAAGTAGAGTTGCCTTTAACGACATGAATGGAGAAAAATTTTCAGGACCTTCATTTGCTGGTGGGGTCAGCTCAAAATAGGGATAAAAAACAGCTGCAAATATCGGAACATAAAATGTACTAATTATGAATCTAGGAAAATTGGAAACCATCAAAAAATAAAATGGAAGGCTTACAGATCGATATCCTAGGCATTAGTGAACTGAAATAGACTGGTATTGGGCAATCATTTTGAATTGGGCAATCATAAGGCTTACTATGCTAGGAATGATAAATTAAAAAAGGAATGTGTTACATTCATCATCACAAAGAGCATTTCCAGCGCTGTCTTGAAGTATAATGCTATCTGTGAAAGGATAATAGCCATATGTCTACAAGGAAGTTCATTTAATACAACTATTATTCAAATTTACACATCAACCTCTAAAGTCAAAACTGATGAAACTGAAGGATTCTACCAACTTCTTCAGCTTGAAATTATGCAAGATGTATTAATAATGGTATTTAGAATGTGAACGTTGGAAAGGAAGAAGGATCAATAGTTGGAAAATACGGCATTGGTGGTGGAGAAAGTGTGATAGAATTTCACAAGACTAATGACTTAAATTCATTGCAAATCTCTTTTTCAACACCATAAATGGTGACTATACACATAGACTTCACCAGATGGAATACACAGAAATCAAATTGTGTGAAGATATCTGTGGGAAGAGGCAATGGACAAGCTTAATATAATCAGGTAAAATTAGGCCAGGGGCCAACTATGGAACAGACCACCAATTGCTCATATGCAAGTTCAAGCTGAGACTGGGGAAAATTAAAATAATTTTCCACTAGACTCAAACCGTGACCTTGTGTGTATCCATACTGTCTAGTTTAGAGACCATCTAAAGAACAGATTTGATACATTGGATACTAATGACCAAAGATCAGAGAGTTGTGGGATGACATGAAGAACATCATACATGAAGAAACCTAAAAGCTAATTAAAAAGACATTACAAAGAGAAGACCAAAATGGATCTCAGAAGAGACTCTAAAACTTGATCTTGAATGTAGAGATGCTAAAGCAAATGGAGGAAATGATAAAGTTAAAGAACTGAAGTGACACTTTCAAAGGGCAGATCAAGAAGAAAAAGTAAAGTATTATAATTTAATGTGTAAGTACCTGGAGTTAGAAAACCAAAAGGGAAGTACACACTCAGCATTTCTCAAGTTGAAAGTACTGAAGAAAAAATTCAAACCTCAAATTTCAATACTGAACGATTCCATAAACACAAATTAAATGATAAAGTAAGCATCAAAAACATTGAATGACCTTCCCGTAAACGGTCTGAGGTAATCTCACAAAATGGTCCGCTACTCACTTGACCCAGAAAACCCCACAAAATCATGCAAATACAGAAGTTCAAATCTCCAGGTCCATTTTAAGAACACCCATGACTCTGCCCAGGACATCAAGGGTATGTATGCATATTCGGAAAGCCACCAAGTATCTTAAAGATATCACTTTGCAGAAGCAATAGGTACCATTCCAACATTACAATGGTGGCTTTGGTAGGTGTGCCCATGCCAAACAGTGGGGTTGGACACAGAATCGGTGGCCTAAAAAGAGCACTGAATTTTTGCTGCACATGCTTAAAAATACAGAGAGTAATGCTGAATTTAAGGATTTAGATGTGGATTCTCTGGTCATTGAGCATATCCAGGTCAACAAAGTTTCCAAGATGCGCCACCAAACTTACAGAGCTCATGGTCGGATCAACCCCTACATGAGCGCCCCCTGCCATATTGAGATGATCCTCACTGAAAAGGAACAAATTGTTCCTAAACCAGAAGAGCAGGTTGCACAGAAGAAAAAGATATCTCAGAAAAAACAAAAACTTATGGCTCAGAAGTAAGTTAAGCTTAAAATAAAATGCAAATAAAAGTTTAAAAAAAAAAAAAACCCACAGAATACAGGATGAAGCAAGTTCAGGGGACCGTCCCAGCACTTTGAACTATATATAAAAGGAATATTTAGAAGGATCAATAGTTTAGTGCTAGTGAAACTAGCAAAATTGGGACCTACTAATAATAAAAAATGTATGTGTCTCAAAAAATTTCACCAAAAGATTAAAAGAGAACCTATAAACTAGGGGAAAAAATTTTGGCAGTGACATTAGACAAGGAACTGATCACTAAAATTTATAGAAAATTTCAATATTTTAAAGACAAACAGTTCAATTTTTTTTTTTTTTAAAGGAGGGGGCAAAGAACATGAACAGTCACTTCACCAAAAAAGATTTTCAGGTGGCCAGAAACAATAGCCATTGCTATAGCTGCATGCCTTGGGATCAGTCCCAACTCATAGAGACCCTGCATAGGGTTTCCAGGGATATAAACCTTTGTGGGAGCAGAAAGCCTCATCTTTCTCATGGAGCAGCTGGTGGATTTGAAATGCTGACCTTGCAGTTAGTAGCCCAACACATAACCCACGATGCTACCAGGTTCCTTATCATTAGCCGTTACCCACACAAAAATGCTATCAAGTTAATTCTGACTCCTAGCGATCCTGTAGGACAGGTTAGAACTGCTTATTAGAGTTTCTGTGGTTGTAAATCTTTATGGCAGTAGATAGTCTCCTCTTTTCTCCCTTGGATCAGCTGGTGGTTTCCAGCTCCTGACCTTGTGGTTAGCAGTCCAATGTATAACAGAGAGATGCAAATCAAAATAATAATGAAATATCTCACCCCGGCATTAATAGCAAAGTTCAGAAAACCACAAATGCTGGTGAGGGTGTAGAGAGACTGGAATCTTCACACACTGCCTGTGAGACTGTACCATGATGCAAGCACTATAGAAATTGGTATCATAGTTCCTTTAAAAATTGAAAATAGAAATACCATATTATCCAGTAATCCCACTACTAGATATATGAGGGTAAATCAAAGGTTAGTTATTACAGCAAAGTCATAAAAACCTTTATTAAAGACATAAAAATGTGGAGCTATTGTTTCTCACAATTGTTGCATTACATCTCAATGTCAAGAAAACAAAAATCCTTACCACTGAACCAATAAACAACATTCTTATCAAGGGAGAAAAGATTGAAGTTGTCAAGGACTTCATTCTTCTTGGATCAACTATCAACACTCATGGAAACAGCAGTCAAGAAATCAAAGGACATATTGCATTAGGCAAATCTGCTGCACAAGACCTTTTTAAAGTGCTGAAGAGCAAAGATGTCAGCTTGAGGGCTAAGGTGTGCCTGACCCAAACCATGGTATTTTCAGTCACCTCATATGCATGTGAAAGCTGGACAGTGAATAAGGAAGACCGTACAAAAATTGATGCCTATGAGTTATGATGTTGGAGGAGAATATTGAAAGTGCCATGGGCTGTCAAAGGAAACAATAGATCCGTTTTGGAAGAAGTGCAGCCAGAGTGCTCCTTGGAGGCCAAGATAGCCAAATTTCATCTCTCACTGGACATATTGTCAGGAGGGAGCAGTCGCTAGAGAAAGATATCATGTTTGGTAAGGTGGAGGGTCAGAGAAAAAGAGGAAAACCCCCAACGAGATGGATTGGCCATGGACTCAACCATGGCAACAGTAGTGAGGTTGGCCCAGGATCGGGCAGTGAGCATCAATGGACTCAACCATGGCAACATCGATGGACTCAACCATCAGCATCGATGGACTCAACCATGGCAAAATCGATGGACCCAACCATCAGCATCGATGGACTCAACCATGGCAACAGTATTGAGGTTGGCCCAGGATCGGGCAGTGTTTCGTTCTTCTGTGCATAACGTCACTATAGGTCAATACTGACTCGATCGCACCTAACAACAACAGTTGTTTCTCAACATATTCTCCATCTAGAGCTATACACTTATCAAGGTGGTATTTCCATTTCTTTAACCCTTCCCCCAAGAATTCTCTGCTCTTTGATTTAAACTATATCAAAACAGCAATTGTTTGCATCCTGAAAAGGAACAAATTGTTCCTAAACCAGAAGAGTAGGTTGCACAGAAGAAAAAGATATCTCAGAAGAAACAAAAACTTACAACTCAGGTCGTGTTTCTTTTAAATGTGTGTTGAGTTTAGGGAGCAAAAAGAAGTCTGATCTTGATGTCGTTTCAGTGCACATCAAGATCAATTGGCATAGGCAGTGTTCTGCATCCTATTGGAGTCTTAAATGCTTGTGAGTTACCCTCTGAGTTGCAATTATTGGTCTCTTCCTGCCTGGCTCAAAGAAGAGTTAAGAAAATCACAGATACATAAAATCGGTTCATCCAAAGTGAGGCCACTCTTGTCATATACTCCTTACACTCTCATAATACTACATAATGATAAGACCCCCTCTGTACAACAAAGAAACATCAAAAGCTAGCAAAAGTTAGTCTGAGATGAGAACTAGATAAAATGTAAGAAAAGTAGTGAAAACTGCTTCTGCTTGGCCAAAAAATACACCCCTTGGCAACCATGATCCCACTACATCCTGCAAACCCCAAATTCCAAGCTAACTGCTACCAGGAATTGATTCTGACTCAAAGTGACCTTATCTAGGGTTTCCGAGATGGTAAATCTATCTTTATAGTAGAAAGCAGCTTCATCTTTCTCCAGCAGAGTAGCTGGTGGGTTTGAAACACCAACTTTTCAATTAGCAGCCCAACACCTAAACCACAGTGCCACCATTACATCCACGTGGATGTTAATTTGCTCCTAAAACTGCAAATGTTTTCCTTAGAATTCTATGGTTATACATAACTTCCTTGTTTGAAAGTGTATAAAAATGAAAGTAACCTGCTGTTCAGGGAACTTGTTCTTGTTTTTTCCTTCAAGTTCTTTGCTTGCATGCTCAAAATAAAAGCTACTCTTCACCTTCCTCATCTCAGTGTCTTCTTCACTGGGCAAAGAAACTGCAGTAGGCAGAATCCTACTTTTGCTGAAAATTATTTGGCAACACCTTTTGGCAACCATGGTAGGGACATTTGTACTGATGCCCAAATCTAGGGATCAGCAGATTTTTCTCTGGGGTGACTCAGTCCTTCAGTGCACACTGGCCTTGTTTTCTAGGAATGACATTTTCAACCCTGGCAACCAGTTCTAGGCTGAGACCTAAAGGCGGCAGATTGTGAGAAGGAGGAACCCTGGGAAGAGAGAGAAGGACTCCTTGGTGAGTACAATTTAAATCTTATTTAAGAAACAGCATTTCTCAGACTCAAGACCCAGTATTGCATAGACAATGATAGTGGGTTTCTGTTCCCACAAAGATTTAAAAGCTCGGAACCCTATACAGCGTTGCGATGAGTCAGAATTGACTCAATAGCACTTAACAACAACAAGACTTGGTACTGCATAGCCAATGAGAGTAAGAATAGTCTTGTTTCAAGTAGGTGTTTGTATTTTTGGTTTAAAAATGTCTAAGGTTTGGGTTGTTGTTGTTAAATGCCATCGAGTCGGTTCTGACCCATAGGGACCCTGAACAGGGTTTCCGAGGCTGTAAACCTTTACGGGAGCAGAAAGCCTCATCTTTCTGCCACGGAGCAGCTGGTTGTTTCGAACTGCTGACCTTGCGGTTTGTAGATATGTGTTAACTTGGGGTAAAGGGAAATATACAATAAGAGGGAATTTTGAGAAAAAAATGATGGAAGCAGGGAAGAGTGCAAGAATTAAAGACAACAGAGGTAAATACTGTTATATTCACATTTTGGCAATAAAAAGTGATCTTCAAGTAGATGCATGGATAGACATGCAGTCTAAATTAACGTGGGAAGCCAAGTGAGCATATACCCACAAGTGTGTGTGTGTGTATGTATATATATATATATTTGACAGACACTATTTACACGTTGAAAGGAACTCTGGTAGCATAGTGTTTACGAATCGGGCTGCGAACCTTAAGGCCAGCAGTTCGAAACTACCAGCCACTCTGCGGGAGAAAGATGAGGCGTTCTGCTCCCGTAAAGATTTACACCCTCGGAAACCCTGTACAGGGTCGCTATGGGTCGGAACCGACTCGACGGCACTTAACAACAACAACAACATTTACCTCTTGGTGTGGTGCTGTAGAATCAGCACTGGATTTCGAACCACAAGTTCAGTAGTTCAAACCCACCAGCAGCTCATTGAAAACCCTATACAGAGTCACTATGAGTTGAAATTGACCTGATGGCACTTAACAACATTTCCCTTTGCAGCAAATATATCCATGGATATGGTTGAAATTACAGTAGGCCAAGTCTTGAAAACTTCTTAAATATAGCCAAACACCTTGAGAGAATGAGCCTCTGGACTTAGGGGCTGAGGACAATAGTCTGAGGTCAATTGGCTTAACATAGTAAATAAAGACAATGTTCTAAATTCTAGTTTGGTGCATAGTGATTGGGGTCTTAAAAGGGACAACTATTAGTCTTTCCCTGTGTGAGGGAAAGAAGAGTGATGAAAATGGAAGATTGCATACAAACAGTTCAGTGAACTAATGGGCCATGGAAATATCAGTTTTAATGGCCCTGAGGCCAGAAGAACTAGATGGTACCCATCTACCACTGCCAACTGCTCTGAAGGAGGTCACATTAGAAGGTGCTGGATAAAGTGGGAGAAAAATGTGGAGCAACACTCCAAATTGTTTTTAACAAACAAACCAAGAACTCAGCTTACCGGTCAGATAGAAACTGGTGGAACTTTGGGACTATGGCCCTTAGTCTCCCTTAGGTCTGGAAATGAACTCACCCCTGACTCGATTTTTAGGGGAAAATCGACAGGTCTATAAGGGGAGCAATAAGACTAGTGAGAAACACACAGCTTATAACAATCAACCGCTTGAGATTGAAAAGGCAACATTTACTCAAGAACAAAATTCAAAAGGATTAGGAAAGATGGAGGAATGGAAACAGGAAACATAGGGCGAAAGTGGGACAAGTACATAAAACTCCTGCATTGTGAGGATTTCAGTCAATGAGCTGACACAAAATGTGTATGAATTGTTAAATGGAAACTTTATCTGCTCTATTAACTTTTACTCAGTTCTCAAAAGTTGTTGTTGTTGTTGTCAGGTGCCATCGAGTCGGAACCAACTCATAGCGACCCCATGCACAGCAGAACGAAACTATGTCCGATCCTGGGCCAACCTCACTAACGTTGCCACCTGGCCAATCCATCTTGTTAGGGGTCTTCCTCTTTTTCTCTGACCCTCCACCTTACCCAGCATGACATCCTTCTCCAGCGACTGTTCCCTCTGGACAATATGTC
>NW_006408521.1:11300428-11305168 GCF_000296735.1 Chrysochloris asiatica | reverse complement strand
TGTGCTCTTTGATCTTCATAAGTAAATGTTTCAAGTCCTCTTCGCTTTCAGCAAGCAAGGTTGTATCATCGGCATATCGCACGTTGTTAATGAGTCTTCCTCCAATCCTGATGCCACATTTTTCTTCATAGAACCCAACTCAAAAGTTAGGGGGGAAAAAAAAGCTCAGGGCAAAGAGGTCAGCTCAGAAAGTTATGCTGTTTTTTGGTATTCCAAAGGATAATTTGAAAGATTTTCCCCAAAGATACAGGACAATCATGAGGGTTTATCATGAAGAAGATTTAAGAGAAGTGAAAACGGCAATGATGAGAAAAAGGCCAGGAAAGTTACATCAAGAATTTTACCCCCTATCTCAACAATGAAATGAGCTCCGGTAGCATAGTGGTTACGAATCAGGCTGCTAACCTCAAGGTTGGTAGTTCGAAACTAGCAGCTGTTCTGTGGGAGAATGATGAGGCGTTCTGCTCCCGTAAAGATTTACAGCCTCGGAAACTCTGTACAGGTTCGCTATGAGTCGGAACCAACTCCTCGGCTCATAACAACAATCTCAACAATGCACCTGCTCATTCTTCGAGAGTAGCAGGGGCTGTCCTAAGAGAATTTCACTGGGAAACCTTACCCCTATCCACTCTACTGCCCTGATTTTGCCCTTTGAGATTTCCTTTTATTCCTGAAACTTAAAGAATATTGAAAAGAAACACAATTTGAGTACCCAGAGATGTCAAAATTTTAAAAATCGAAGCATGCAGAATTCTTCGGGAAAGGGTTAGAGAAATGAAACACTACCTTGAAAACTGTACAGACCTAGATAGAGGATATGTTGAGGGACAGTTGCTTCACATTTTGATAACTGCTCAGCATTTTGATATTTTTGTTTAATAAAGGTTTCCAAAATTTTGTTGCAATTAAAAAAACAAAGAAACCCTGAGGCTAAAGACCCAGTATTGCAGAGCCGATGAGAGAGAGGTGATTCTTTGATTCTGATTTTGGTAACCTGAGTAATAAACAGAGGACTCTGAGAGTTGTAGCTCACTTGAATGTATTCTTGAGAATTAGTCTTATTTTGGTTATGACCTAATTAAAAAATCTAAAATTACATTCTATTATGATACCAGATAGCCTCAATATTTTGATTCCATTTAATTTAGTTAATACTTTTAACAAAGATTTTTTTAAAAATTTTTTTATTGTGAATTATATGATAGTTTACGTGGGAGAACATTAGTTTTACATTCATTCTATTGTAAATTGTTTCATTGCCATGGTTACAATCCCCTCCATGTATCATCAACCAACCAAAGGGTATACCCTGCAAGCCTGCCCCCTACACGACCCCCCCCCCAGGCCCCCCAGTCTTCAGCACACAGTCACTCTCCCTCTCTGGATCTAAAGTCTCCAGCTGCTCCATCGCTTCACGTCATCATCTCTGCCTCCATCTCAGGCATCACTACTTCTCTGGGTAGGGTCCCGATCTCGCCTCTTCTCCGTTGATGGTCCTAGGGACCTCCGCTCCTAGACTGGAAAGTTAATCACTCCCTTCCTTGCTATAAAACATCTACCTTTACTTTGCAACCCTCACAATCAGTCCTGATAACAATTATTCACTATTGTCTCACAAGAGACCCATCTGCATTTCATTTCATCAGCTCCACCTAGACAGATTGGAAAGCTTGTAAGCCAGTCACCTCTTGCCTTTGTACCGCCCCCCCCTCCGCCCCATTTTGGGCAGCCAATGTCCAAGTTGCCCATCCCTGTCTACTCTGTGTGTGGAGGGGGTGGGAATGATTCTTACTATAAGGATTTGTTCCCTCTTTTGAGTTACTGCATCCATAGGTGTAGGCCAAGTTCATCAAATTGTGTCATATTACTCTTTTTTTCCTCTTCTTTCTTCTTTTGGTTGAGCTCTGATCATCCAGTCATTGAAGCCAGGTCAAGTGGGTATTATCTGCAAGTGTTAACAAAGGTTTTTAAAGTATATCTCTTTTGGGATAAAAAAAATACATTACTAAAGTCATTAGGAAAAAATGTTTGTTTTTGCTATGAGTGGGGCCCAGAATAATGAGTAAAAGTGTCATTTGGGTCTGACAGGGCACAGGGTTCATGGGGTCTAGATGGTTTGCGTTCATGCTTCATTCTCAACCTTCAACTTGTTTAACTGAGAATCCAAAGTTCTTCCTTACCAAGATGATCCTAAGAAGATGGATGGTTTCTGTGACTCATTGTTCCAAACACATAACCCTAACTGGGTAGACTATTGTAGTTGTTGTTAAGTGCCGTCGAGTCATGTCCCAACTCATAGTAACCCTGTATAGGGTTTCTGAGGTTTTAAATCTTTGTGGGAACTGAAAGCCTCATCTTTCTCCCATGGAGTAGTTGGCAGACTTGAACAGTGTACTATGTGGTTTGCAGTCCAGTGCTTATAGTATGGACTATAGGGCTTTGGTATAGAGAAGCTCTGGTACTGTAGTAGTTATAAATCTGGCTGCGAACCTCAAGGTCAGCAGTTCAAAACTACCAGCTGCTCCACAGGAGAAAGATGAGGCTTTCTGCTTCCGTAAAGATGTACAGCCTTAGAAACCCTGTACAGGGTCGCTCTGAGTCAGAACCAACTCTATGGCACATAACAACAACATAGGGCTTTAACTATTGTTGTTGTTAAGTGCTGTTGAGTCGATTCCGACCCATAGCAACCCTGTACAGGGTTTCCAAGGAGCATCTGGTGTGCTTGAACCACTGACCTTGCAGTTAAAACAGCTTTGCAGCCCGGCACATTAACACCACAGCACCACACCAGGATTCCTGCTTTGACTATAAGGCTTTGCTAAATGTCATTCTGAAGGAAAGAAAGATGGTTTTAGAAAAGGCCAATGAGGAGGGTATGTGCCTGACCTAGTCTAATAATCCTATTAGCAGAGCACTTCCTAAGGTGATTGCAGAGGAAGATCCTTATTGGTATCCCAATGACCACCATTGTGGTGGTGGTGTGCCGTGGAGTCGGTTCCGACTCATAGCGACCCTGTGCAGGGTTTCCGAGACTGTAAATCTTTATGGGAGAAGAAAGCCTCATCGTTCTCCCATGGAGCAGCTGGTAGTTTCGAACTGCTGATCTTGAGGTTAGTGCCTGATTCATAGCCACTATGCTACCAGAGCTCCTTAGGGCATGACTAGGTTTGAGCATTATCAAGAATGTTTGCTTCCCTTAAACAAACAACTATCAGTAAGATTTATGAGGTTAAACAGAAGCCAATTGAAAAACTTCTCTACTTACCTGGTCAGGCTATCCACAGCTTTCAGACGCCATACTGGCATTGACCCAGAAGTCCCTGGGAATGCTAGCATGATTAATACGCCCTTCATCGGGCAAAGCACCTTAACATTCAGAGAAAACTCTAAAATGTTGAAGGGAATATGAACCTGGGGAACTTCAAGCTGGTAAAGTTTGCATTTAAAGTGTACATAAGCCAAAAGCCTAAGCAGGAAAAGAAAGGTTTGAGTCCAGACTTTGGTGTGAGCTGCAGCTCTTGAGAACTATGGTGGGGAGAGGAGGCTGGAATCAAGGGCAGAGGAAGTCCAGGTCCCCAAAAGTCCAGAACCCCTGACCCACACTTAGAAAAAAACCAATGTGCCTGGTACAAGGAAGAGAGCCATTGGAAACAGGAATGTCTGAACTGCAAGGCAAGATCTGAGGGTCTGCCTTCATGCATACCAGCATAGTTGCCCTCCAACAACAGAACTCTTAATTAGGGGGATGAGGGGAGGGGCTGTGGAAGAAGGGAGTGAATAGGGAAGGGAGAAATTTCACCATTTTTGTCTCTCTTTTGTTATAGTTGTGTGCTGTTGAGTCAGTTCCGACTCATAGCGACCTTGTATAGGGTTTCCGAGGACTGGCTGGTGAGTTTGAACTGCCAACCTTGAAGTTCAAACTGACCTTACAGAACAAACAGCACATTAAGCCACAGCACCACACTAGGAAGGAGGGAGTGGATAGGAAAGGAGGCAATTTCACCATTCCTGTCTCTCTTTTATTGTTGTTAAGTGCCATCGAGTTGATTCAGACCCATAGCAATCCAGGATAGGGGTTCCAAGGAGCAGCTGATGAGCTTGAACTGGTGACCTTGTGGTTCAAACTGACTTTATAGTCCAATGCATTCGCCCATAGCACCACACCAGGATTCCAGATAATGCTAGATACTAGAGCATTGTTTTAACTATCTGAGAGGGCCACTATCAAAAGACAAATACAAATGATCAGGATCACTTGAAAACTGATTAAGAAAAGATTAGTTAAACCTATGAGTTATGTCCTTGGAAACCAACAGCTGGAGCACAGTTACCTATACATTGCTGAATGCTAGATTCTTCCACCAGAACGGAATCTCCTAGCAAACATCAATGCACAAATTAGCTTTGAACAAGATAATTATATTTTCGGTATCACAGAATCAGGGTTGGAGGATCCAGGCTGCTTTTTTGAACATCCCAAAGCCCTAGGTAACATGGTCCCAAACCACCTCTCTAATTGGTACTGGCTACAAGGTCAGCAGTTCGAAACTACCAGCTGTTCTGCGGGAGAAAGATGAGGCTTTCTGCTCCCATAGAGATTTACTGACAGACAGACAGGTCCAAGAGCTGAACAGAATATTTCAAAGATCAGCTCGAGAAGATAAAGCCAAATATTACAATAAAATGTGCAAAGGTCTGGAATCAGAAAACCAAAAAGGAAGAACACGCTCAGCATTT
>NW_006408521.1:11296272-11298823 GCF_000296735.1 Chrysochloris asiatica | reverse complement strand
GTTGTCCCAGGATCCGGCAGTGTTTCGTTCTGCTGTGCATAAGGTCGCTATGAGTTGGTACCAACTCGATGGCACCTACCACCACCACAACAAAGATTTACAGGTTCTGAAACCCTGTACAGGGTCGCTATAGAAACGGACTCCGTGGTGCATAACCACCACCACCACCACCACCACAAGAGTGTGGGCTGGAGAAAACTTGTTAAACTGGTTGAACCGGTTGTGATCCAGCTTCTTGGCAACTTCTGACTCCCCTTGTAAAACAATACCCTTTGTGGCTAGAGGCAAAACAAGGTCACAGCCTGACCTAGTTTTTAAAGCAAGGCTTTTATCTTGCCTTGCCAATCTGCTTTCAGTATTCCCATCCTTCCAGTTCAGAAACCAAACGAGTATTGATTTGTACAAGACTTATGAGTTGTAAATCAAGTACTAGAAATAATTACTCGGTGGTGCCCAAACCATACACCTTTTTTAGCCCTCATTCCCTGAACTGCATACACTTCACAATGCTTGCCTTAAAAAAAAAAGAAACGCTCTGATTGGTGACCACGTTCATCACCAATAAGGGGAAGTGAGGGGAAAACAGCAATGAAGTTGCGAGCTAAGCCCTACCATGTTCAATAGACCACTGTGAACCCGGGTGGAGACCTACTTGACCAGCAGTGTGGCAAGACCTGGGGACTCCTGGGCCCAGAGTCAGTGACATAGCCATAGAGGACTAGAGTGGAGAGTGAAGCAAGTGTCTAGCTGATAAGAAGGTAGGGCATATGCACAGGAACACCCACACTTGCAGATAATACCCATTTGACTTGGCTTCAATGGCTGGATGATCAGAACTCAACTAGGAGAAGAAAGAAGAGGGAAAAAAAAGAGTAATTTGATATAATTTGATTAACTTGACCTACACTTGTGGATCCACTAGCTCAAAAGAGGGAACAAATCTTTACAGAGAGGATGATTCCCACCCCCTCCATACACAGAGTAGACAGGGATGGGCAATTTGGACATTGGCTACCCAAAATGGGAGGGCGGAAGGGGCACTACACATGCAAAAAGTGACGGGCTTACAAACTTTCAAGAGGGAACCTAGATCCAGGGGGCGTGGAGGAAGATAGACTCTCCACTGAGTAGTACAGAACCTGTCTTTTGCTAGTGCCTTTAGCACAAGAAGCTTGGACTTCTTCCTGCAATACCACCAGTTCTTGATCATATGCTACCTCTTGAAATGGTTGTGCATCCACCAGTTCTTTTCAGTACAGTGACTCTGTATTATTCCTTCCATCTTCATCCAATGCTTTCTGCATCATTCCATATTTTGCCCATGTTGTGTTGTTATATGCTGTTGAGTTAGTTCTGACTCAGTGATCCTATGCACAGCAGGACAAAACGCTGCTCTGTCCTGTACCATCCTCACAATTGTTATACCTGAACCCATAGAATTTTCCAGTATTGCCACTCAAGGCTTGTACTTTTTCTTCAGATATTTCAGCTTCAGAAACGCTAACTGTGTTCTTCCCTTTTTGTTCTATAACTCTAGATCTGTGCACATTTCATTATAATACTTGACTTTGTCTTCTCAAGATTCCCTTTGAAATTTTCTGTTTAGCTCTTTTACTTCCTCGTTTCTTCCAGTTGCTTTAGCGTCTTTACTCTAAAGCAAGTTTCAGAGTCTCTTCTGACATCCATCTTATAACCTTGTCTCTTCCCACAGAGGTAGTCAGTTTGATTCCTGTGTATTCCATTGGGTGAATTCCATGTGTATAGTCATTATTGATGTTGTTGACAGAAGTAATTTGCAATGAATAAATTGTTGGCCTTGCAAAATTCTGTCATACTATTTCCAGGATAATTCCTATAACCAACAACATATTTTCCAGCTATGGATCATTGTTTCTGACTTTTCCATTTCAATCACCTGTAATTAACAATGAATCTTGATAGCATGTCTGATCATTTTCAGACTGATGAAGTTGGTAGAATTCTTCAATTTCATAATCACTGGCCTCAGTGGTTGAAGTGTAAGTTTGAATAGTAGTGGTATTAATTGGTCTTCCTTGTAGGCATATGGATATTATCCAATTACAGACAGAGTTGTATTTCATGGTAGATCTTGAAATGCATTTTTTGATGACTAATCTAATGCCATTCTTCTTCAATTTATCATTCCTGGCATAGTAAATGATGACTGCCAAATTCACAATGGCCAATACCAGCCCATTTCATCTCACTAATGCCTAAGATATCAATCTTTATGCACTTCATTTCATTTTTGACAACTTTCAATTTTTCTAGATTCATGCTTCGAATATTCTAGGTTCTGATTATTAATGGATATTTGCACCTGTTTCTTCCCATTTTGAGTTGTGTCCCATTGGCAAATGAAGGTCCCAAGGGCTTTACTCCATTCACATCACTAAGGTCAACTCTACTCCCTCAGTTTTATTTTGAGTGCCTTCTAACCTGAAGCACTCATCTTCTAGCACTCTATCTAAAATGTTTTGTTGTTATTCATAAATGTTTTAATGATTAACCAATCAGAAGTGGTCCTCCT
>NW_006408521.1:11292015-11293082 GCF_000296735.1 Chrysochloris asiatica | reverse complement strand
AAAGCTGCTTCCTCAAAATAGAGGTGATCATAATTATGTAAATGGAATAAAGCTTTTGGAACTCATTTGCTGAGGAGGCAGGACTCAAAATGAGATGAAACCATGGCAAACATCCACTAATAATCAGAATTTGGAATGTACAAAGTATGAATCTAGGAAAATTGGAAGTGGTCAAAAATGAAATGGAATGCATAAACATCAATATTCTAGGCATTAGTGAGCTGAAATGGACAGATCATTGAATGGTTTACTATGCCAGGAATGACAAATTGAAGAGAAATGGCATTAATTGCATTCATCATCAAAAAGGGCTTTAGCGACTGGCTGCTCTGAAAAGCCATCTTTGCATTGTTCCCGGGTCCGGCTCTCTGCTCCCCGCAGCCACCTCCGCCGCGCCCCTTCTTCGCCGCCGCAGTGGACTCCGGCACCTCTCTCGCCAGAGTCCCCGAACTCTCGTACTCTTTGTCATTCTCTGTATCGGATCACCGACGTGCCCCATCATGTCAGACGCGGCTGTGGACACCAGCTCCGAGATCACCACCGAGGACTTGAAGGAGAAGAAGGAGGTTGTGGAGGAAACAGAAAATGGAAGAGACGCACCCGCTAATGGGAACGCTAATGAGGAAAATGGGGAACAGGAGGCTGACAATGAGGTAGACGAGGAAGAGGAAGAAGGTGGGGAGGAGGAGGAGGAAGAGGAAGAAGGTGATGGTGAGGAAGAAGATGGAGATGAAGATGAGAAGGCCGAGGTAGCTACGGGCAAACGGGCAGCTGAAGATGATGAGGATGATAATGTTGACACCAAGAAGCAGAAGACTGACGAGGATGACTAGACAGCAAAAAAGTAAAAGTTAAATTAAAAAAGGCCACCGTGACCTATTCACCCTCCACTTCCCGTCTCAGAATCAAAACGTGGTCACCTTCGAGTAGCGAGTCCCACCGGCCCACTTTGGGCAGCGCCACCTGCAGATAACAAGCGCTCACCACCACCCAACCGAAACCACAACGTGAATTTGCAACGGGAGAAAAAAACCAAAACTTCCAAGGCCCTGCTTTTTTTCTTAAAA
>NW_006408521.1:11276041-11291565 GCF_000296735.1 Chrysochloris asiatica | reverse complement strand
CCACGAAAGTGAATGATAAAATAAAATTGAAGAATTTTACCAACTTCTTTAGTCTGAAATTGAGCAAATGTGCAATCAAGATGCATTGAGAATTACTGGTGATTGAAATGCTAAAGTTGGAAACAAAGAGGAAGGATTGGTAGTTGGAAAATATGACCTTTGTGACAGAAAGACTCCTGGAGATTCCAGGATAGAGTTTTGCATGACCAACCACGTAATCATTTTTAATACTTTTTTCTTCAACAACAAAAACAGTGACTATACACATAGATTCGCCAGATGGTGAAGTAATCAAATTGACTACATCTGTGGGAAGAGATGATGGAGACGCTCAGTATCATCAGCCAAAACAAAGCAGGAGCTGACTGAAACAGAACATCAGTTTTTCATATACAAGTTCAGGCAGAAGTTGAAGAAAATTAAAACAGAAGTTGAAAAAAATTAAAATGCTAGACCTAAGATATGACCTTGAGTATATCCCATGTGGATTTAGAGGCCATCTCAAGCACAGATTTGATGCATTAAACACTAATGAGGAGCAGCTGTGGAATGACATCAAGAACATCATACACGAAAGCAAAAGGTTTCATTATAAAGACAAGAAAGAAAGAAAAGACCAAAATGTCTATCAGAACAGACTCTGAAACTTGCCTTTGAATGTAGATGCGCTAAAGCAAATGGAAGCAATGATAAGGTAAAAGAGCTGAACAGATAATTTCAAAGGACAGCTTGAGAAGACAAAGTAAAGTATGATAATGAAATGTGAAAAGACACAGAGTTAGAAACCTAGAAGAAAGAATATGCTCAGCATTTCTCAAACTGAAAGAAATGAAGTAAAATCCAAGCCTAGGCTTGCAATATTGAAGGAGTCTATGGGGGAAAAATATTGAACAATTCAGGAAGCATTGGAAGGAATATACAGAATCACTGTAGCAAAAAAGAATTGGTTAACATTTAACCATTTCAGGAGGTAGCATATGACCAAGAATCAATAGTACTGAGGGAAGAAATCCAAGCTGCACTGAAGGCACTGGTGAAAACCAAGGTTCTAGGAATTGATAGAATACAAATTGAAATGTTTTAGCAAATTGATGCAGTGTTGAGTGCATTCACTAGTCTATGCCAAAAAATCTGGAATATAGCTCTACCTGGTAATCAAATGGAAAAGATCCATATTTGTGCCCATTCTAAAGAAAGCTCTGGTAGCGAGCTGCAAGGTTAGCACTTTGAAACTACCAGCTGTTCTGTGGGAGAAAGATGAGGCTTTCTGCTCCCGTAAAGATTTACAGCCTTGGAAACCCTGTACAGGGTCACTATGTGTCAGATCCAACTCCACAGCGCATAACCACCATGACCACCAAAGAAAGGTGACCCAACAAAACAATATCAGTAATATCATGTGCAAGTAAAATTTTGCTGAAGGTAATTTAGAAATGGTTGCCATGGTCCATCAACAAGGAGCTGCTAGAAATTGAAGCTGGATTTGGAAGAGGACGTGGAACAAAGACTATCACTGCTGACTTTTTGGCTGAAAGCAGAAAATACCAGAAGAAAATTGACATTTGCTTTATTGACTTTGTGAAGGCATTCAATGGTATGGATCATTACAAACTGTGGATAACATTGTGAAGAATGGGAATTTCAGAACACTTAATTGTGCTCTTACAGAACCTGTACATAGACCAAGAGGCAGTTGTTCTAACAGAACAAGGGAATACTGTGTGGTTTAAAATCAAGAAGGAGTGCATCAGGGTTGTATCCTTATATCGTACTTATTCAAACTGTTTTTTGAGCAAATAATGTGAGAAGCTGAACTTTATGAAGAAGAACATGACATCAGGATTGGAGGAAGGTTCATTAACAGCCGGTAATATGCAGATATACAACATTGCTTGCTGAAAGCAATGAGGACTTGAAGCACTTGCTGATGAAGGTCAAAGAATAGAGTCTTCAGTATGGATTACAACTCAATATAAAGAATACCAAAATCCTCACAATTGAACCAATAAACAACATAATGATAAATGAAAAAAGATGGAAGTTATCAAAAATTTCATTTTACTTGGATCCATAGTCAATGCTCATGTATTTTATTGGGCAAATCTGCTGGAAAAGACCTCTTTAAATCATTAAAGAACAAAGATTTCACTTTGAAGATAAGGTGTCCCTGACCCAAGTCATGGTACTTTCAGTTAGTTGCCTCATATGCAATTGAAAGTTGGACACTGAGTAAGGAAGACTGAAGAAGAACTGATGCCTTTGAATGATGGTATTGATGAAGAATATTGAAAGTACCAATACTCATCTGTCAGTTTGTCATATTGTGTTGGCTTGTGTACTGCTGTGAATCTGGAAGCTCTGACACTGCTATTTTAAATGTAATCAGGGACAACCAAGGTGGAAACATTTCCATGGAGCTTCAAGAATAAGACAGACTAGGAAGAAGGAGAGTCAGGTCAGTTTTGAAGGGTTAGCTGTTGAAAACCATATGAATAGCAGCAGAACACTGTCCCATATACACCAGATGATGAGTCCCTCAGGTTGGAAGGCACTTAGAATATGATGAGGGAAGAGATGAAGTTAATGATGTGTACAGAGCACAGCTTTTGGGACCTTCATTTGCTAATAGGACACAACTAAAATGACATGAAACAGCTGTAAACATTCATTAAAAGTATGTGGTTGTTATTATTAATGTTGTCATCCAGTTGGTTCCGACTCATAGCAGTCCAACACACAACAGAACAAAACACCGTATGGTCCTTCACCATCCTTGCAATTGTTATGTTTGAGTCCGTTGGTGCTGCCACATGTCAATCTAGCTCATTGGGAGTCTTCCTCTTTTTCACTGATCCTATACTTTGAGTCCTGGTGTGGTGCTGTGGGTTAATGCACTGGACTGCAAAGTCGCTTCAAACAGCGGGGTCAGCAGTTCAAGATCACTAGTTGCTCCTCGGAAACCTTATACAGAGTCGCTGTGTATCAGAAATGACTCGGCAGCAACAAGAACAAACACGTTGCCAAGTATGGTTTACTTCTCCAGGGACTGGTTCCTCTTGATAATGTGTCCAAATTAAGGGAGACAAAATTTCACCATCCTTGCTTCAAAGAAGCATTCTGGCTATACTTCTTCCAGGACAGATTTGTTTGTTCTTCTGGCATGGTACTTTCAATATGCTTCTCCAATACCATAAATCCAATGTTTTGAGTCATCTATTGTTTTCTGTATTCATTGTCCAATTTCACATGTCTATGAGGTAATTGAAAATACCATGGTTTGGGTAAGACACACCTTAGCCCTCAAACTGACATCTTTGCTCTTAAACACCTTAAAGAGATCTTTTGCAGCAGATTTGCCAAATGCAACACATCTTTTGATTTCTTGACTGTTATTTCCATGAGTATTAATTGTATATCCAAGCAAAATGAAGTATTTTACAACGTAAATGGAGGTTGCTCTATGAACTGATGTATGTGGAACTTTGTGTGAGCATCCATGGGAAAGCGTGGTGGGAAAGGCATGTGGGCATCACTCTGGGTTACAGGGGTGGTGAGTAACTGAAGGAGGAGGGGAAAAAAACAAGAATAAGGGATGTGAACTGAAGAAGCACTCAATCTATGCATGATGGTTGCTTATTGGTCCAATGGCGCAGATTTTTGTTTCCTTTACAAAATATGAATCTAGGAAAATTAAAAGTCATCAAAAATGCAATAGAATGCATAAAGATTGATGTTCTAAGCATCAGTGAGATGAAATGGACTAGAATTGACCGTTTTGAATCAGACTATAATATGGTTTATTGTGCCAGCAATGTCATATTGAAGAGGAATGGCATTGCATTCATCATCAAAAGAGAATTTCAAGATTTATCTGGAAATACAATGCTCTCTGTGACAGGATTATATCCATATGCCAACAAGGAAGACCAGTTAATGTGACTATTATTCAAATGTATACACCAATCCAATGATGAAGATTTTAAAGAATTCTACCAACTTCCTCAGTCTGAAATTGATCAAACATGCAGTCAAGATGCATTGATAATTACTGTTTTTTTTAAATTATAAAGTTAGAAACAAAGAGGACTGGTAGGAAGTTGGAAATTATGACTGTAGTGATAGAAATAATGCTAGAAATCACGTGATAGATTTTTACAAAACCAGTGACTTACTCATTGCAAATACCTTTTTTTTCCAACAATGTAAATGATGACCATAAACATAGACCTCACCAGATGAAATATTCAGGAAGGAAATTTACTACATCTGTGGAATGAGACCAGGGAGAATTTCAATATTATCAGTCAAAATAAGGCCAGGCACCAACTGTGAAACAGCCCATCAGTTGCTCATATGCAAGTTCAGGCTGAAGCTGAAGAAATGTAAAACAAATCCAGGAGAGCAAAGTATAACCTTGAGTATATCTCATCTTCTCAAGAAGAGGTTTTGCATTAGCTACTAATGATTGAAGACCAGAGGAGTTGTGGGATTACATTAAGCGCATCGGACATGAAGAAAGCAAAAGTCATTAAAAAGACAGGAAAGAAGCAAAAGACCAAATGGATGTCAGAAGAGGTTATGAAACTTGCTCTTGAATGTACCCAAATAAAGCAGCTGAAAGAAATGATGAAATAAAAGAGCTGAAAAGTTCAAAGGGCAGCTTGAGAAGACAAAGTATTATAATGAAACGTTCAATGACCTAGAGTTAGAAACCTAAAGGGGAAGAACATGTTTGGTAAAGTGGACGGTCAGTGAAAAAGAAGGCCCCCAATGAGACAGATTGATTGACACAGTGGCTGCAACCATGGGCTCAAACGTAACAATTGTGAGGTTGGCACAGGACTGGGCAGTGCTTTGCTCTCCTGTGAAAGGGTCACTGTGAATTGGAGCCGACTCACAGGTACCTAACAACAGATATCCTCAGTTTCTTTTTACAGGATTAGGAATATACTCAGAACTCCAGATCTCTTAAAATAATTTTCCATTAAGCAGAAAACAGAAGAGAATTAGAATAGGATTATGTCTTAACATAAGTCTTCACCCCGTATGAAGAATAGTAATGATACTTTGTGACCGATGTTAACACTCTCTAACAGAAGTAGCTTTACCTTATGGGATAATGTCTGCTTTTCTATAGCTAGGAGGAAAGAGGGAAATGATTGTTCTCTTTCTGAGATTCTTATGGCAAACTTCATTCACGGATACTCACTTAGTTAATGAGCAGCCTTGAGAAACTTAAAAGTTATGGCACGTCAAACAAATGAGCAGGATAGATTATTAATAAATGAAATATGAAGCATATAAAGCTTTGTTTCCTAATCAGAGTATGTTCTCAGAGTTGGAACTTCTTAAAGGATAGTCCCTAATGTTGTTTAAACTTGTTCTTTCATCCCTAGCGCAAAGTGAGTTTGAATATTTGAATATATTGAATGGTGTAATTTACATGTTGTTTTGATTGGTGTAACCTAAATGTATCCTAAACTGTCAAAGGAAAAAGTTAAGTATAAGCACTTTTCTATCCATTTGTTAAATCTGTAGTGCAATATATGATTCAAAGAGATCAGTTCAAAGACTGATCCAAAGTGAAGATCTAGCACATTTTCTGGAACATGGTTGGATTTAATATGAATCTCCAGGGAACAGAACTCAAGTGATTTTGCCCTAATCATATCAATTTGTATGCATAATTGAGCAGATTCTAGATTAAAAACTATAAAGTAGCCAACAAATGTACTCAGATCGCTTTACTATTTTCCTGTGCTCCTTTTCTTTTCATCTACATATACCTATTTAGAATCCTAGTGTAGGATAGGAGTCCTGGTGTGGAGCTGTAGGATAAACACTGGACTGCAAGGTCGTTTGAATTACAAGGTCGGCAGTTTGCAAGGCCTGCAAACCCTAAGCAGGGTCGCTATGAGTTGGAACTGACTCGATTACATTTAACAACAATAACAACATCAATGTAACATTGGACTGCTAACCACAAAGGTCAGAGGTTCAAACCCACCAACCACTCCTTGGAAACCTTATATGGAGTCTCTGTAAATCATAACCAACTTGATCACACTTCACAACAACAACATAGCCACTTAGGGGACTAGCTTAAGCCTGAAACCTCCCACTGTAGAGGCCCAATTTGCAAACCTGAGCCCTTTCTTTCTATTCATTGCAATTTACTTCTTATCGCAGTGTCCCCAAGTTTCTATTAGCTGACTGGTTAATCTGATAAACAGAGCCAATGCTGCTATCTAGCTCAGACAACATTTGCATTTGTACAGAGGTCCACTCAAAGGTTAATTAAGGTCATATCAAAACTAAGACAGGTACTTTCTGGCAAAAAAACAAAAAACAAAACAACAACCTTACTTTCCTGTTGTTGTTGTGAAGTGCCGTCGAGTCAGTTCCGAAACAGAACAACCCTGTATAGGGTTTCTGAAGAGCAGCTGGTGAGCTTGAACTGCCGACCTTGCAGTTCAAATGGCTTTGCAGTCTGGCACATTAACCCACAGTGCCACCTGTTTTCCTGAACTCCTTAAAATCTCAGTTTCCCAATCTGCTTTTTAGGCTGCCCTTGCCTGAAATTTTTATCAGTTTAAGATCTGGAGATAAATCTTCTGTTTTCTCAGAATTTCTTCTTGTACGCATTAGGAGTCCTGGTGTGACAATGTAGAATAAGCACTGGACTGCTAACCATAAGTTTGGCAGTTCAGACTCACCAACCACTCATTGGAAATCCTATCCAACGTCGCTGTGAGTCAGAACCAACTCAATGACACTTAACAACAACAACAAGTAGTACTTTGGACATGTTATCAGAAGAGTCCAGTCCCTGGAGCAGGACACCATGCTTGCTAGAGTCACAGAGAAGGAAGAAGACCCTCAATGAGCTGGATTGGCACAGTGGCTGCAGTAATGGGCTCAAACATGGCATCGACTGTGAGGATGATTTAGGATTGGGCAGTGCTTCATGCTATGTACACAGATCTCTCTGAGTCAGAACCAACTCAACAGGCACCTAACAGCAACAACAGTAGCAATGATGTAACCTTTTATCATCAAACACACATATGTAAATTCCCCAACATAAACAATCCAGTGTGTGCCTGGGAGGGGTCAGGTTACTATAGAAATTTAGCAACCAAAATCCAGTCAGTCTTGCCATAACACTAGTAGATATATGCACACCAGTGTTCATAGCAGCACTATTTACAATAGCAAAAAAATGGAGACAACCAAAATACCCATCAATTGAAGAATGGATAAACAAACTGTGGTACATACACACAATGGAATACTATGGTCTCTTGAAGAACAAAAAGGAAGCTGCAAGCCATCACATAACATGGATGAACCTTGAGGACATTATGCTGAGTGAAATTAGTCAGTCACAAAAGGAGAAATACTGTATAAGACCATTATTGTAAAAGACTAAGAAAAAAAACCCACCCTAAAGGGGGGGAAAATCAAAATATATAAGTGCTGATCACTGGTATGTGTAGGATGAGAGATGGGGAGGGAGGGGAAGAAAGAGCACAGGGTAGGGAATAGACACAGAAGAGCCTGGGAGTTGGGGAGGGGATTGAGGAAGGGGGAGGGGAAAAACAAGAACAATGTGGAAGGGAGACCGTTTGGGCAGGTTTGCATGGGCTAGGTGGGGCAGAGATAAATGATGAGGTATGCACAACCCTGGAATAACAGAGCTTCAGGATATAGGGATTGAGGCATGACTTGAAAGGGGGAAAAGAGGGGAATAATGTTATGATGCTTGGCTGTCTTTTGAATCTTGGTCTCCCTTGCCTGCCATTGTGAAATAGACACTTTGGGGGGAGGGGGGGTGGATGACAGCCAGAAACATCACAACAGAAAACATGTGGGCCCGTATCCAGCCTATAACTCACTGGAATACCTTGTGGGGGTGGGGGGGAGCTGGAAACTGCCCAGACCCAAAATGGTGGGGGGACTATGATGGCATGAACAGATGGAGTGGCTGGGGACACGAAACTCAGGGAGGCAGAGAAGCTGTCTGCTGACAGCCCAGGGGAGGAGGCAGACCTGTGGGGTGTATCCTTTGGTTATTTGATGAGGCACGGAGGGGATTTTAATCATTGCAATGAAATGAAACACAATAGGATGACTGTGAAGCTGAAGTGGGACAGAGGCAAATAATGATGTATGTAAAACCTTGGAACAACAGGGCTCTGAGATACAGAGATTGAGACATGGTTTGAATGGGGAGGAGGGAAATAATGTTAAGATGCTTGGCTGTCTGTTGAATCTTGGTTCCCTTGGCATACGGGTATAAAATAGACACTGGAGGGGGAGAGAAAGGAATAGCCAGAAATCCACCATAGAAAGCTTCTAAGTCTGTCTTCTGCCTATAACTGATTGGAATACCTAAAATGGGGATAAAATATGCCCACCGAAGGAGGCTTCCTGTGGAGCCTCTGCATTACACAAGACCATAGGTGGAACACTGAACAGCGTCCAGAATCTTCTGAGGGGAAATTTCCACTTGAAAGGACAAGCAGACCAGCCTGGAGTGGCCAGAAGAACAGAAGATGCTTCTTGAAAGAAAGACTGACAGGAAAAATAAAAAACAATATATGCAGGCCAACTGATTCCTACAAGAACAAACAAGTGGCTTGCCCAGGAGACATCAAGGCAAGTGGTTTGGTCCCCCTCAGGGCAAACCCCCTTCTAAGACTAAGGCTCAATGGGAATTCATATTCTGATTGGTGACCATGTTCATCACGGATAAGGGAAAGTGAGGGAAAAACATCAACGAAGCTGCGAGCTAAGACCGACAGTGCTCAATAGACTCCTGTGAACCCAGATGGAGACCTGATTGGCCAGCAATGTGCCAAGTCCAGGGGATTCTTAGACCCAGAGTCAGCGACATAGCCACAGAGGACCAGAGTGGAGAGTGAAGCATCCAGCTTATAAGAAGAGAGGGCACATGCATAAGTACACCCACTCTTGCAGATAACACCCGCTTGACCTGGTTTCAATGGCTAGATGATCAGAGCTCAAACAGAAGAAGAAAGAGGGAAACACGAATAATCTGATACAATTTGATGAACTTGACATACACCTGTGGAAGCAGTAGCTCAAAAGAGGGAACAAATCTTCACAGTGAGGGTCATTCCCACCTCCTCCACACATGGAGAGAACAGGGATGGGCAACTTGGACATTAGCTACCCAGAATTGGGGGGGGGGGCGGCTACAGAGGCAAGAAGTGAAAGAAGTGATTGGCTTACAAGCTTTCAAGAGGGAACCTAGATCCAGAGGGCATGGAGCAAGGTAGAATCTCCACTGGGTAGTATCCATTCTGCCTAGTCAGGGCTGATGAAAGGAGATGTGGATAGGTCTCTTGCTATACAATAGCAAATAATTGTTATCAGGACTGATTGTAAGGGCTGGAAATGTAAAGGTAGACGTTTTGGGGCAAAGGGAGGGGAGTGATTAACCTTACAGTCTAGGAGCGGAGGACCCTGGGAACATCAAAGGAGAAGAGCGGAGAACGAAACCCTACCCAGAGAAGCAGGATGCCAGGGATGGAGGCAGAGACAATGACGTGGGGAGATGGAGCAGCTGCAGACTTTGGACCCGGAGAAGGAGAGGGGCGGTATGCGGATGACTGGGGGCAGGCTTGCGGGGTATACCCTTTGGTAGATGGATGATGCATGGAAGGGATTGTAACCATGGCAAGGGAATGATATATGACGGGATCAATGTGAAGCTGATGTCCTCCCATGTAAACTATCACGTAATTCACAGTAAAGCATTTAAAAAAAAAAAAAATCCAGTAAGTATTCAGTACATTCATTCAAACTGAAATAATGAACAGGTGACAGTGTATGTCAAATGGCATATAAAATGACTCCATCTTTAAACTTTCCTATTTTAATTTGAAGGACAGCCTTAGAAAATACTGTAACTGTAGTAAAATGCAAATTTTAAAAGTGAAAAGGAGAATAGTTCCTAATTAAACTATTTTATTTTAGCTATTCACACGTGGAAAATTCTGAAGAAGCTACCATCCTTTAACTCAAGTTTCAATCATATCTTCGAAATCATACAAAGCCCACAGGAGACCTGACAGTTTGGGAGTGACTATCCAGTCTCATCCACCTCTCCTCTGGTCTCTTGAGGCACAGGATTCTTTTAATCTAATCTGTAATGGCTATCCATTCCTTTTGTACCTTCCCTCTCTTCTCTTTGCTCTTTACTTCACAGTCTCTGGATTCCTTTAGCCATTTGCTATTGAGTTGAGTTCAACTCATGGTGACTTCAAACGTGTCAGAGCTGAATTATGCTCCACAGAATTGTAAATGGCTAATTTTTTAGAAGTAGCTTGCCATGACTTTTTTTTTTTTTTTTTTAATGTTTTATTGTGGCTTATGTGATAGTTTACATGGGAGAACATTGGCTTTACATTCATTCTATTGTATATCATTTCATTGCCATGATTACAATTCCCTCCAGGCATCATCAATCAACCAAATGGTATACCCTGCAAGCCTGCCCCCTGGGTTATCAGCACACAGCCCCTCTCCCTCTCTGGGTCTAGAGTATCCAGCTGCTCCATCTCTCCACGTCATCATCTCTGCCTCCATCTCTGGCTTCTGGGTAGGGTCCCGCACTCCACTCTTCTCCCTTGATGGTCCCAGGGAACTCTGCTCCTGGACTGCAAAGTCAATCACTCCCCTCCTTTTGCTACAAAATGTCTACCTTTACATTTCCAACCCTCACAGTAAGTCCTGATAGCAATTATTCATTATTGTACCAAAAGAGTCCTATCCCCATCTCCTTTCATCAGCCCTGCCCAGACAGATTGGATACTACTCAGTGGAGATTCTGCCTTCCTTCGTGCCCTTTGGATCTAGGCTCCCTCTTGAAAGTTTGTAAGCCAGTCACTTCTTGCCTTTGTAGCCCTCTCCCCCCCCCACCCCCCCATTTTGGGTAGCCAGTGTCCAAGTTTCCCATTCTGGTCTACCCTGTGTATTGAGGGAGTGGGAATGGTCCTCCCTGTAGAGATTTGTTCCCTCTTTTGAGCTACTGCATCCACAAGTGTAGGTCAAGTTCATCAAATTGTATCAGATTACTCTTTTTTTCCACTTCTTTCTTCTTCTAGTTGAGCTGTGATCATCCAGCCATTGAAGCCATGTCAAGTGGGTATTATCTGCAAGTGTGGGTGTTCTTGTGCATATGCCCTGTCTTCTTCTTATCAGCTAGATGCTTCATTCTCCACTCTAGGCCCCTGTGGCTATGTCACTGACTCTGGGCCTAGAAGTCCCCAGGCCTTGACACATTGCTGGCCAACCAGGTCTCCACCCACATTCACAGGAGTCTATTTAACATGATAGGACTTAGCTCACAGCTCCATTGCTGTTTTTCCCTCACTTCCCCTTCCCCTTATCAGTGACCAATGTGGTCACCAGTCAGAGTGCATATCAGCTCGCGTATTCTCATTGAGCCTTAGTTTTGGAAGGGGGTTTGCCCTGAGGGGTTCCAACCACTTGCCTTGATGTCTTCTGGGCAAACAACTTGCTTGTTCTTGTAGTAGTCAGTCAGACTGCCGTTATTGTTTTTTATTTTTCCTGTCAGTCTTTCTTTCAAGTAATACCTTCTGTTCTTCTAGCTGCTCCAGGCTGGTCTGCTTGTTCTTTCAAGTGGAGATTTCCCACCTCAGAAGATTCTGGTTGGGGTTCAGGATTCCACCTATGGTCTTATGCAATACAAAGGCTCCATAGGAAGCCTCCTTCACTGGGCAAGTTGTAACCCCATTTTAGGTATTCCAATCAGTTATAGGCAGAAGACAGACTTACAAGCTTTCTATGATCATATTTCTGGCTATTCCTTTCTCTCCCTCTCAATTATCTATTTTACAATGGCATGCAAGGTAAACCAAGGTTGGAAAGACAGCCAAGCAACTTAACCTTATTTCCCCCCTTTTACCCATTCAAACCATGCCTCAATCCCTGTATCCCAGAGCCCTGTTGTTCCAGGGTTGTGCATACATCATTATTTACCTCTGTCCCACTTAGCCCATGCAAACCTGCTTAACTGTTCTCCCATCCACCTTGTTCTTCCATTCCTCTCCCCCTTCTTTTGTGTTGGCCCCCTCCCCAGCATCCAAACTATCCTGTGTCTGTTCCCTTCCATGTGTTCTACCTTGCCCTCCCCTCCCCCTCCCATCTCCCAGTAACCAGCAAATAATTTTTTTCCACCTTTTAGTATGGGTTCTTTTTCTTAGTCTTTTACAGTAGTGGTCTTATGCAGTATTCCTCCTTTTGTGACTGACTAATTTCACTCAACATAATGTCCTCAAGTTTCATCCATGTTATGTGGTGGCTTACAGCTTCCTTGTTATTCTTCAAGGTAGCATAATATTCCATTGTTTGTATGTACCACAGTTTGTTTTCCATTCTTCAGTTGATGGGCACTGTGGCTGTCTTGCCATGCCTTTTTTTCCCAAGGCACCTCAGGTTGATTTGAACCTCGAACCTTTCAGTTAGGTTAGCAATTGAACTCATTAACCATCTGTACCACCCAGGGATTCTTAGGGTTTCCTTCAACCCAACAATTCTCAGCCCACTGTATGTATTAGAATCTCCTGGAAAGGTTTCCAAATATACTGCCTGGATCTATCTCCCAGAAAATGTGATTCATTCGGTTTGGGATAAAGACTTGGGTATTCTTTTTTTCCGCTTAAATTTCCTTCAGGGTAAATCTAATGCCCAGGATTGGTTGAGAACTACTACCTTCCTTTGCACCACTTCCCAAGGTCCCAGTTTTTGTTTCTAGTTAACCTTGCCAATCATTCCATTCTACCAGGTGCCACTCCGGATGGTTGGAAATAACTTCTCTTAGCATTTCATCACTTTTCTGTCACTACCTCTTCCATTATCTTGAATTGCATGATCAAATATGCCCTTTTATTACTCTTGCTTCAGTACATGTCAGTACAGCCTTTGATTTTATCTTGCACTAATTTGACAAGAATATTTCTGGACCAAGTGCAATCTATCTTCGTTTAGTTCTTTGTCATTGTCCCAGGGATTTTGAGATGTTAACATTGACTTCCTGTTCTTTAATTAAGAGATTGCACCATAGCAAGAATAGCAGTTTACTTTTTTATGCACACTTGAACTTTAGTTATTGTATTTTGTACCCTTTGGATTGGCTCTCAAAGTTAAAAAAACAAACAAACAAAATGTATCATTTAAAAATTCTTTTTAGTATTCTCTAGAACTTTGAATAAGTTACCTCAAGCATTCCTTTAGGATATAAAAACTGAAGGGATTCTTCAGATATAATCATAGAAAAAATGAAGAAATCTGTCTTAAAGGAAGTACAGCTAGAATGTTCCTTACAAGCAAGAATGGCAAGACTTTGTCTCACCTACTTTGGACATGACATATTCTCCAGTCCTTGGAGAAGTAGAGTAGATGGTCAGCAAAAAAGAGGAAGACCCTCAATGTGATTGATTTCACAGCTGCAACAACAGAGTCAAGCATGGCAATGATTGTGAAGATGCTGCAGGACCTGGAAGTGTTTGGTCTGTTGTATGTATGGTCACTATGAGTCACAATTGACTTGAAGGCACCTAACAACAATAGCTTGATACATTTTAAGCAAGAGTGAGTGGGCCACCTTTTAAGGCCCAGAGTGTTCAGGGGAAGCTGAATGGTCAAGGTCTTCAAGAGTGTGACAAGAAGCTTCATCCCAAGTTTATGGTGTTGTTCCTTTCTTATCATGGCCTTGACTGTTGAGAGGGATTTCCCCAGAAGTTGTGGCACTATAAAGCCTGTGCTTAGTCTGCCCTATGACTGTTAGTCATCAAGGTCTCTACAATATTCCAAGGAGGCCCTCTGATTCTCACACTTGAGCTTAAATTGCTGCTTAATATATTTGATCTAATCATTTACCCTTCTTAGTACATCAATGGAGCTTAATAATAGCCTCCCAACTACACCATATTCCAAGTTTTACTTTCTTCTGTATTCTAAAATACCAGATACATTCCATAAGCGAATGCACCCCCTTCTGTCTATCATCAGTTGGTTTACCCCAATGACAGTGTAATTAAGCAATTGCGCTGCATCCGCAGGCCAGAGACTCTCCAGTGAAGAGGCCCTCATTGTCAACTACAAATGAGCAAACCCCAGAATCTCATCCTTAGACTCACATTTATAGTACAACTCCTAGTATCAACTACCTTATCAGGTTGGACCTTTGAAGCAAACCCTGAGACCTAGATTTCTCCTCAAGGGATTTGCTGAAGGAATGTCCTCAGAAGAGAAAGGGAAATAGAATAGAACATCTTTTCATAGTATTGTTATTTTCTTTTTTATTTCTGTCGGTTCTGTTGTGACATCACCCATATAATTTCTTAATCATGTTACTTGCATCTTGCTCTTTTCTTCTGTTAAATTTGTCAGTGGTTTGCTGATTTTACTGGTTTTTGTCAAAGAGTCAACTTCTTGTCTTCTTAGTTCTTTCTACTATTTTTCTGTTTCATTTATTTCTGCTCTAATCTTTACTATTTCTTTTCTTCTGGTGGCAGTAGGCTTACTTTTTTTGATCTATTGCTAATTGTTGGAGATGTTGCATTGTTGTTGTTAAGTGCTATTGAGTCAATTCTGACCCATAGCAACCCTGTATAGCGTTTCCAAGGAGTGGCTGGTAAACTTGAACTGCTGACCTTGCAGGTCAAATGACTTTTCAGTCTGACTCATTAGCCCACAGTACCACACCAGGACTCCCTAGTGTGTTGATTTTGGTTCATTCTTCTTTTTGGATGTGTGCATGTATTACTACAAATTTCCCTTTTAGCACTGCTTCTGCTGTGTCCCAAAAGTTTTGGTATGTGTGTTTTTGTTCTCATTTGATTTAAGGAATCTTTTCATTTCATTTTTTATTTGTTTTGTTACTTAGTAGCTTTAAAACAGGGTATTGTTCAAGTTCCACATATTTGTTTTTTTCCCCCTTGATTTTCCTATTGTTGATTTCTAATTTTATACTACTGTGATCTGAAACGATGCTTTGTAGTATTTCAGTATGTTAAAACTCATTTATTGAGGCTTGCTTTGTGGCCTAACAGATGGTCTGTTCTGGAGAATGTTCCATGTGCAGTGGAAAAGAATGTATATTGTGTTGCTGTTGAGTGCTCTGTATATGACGTCAAGTTGATAGATTGCTTTGTTCAGTTTTTCTGTGTCTTTGTTGAGTTTCTTTCTAGTTCTGTCCTTCATCGAAAGTGGTATATTAAAATTTCATAGTATTACTTAGAGTTGTCTATTTCTTTATTCTAATAGAGTTTAATTTATATACTTTGAGGCTTTTTCATTGGTTGTTGTTGTTGTTGTCAGGTGCCATCGAGTTGGAACCGACTCATAGTGACCCCATGCACAGCAGAACGAAACAATGTCCGATCCTGGGCCAACCGCACCACCGCTGCCACACTTGATGCCATCAATGATGCCACCTGGCTGATCCATCTCGTTGGGGGTCTTCCTCT
>NW_006408521.1:11273350-11275622 GCF_000296735.1 Chrysochloris asiatica | reverse complement strand
GATATGCAGATGATACAACCTTGCTTGCTGAAAGTGAAGAGGACTTGAAACATTTACTGATGAAGATCAAAGAACACAGTTTTCGGTATGGGTTGCATCTCAAGGTCAGAAAAACAAAAATCCTCACCACTGAAGCAATAAACAACATTCTTATCAATGGAGAAAAGATTGAAGTTGTCAAGGACTTCATTGTTCTTGGATCAACTTTTCATTGGTAGCATAAATATTTATTATGCTCATGTCCTCTTGTTCAAGTGACCCTTTAATAATGAGATAATGTCCTTCTTTGAATCTTATACTGGTTTTTGTCTTAAAGTCTATTTTATCAGAAATTAATATTGCCACCCCTACTTGTTTTTGATTGTCACTAGCTTGATACATTTTTTCCATCTTTGAGTTTTACTCTGTTTTTGTCTTTGTGTGTAACATGTGTCTCTTGTCTCTTATCCATTCTGCTACTCTGTGTCTCTTGACCAGTATATTTGATCCATTGACATTCAATGTTATTATTCAATGTTTTTGTTGCTGTTTAGTGCCATCAAATTGGTTCCAACTCATAGTGATCCTGTATAGGGTTTCCGAGGTTTTAAAAATATCTTTGCAGGAACAGAAAGCCTCTTTCTCCTGTGCAGTAGCTAGTAAACTAAACCATAAACCCCGTGGCTCACAGTCCAGTGCTTATCATATGGAGCTACAGAGCTTCACATATGAATTAGTTGCTATCATTTTGCTGTGGTTTGTGTGTGTGTGTGTGATGCTGCTTGATTCTTTGTTCCACATCATTTTCTGTGCTGAGTTCATTTTGTTTGTGTTTTCTTGTCATATTCTTCATTGTTGTTGTTTTAATGCTTACAAAATCTTTATGGTTTTCCTTTTTCTTGATTTGATGTGAAGGTGTATTAATTTTCTTTGAGGTTATCCTGTAATTTATTTATTTCTTCCCCAATTTTAAACTGTCTCTTCAATCTTGAAATCTACTTGACTTCATTGTCATTTGGAAGTTCTGTAACTCCACTTTTTCTCTGTTTTTGCTTGTAGTTGTCTTCGTTATAAACTGATATCTCTGGTTCCCTACTTTCAATCTTGTAGGCTTGTTTTACTTTGGAGATTATTTTGGTTCCTGGAGAAGGCCCTCATGTTTGGAGAAGTGGAGGGTCAACTAAAAAGAGCAGGACCCCAACAAGATGGATTGACATGGTGGTAGCAACAGTGAGCTTAAATGTGGCAACAATTGTGAAAATGGCTCAGGACTGGGCAGTATTTCATTCTGTTGTACATAGGGTCCCTAAGAGTGGCAACTGACTCACTGGTACATAACAACAGTAACAACAATATATTTGGGTTGATTTCTGAGTGGTGTTGCCATGTATGTTTATCTTAGGTATTGTTTGGCATTGTTGGTTCTCACTTCAAAGAACTTTCTTTAGTAATTTTGGTAAAGTTGATCAGTTATTATAAATTCCTTTAATTTCTGTTTATATGAACAAGTTTTAATTTTATCATCATATTTGAAGGACAGTTTTTCTGGGTATATGATTCTTGGTTGGCATTTTTTCCTTCAGAGTTTTGTATATGCCTTCCCATTGTATTTTTGCCCACATGATGTCTGCTTTGTAGGTAACTTCATTTTTTTGTGAGTTGCTCACATAATTCTTTCCTTGTTTTTTATTTTGGAAATTTTTATTATGATAGGTCTTGGTGATTTTCTTTTGGGGTCTGTCCTGTTTGAGATAGATTCATTCAGCTTCTTGAATTCTTATCTTCTTGTCTTCCATGATATTAGGGAAGTTTTCTTCCAACAACTCTATTTTTTCTGTGCTTTTCTTTGTCTCTTTCTGTTCTGGAATTCCAATAGCCTGTAAGGTAGTCCTCTTCATGGTGTTCCACATGAGACTTAAACTTACTTCAGATTTTTTCATTCTTTCTTCTGATTGTTTTTCTAACTTACTTGTATTGAGAGATTTATCTTCAGGCTCATTAATTCAAGCGTCCATTGATTCAAATCTTCTTCTTTTCCCTTTCAATGTATTGTCCATGTCTGAAATCTTAGTATTAATCTTCTGGATTTCTATTTGCAGGTTTTGTACTGTCTCCAATTCTTTATCTACTTTGTTTCTGTAGGGTTTTCTTGAATACTTTCTTGCTTTCCTCAAATTTCCTGTCAATCATCTGGAGATACCTACATGTCATTTTCACGTTCTTTTTCAGGTAGTCCCAGTGCCTTTTTTCTTCAAAAATATTTTCTAGCTTTGTTTCTTTTTTTTTTTTTTTT
>NW_006408521.1:11270222-11272268 GCF_000296735.1 Chrysochloris asiatica | reverse complement strand
TTTGCGCAGTGATTCTTGACCTGAGAGCAAAGGCACATGGCACGTTTGAGGGCTAGGCACTGCATTGCTTTGCCTAGCTTCTGAAAACTTTAACAGGGGATAAAGCCTATGATGGTTGATGGACGATTGCAAAATCAGTAACATCTATTAACTCCCCATTCCCCACTCTAGCTTTGTTTCTTGATCAACTGTTTGAGCAACTCTGTTTTATTTGTTCATGTGAACAGAAATCATCTGTTGCTTCCAAGACATTGTGGTGGTGTGTATTTATATTTAATTGATGGTTGTAAGTTGGTGTGTTCTTAGGCACTCACCAACTGCCTCCTGGTGGATGTGATTAGAGAATGGAAGCATATGCACTGTTCTCTGTCCACTGTCCACACAGCACTGTTTAGGATGGATTTGGCTGATGTTGGTTCTTGTCATTGATCAGATGTATAGATACTGGTATTGGCTCTTACCCAGTGAGTGGGGCCATAAAGAGTATGGTCATGGCTGAGTTATATCGTCACCCACTGGGTGAGGCAACAAGAGAAACCACATACACAGGATGGAAAGAAAAAAACAAGCAAACAACAGTGAAAAAAGAATATAGCAAAGGAAAAATAAAACAGGCAACAGCTAGACAAAAAACATAGTAACCAAAAAGAAAAGGTGGAAAAACACCCTGGAAGGGAAATATAAAAGTACGAGAGGAAATAAAAAGAAAGAAAAAACACTAAAAACAAAGAGAGAGTTGAGGAAAAGAGAAAACAGAGAGTAATAAAAATGAAGAGCAAAAGGACAAAAGAAGTGTATGTGTGGTGGGGTGAATAGAAACATAAGAAAAAGAGATAAAACTGAAAGCAGAGATATAAAGAATAATATATATATATAAAACACTACATGGGAAGGTAAAGAGAAGAAGAAGGGGAAGAAAAAATAAAAAACAGTGAAAGGAAAGAAATCAGGACAGGTGCCAGACTCAGAGAGGAGAAAACTCTGGTGACTCCTACCAGCCAAGGAGCTCACATGGTGGATGGACAAGGGAGGAGACAGTGTCACACCTGACCCTAGATGAAGTTCCTATAGGCCTAGGTGTTGTCTGTTTGGGCACTCAATCTAGAAGTAGTCCATACAGACCTCAAAGCAGCTGGGATATAATCATTTATTGATTCATATAACAAAAATGTTGTTGTTGTTAAGTGCCTTTGAGTCAATTCCGATCCATAGCGACCTTGTATAGGGTTTCCAAAGAGCAGCTGGTGGGTTTGAACCACCGACCTTACAGTTCAAATGACTTTGCATTCTGACGTGTGGGCTTTGCATCCCACAGTGCCACACCTAAAATATGTTATAAACATATTGGAGTCCTGATGTGGCTCTGTAGGATAAACACTGGACTGCTAACCATAAGATGTGGCTTTGTAGGATGAACACTGGACTGTAGTTCAAACCCACCAGCCACTCCTTGAAAACCCTATACTCTTAGGGTTGCTATGAATTGGAACTGGTTTGACAGTACTTTACAGCAGCAGTAACAGCATGAGCTTACTGTGAAGGTGGGAAAAGGAAATGAGTGTGTCTGTTCTGGAGAGGCAGTCATGGTCCCAAACTGGAAAGCAATGCTGTTATTGTGTTGTTATTAAGTGCCGTTAAGTTGGTTCTAACTCATAGCAACCCTATGTAGGATTTCCCAGGAGCAACTGGTGGGTTTGAACTACCAACCTTGTAGTTAGCAGTTCTGTGCCACACCAGGGCTTCAAGGAAGCATTGGATAATACAAAAATTTGAAATATAAAGAAATTTAAATAAAGGCATATTCTTTAGAGGCATGAAAATAGATACCAATGTGAACACTAAATGAATAAAACTGATTATCGTAGTGGAAAGGAGATAGACATAAGATCCTAATAAACCATGAACATTTGACATTGTGAACTATGTGCTTTATAAAACTTTGATAAGAATAAAATCTAATTATTCAGACAAAGATAGAATGCTAACAAAATAAAGCATTTGTTTAAAAACATTTTAATGGAAACTAATAAAAAATGAAAATAACTT
>NW_006408521.1:11257065-11268504 GCF_000296735.1 Chrysochloris asiatica | reverse complement strand
TTTGAGTTATGGTGTTGTTGAAGAATATTGAAAATACTATGGACTGCCAGAAGAACAAAAAAATTTCTGTTGGGAGAAGTACAGCTAGAATGCCCCTTAGAAGCCAGGATAGTGAGACTTCATCTCTTACACTTTGGACATGTTACCAGAAGGGACCAGTCTGTGGAGAAGGACATCATCCTTGGTACAGGGAGGGTCCACTTAAAACAGGATGACCTCCAAGGAGATGGATTAACACAGTGGTAGCAGCAGTGGTCTCAAACGTAACAATTGTAGGATGGCACAGGACCAGGCAGTGTCTCATTCTGTTGTTTATAAGTTTGCTATGAGTCACAATCAACTAGATGGCACCTAACAAGAAGAACAATAATTATTAAAAGGACAAAGTTAGGTTCTGTTTTGTTTTGTTTTTAAAATTAGATCTATGCATTTTAAAAATTGAACCAACATTGTCATGATGAATATATAACTAAATTGTCATACAATATCCAAATCTATTTATTATGTGCCCCTGAGAAATGATTTGGCTGTAGATAAGCACTGGACTGCTAATCTCAAGGATGGTAAATCAAACCCACCAGCCACTCTGAGGGAAAAAGATGAAGCTGTCTGCTCCCATAAAGATTTACAGCTTTGAAAATCCTATACAGGGGCATTATGAGTCAGAAACAGACTCGATGGCAGAATTGTGGCTAGTGATACCTACCATGTTTGGTAAAGTAGACAGCTAACAGAACTAATGGAAACCCTCAGTGCGTTGGTACATAGCCATAGGAATATACTCATACATACCAATGATGATGAAGAGGGTGCAGAGCTTGGTCACCTTCCTTCGGTGACATGTAGCTTTATCATGAGGCAGAGTGATCAGAGGCAATAACAACAATTAGCACTGCTGTAGGGTGTCAGAAGAAAAAAAAGAAAAGAAGTAAGAATAGGGATTCTATGAAGAAAAATCTTTGTAAAATGTAACATCCTAAATATTCCCATTAATTTCCTTCTTGTGATGCCTGCCTGCATTGTTCTTTCTAGTTTCCAGGTTTACTAGAAATAGATAATGTGTGAATCTTTCAGATTCAGAAAAAAAAAAATTTAAGACCTTTTCAGTATAAATTCACTATTTATGCTCTTTTCTTCCTTGAAAAGTGATTACCAGGCAGGGAGTTCTAGGAGGGAAAGCTGGGAAAATATTGAAAGATTTATTCCACTTGGTTCAAGGTCTGTTTGAACCGCAAAGCTGGCAGTTAAAATTTATCAGTCACTCCTCTGAAACCCTATACAGGGTGGCTAAGAGTTGAATCAGCACTTCACAACAACAATTCCACTTACAAAATTTTTGTATAAGCATTTAAATACAGTTTAGAAGTTAACATCTATAAAACCAAAGATGTTGCTTGAATGGACTTAGTCAGTATTTGTTTGCTATTATTTCAGCTATTCTTCAGGTAGCTATTGTTCCTATTCAGTGCCAACTCATGGTCACCCTGCATAGGGTTTCCAAGGAGCTGCTGGTGAGTTTGAACCACCAAATTGGAGGTTCCAATCAACCTTATACTCCAGTGCTTATCCTATAGCGCCACACCAGAGTGAGCACTTCTTATTTCTTAGAGGAAATCAGTGTCCAAAACTGAAAAGTAGTATAATTGTGAAATGGTATTTAAATTATTATCCTTTTATAGTGTGGCACTGTGGGTTAATGTGCCAGACTGCAAAGCCGTTTGAACTGCAAGGTCGGTGGTTCAAACTCACCAGCTGTTCCTCAGAAACCCTATACAGGGTCGCTATGGGTCGGAATTGACTCGATGGCACTTAATAACAAAATAGTTTTTGAACATTTCATATAAATACACTTTTATGCCCATGATGGTTTGTCTATAGTGACTCTATTCTTTAAAATGCCATAGTCATCTTTTTATAGCATGAAAATACTAATGACATTTTGCTAATACATGATTTATTAAAAGAATAAGAAAATTAATCTTATTCTAAGTAAAAGGAGAACTGTAATTAGCCGAACCAAGAAAAGTGTGACATTTGCCCATGAACTCCTCATTCAGATAATATATCTATTTTGGGAAATAATGAGACTCGAGCAAGACAAAAATGTGAGACAAAATTAAGCTTCTCTAACTACTTACTGTTGAATATTGGAGTTAACGTTGCCATGCCTTTTTCAAGATCTGTATGAATGAAATAAAAAGCTGTGTCAGTTATTATTAGCAATTGCCCATTTCACAGACAGCAAATACGAGCATCGAGCATCGTTCACTGTGATTGGTGTTATGTGCAAAGATTGCATTGATCTGTTTTCCCTGCAAGCTCTTCTCCCCGTTTCTAGCCCGAAGCTGCCCACAATATAGACTTCATCTTTACCACATGTGCCTGCAGATGCTTTGTTTCACTAATAGCAGAGACAATAATTTGCTCCAAAACTAGACATTTAAGAGATGACCACCCCCCCACCCCCAACCTGTTTCTCTCAACCTTGAACTTGCTGAGCTCTAGCTCTAGGCTAAATTTGTTAAAACTAATTGTGCTTGAATTTTCATTTGGCTCTGAATTTACTAGGACAGAAGGCCCTTGTTTTGATTTTGTCACACTGAATATTTATCGTGCTTATTATATTGGAGAGCCTGATCTTATTACAGATCATCCTTCTTTTAATATTCAGTAGAGTTATGTTCCATTATAATGAGAATTGTGCAAGATTACATAATGTGTTGAAAAAAATAATTGAGTGGCTAAAATGTGTTGCATATATGTGCTCAGTTTTTTCTGTTTATTGGTGTATGTAGAAAATAATCTAGATTTGAAGAAAATTTACCAACAAAATATTAAAAGTGATTATTTCTGAAGACTTGGATTATACACAATTGTTCTTTTCTTTAGTATGTTTCTGTATTTTATGCTTTTCTACTTTTTTCAGAAAGAAAACAATTATTGGGCATAAATATGTTACATACACACTATAGCTACAGTTAGGTATTACATATAGTATTGTTGTTAAGTGCCATCGAGTTGGTTCCGACCCATAGCGACCCTGTACAGGGTTACCGAGGCTGTAAATCTTTATGGGAGCAGAAAGCCTCATCTTTCTCCCGCAGAGCAGCTGGTAGTTTCAAACTGCTGACCTTGTGGTTCGCAGCCTGATTCGTAACCATTCTGCTACCAGAGCGCCTTACACAAAATCTATATGCACAAGATCTATACATTAAAATTTATATGGCAGTTTTAATACAAATGTATATGAAATAGTCTAAAATTTACAATATAGGAAAACATGATTTTTTTTTCTCCTTGAGTTGAAAAACTTGGAATGTATGTCCAGTTGTTGTTGTTGTTAAGTGCTGTCAAGTTGGTTCCGACCCATAGTGACCCTGTATAGGGTTTCTGAGGAGCAGCTGGTGAGCTTCTACCACTGACCTTGCAGTTCAAATAGCTTTGCAGTCTGGCGCATTAACCCACAGCGCCACAACAGGACTCTAGTAGTGAAGAAAAAACATTTTGCTTTTCAATGTAAAGAATTGTGCAAGGATAATATTCAGACACATTCAATTACTGTAGCCAACAAAACAAGGCTAGAAAATGTGAACATTTCAAATTGATAAGAACAAAGCACATTATCAAAAAGAAGAAGAAAAAGTCTTTAAAACAAGTTTTCTTTTAAAAATAATTTCTCTGAGAACAAAGGATCATCTGGTTCGCTTGACTGGAGTTTCTTGTGTAGAGGTGAGCCAGGACTACAGAAGAACAGTCGCCAAAACGTCACTCACTTACTCCTACTTACTGCAAAAGGACCAGAAAGACATTCCTACAACACTTTATTTTATACTTCATGTGTAATAGCAATCGATATAGTAATACAGAATCAATATCACATATATACATTGGTGCGAGAACACAGTGTCATATAGACTAAGCATTTTCTGACTGAAGGGATTATAATGAATAACAAATAATAGAGAGCAATAAAATAAAGTACCATTCAGCTTGTACTTTACATCCTTCAGTTTTCTGGTGGTTAAACAGATGTATGCAGTTCCAAATATGATTTTCTTTTGGTTTGGTTTTGCAGCAAGGAGTATTTTACTTGATAATTTAAATCATATATTACTTCATAATGTATGGATTTATAATTACTTAATAATTTTAAAATGGTTATTTCAAAAACCAAACCAAAACAAAAGCCAGAGCACTTTGAGCATGGTACTAGACTACATAATTTGAAGACTAGAACCCCTGACCTCTTAGTGCTTTCAGTGGCAGCCAATTGATGGTATGTCATTCAGTAATTTAAAATGATCTTGATGAATATGAAAATCCATATTTTATCACAGTAAGTTATAAACACAAAATAAAAACAAATAGAAATGGAGAAAGAACTTTTTTGGAGGGGGCCTTCTGTTACTGTTGTTAGGTGCTGTCAAGTCAGTTCTGATTCATAGCGACCCTTGTGCACAAAGGAACAAAACACTGCCTGGTCCTGCGTCCTCCTCACAATTGTTACACATGAGCTCATTACTGCTGTATTGTGCCAACCCATCTCACTGGGGTCTTTCTCTTTTTGCTGACTTCCACTTTACAAATCGTGGTGTCCTTCTCCAGGGACTGGTTTCTCTGATAACGTATTTGAAGTATGAGAGACAGGGTCTCACCATCCTATGTTCTAAGGAGCATTCTGGTTGTGCTTCTTTCAACACAGATTTATTTGTTCTTCTGACAGTCCATGGTACTTTCAATATTCTTCTCCAATACCTTCTAAATCATTATTAGCAGGTTCCTTCCCATAATGAAAGAAAAAAGTAAAAATTTTAGAAATTCTTAATAAATATGAGAACCAAAGAACAACTGTGTACATTTGATGAAAAGAGAGACTAATATGAGATGGTGAAACGAGAGAAAGCTTCAAGAAGCAAAGTGGAGGACAACTCCCCTTTCAAGACCAAAACTCAAAGGGATCACATGAGCAGCCATATAAGCTTGATGGTGACTATGTTGGTCTACTGGTGAGTGAAAGCGTGGGAAAGGCAACAATGAAGATATGGGCTGAGCCCGAACACATTCCATAGACACCTGTCGACCTGGAGATGAGAGAGAGAAGAGGAAAGGCTGGTTGGTCTGAAGTGGTTGGTCCTAAGTATGGTGAGACCTGGGTTCTCCTGAGCCCATGGACAAAGACATAGCCACAGAGGGCTAGAGCTGAGTCTGGTGTGTCCAGCTGAAATAAAGTGAGGGGAGATGGCACAAGAACGTTCAAACTTGCAGATTTGACCTAACTTTGATGGCTTAAAGATCACAACTCCACTAAAAGAAGATAACAAATTTTGGTAAAGGACACAAGTGTAAATTGGTATAATTTGATGAACTTGACCCATAGTTATGGATGTAGTATCGCAAAATACCAACTGAGAGGGAAGAAGTCTTTACATCAAATATCAATCCTATCTCCTCTGTATACAAGTTGATAGGGATGGGTAACTTAGATATTGGCTACCTAAAATGGGGAGCTATAAAGGCACATAGTGATGGGCTTACAAGTTTTCAAGAGGGAGTTTAGTTTCAGAGTATGCAGGGGAAGGTATGAATGGATTTCATCTTGTCTAGACAGGTCTGGTTACAAATTGGGCTGCAAACCGCAAGGTCAGCAGTTCGAAACTACCAGCTGCTCCATGGGAGAAAGATGAGGCTTTCTATCCCATAAAGATTTACAGCCTTGGAAACCCTGTACAGGGTTGCTATGAGTCAGAACTGACTCCACGGCACACAGCCACCACTAGACAGGTCTGGTGAAAGGAGCTGGAAGTAAGATTCTTATGAATCAATATTAAGTAGTTGGTATCATGACTAATTGTGATTGTCACAACTGTAAAGGTAGACGTTTTGTAACATAAAAGAGGGAGTAGTTAATCTTACATTCCAGGAACAGTGGACTATAGGACCATCAAAGGAGAAGAGCATGAGCGGAATGTCAAACCCTATGCAGAGAAGCAGCGACACCAGAGATGGAGGCAGAGGTGATGGCATGGAGAGATAGGGCAGCTCAGGACTCTAGACTCATGGAAAGTGAAAGGCTGTGAGCTGGCGGTCAGGAAGCAGGCTTGTAGAATGTGCCCTTTGGTTGTTTAAGTGATTATGTATTCCTGAGTGTTTTGGTGTACATACCTCCTCTCTCCACCACACACACCAAAAAAAGAAGCAATGTGGAGCTCCCAGAATGCTTTGTAGAAAGAGAAAGAGTTCATAATAATGTGGAGGGAGGGCATCTAAGAAATAAAAAGAATGACAAATCTGGTAGCAGTACCTTGAATAGAAATACATAAAAGTACGAAATAGGTCTGTGTCATTTCTTGCCTGAGAGATCAGAAAGAGCCTGCCACCTCAGAAATGAGACAGGCTGGGGAGTTAATATGTAGGGGAAGGAGATGAGGCAAGTTTGAAACAGTTGGAATTAAAAGTTATGTTGTGATATACAAGTGTTGAAAGCTCATGGGGGTTGGAACACGCTTTGTAGTAAGGGTTTTACAATGTTAACTATGTGATCCTCGCAGTAGCCCCGAGGCAGGATTTTTTAATAAGCCAATTGTAGTGGAGGAAACAGAGGCAGCCAAGCAGTTTGCCCAAGATCTTGCTGTTGTTAGTTGCCAGGTAGTAGATTCTGACTCATAGTGACTCATCGTGACCTTATGGAGAATAGAATGAAACATTGTCTGATCCTGCATCATTTTTATGATTGTTTTGTTTGAGTCCATTGTTGCAACCATTGCGTCAATCCATTTTAATGAGGGTTTCCTTTGCCTTCACTGGTTGTCTACCAAACATGACAGCCATACCTAGCAATCAGCCCCTTTTGATGACTCAGCCAAAGTAAGCAAGCCAAAGTCTCAGATAATATTCTTAATCCATGGGGTTTTTATTGACGAATTTTCAGAAATAGATAGACCTTCCTATTCCTGTCATAGTCTGGAAGTTCTACTGAAGCCTGATCACTAGAAAAACCCTTCTGATACTTGAAATCTCAGTGGCCTGGCTTTCAACATCATAACATGTGAGCCACCACAGTACAACAACTTGATAGACAGTTGGTGGAAAGATCTTCTAGCAAGTAAGTAACACAACCAGCAAGATAGGTGGTCCTAATGCCAAAACTGGTCCTCTTGGTTACCAGGCAATAAGTCTTTCTGGAGCTATCAAACTCACCTCAAATGGAAGCCATCTATTTCTGAATCATTCAAGACAGTCCATAGGATACCTACCACCAAATAGCACCAAGAGTTAAAAATTAGTCAGGCATAAAATACTAACACACAAATTAGATTAATCTCTAACACATTATGCTGAGTGAAAGAAGTAAGGCACAAAAGACTACATGGATGGTCTCATTTATGTGAACTACTTGTTTTTGTTGTTGTTGTTAGGTGCCATCGAGTTGGTACCAACCCATAGAGACTTTATGCACAGCAGAACGAAACACTGCCTGATCCTGGGCCAACCTCACTACTGTTGCCATGCTTGAGTCCATCAATGTTGACATTTGGCCAGTCAATCTCGTTGGGGGTCTTGCTCTTTTTCTCTGACCCTCCACCTTACCAAACATGATATCCTTCTCCAATGACTGGTCCCTCCTGACAATATGTCCAAGGTATGAGAGATGAAGTTTGGCCATCTTTGTCTCTAAGGAGCACTGTGGCTGCACTTCTTCCAAATTGGATCTATTGGTTCTTTTTGGAGTCCATGGCACTTTCAATATTCTCCAACACCATAATTCAAAGACATGAATTCTTCTACAGTCTTCCTTATTCATTGTCCAGCTTTCGCATGCATATGAGGTTATTGAAAACACCATGGCTTGGGCCAAGCGCACCTTAGTCTTCAAGCTGACATCTTTGCTCTTCAACACTTTAAAAAAGTCTTGTGCAGCAGATTCGCCTAATGCAATATGTCTTTTGATTTCTTGACTGCTGCTTCCGTGAGTGTTGATAGTTAATCCAAGAAGAATGAAGTCCTTGACATCTGAAAAGTCCTTGACAATCTTTTATCCGCTGATAAGAATGTTGTTTATTGGTCCAGTGGTGAGGATTTTATGTGAACTACCAGAGAGGCAAATTTTAGGAAAAGTCAAAGTCATAGAGATAGAAAACAGACCAAATGTTGCCTGGGACAAGAAGGGAGAATAGGACAAATGGCAAAGAAACATAAAAGAATTTTTTAATGATGGAAACATTCTATATCCTGACTGTATTAGTTGTAACTCAGCTGTTTACATTTGTTAAAACTCATTAGACTGTGTGTTTAAAATGGGTGAATTGTACGAGATGGATTGACAGAGTTGCTACAGCAACGGGCTCAAACCTGGCTATGATTTGAGGATGGTGCAGGACTGGGCTGTGTTTTGTTCTGTTGTTCTTAAGGTGAGTTGGAACCCACTTTTCTACACCTAACAGCAACCAAAATCATCTTTCAATAAAACTAACAAAATTAGAGAATTTTTCTATTTCTTTTGGTAATTTGCCTTAAAGAGGAGTTACCTTTAAATTTGGAGTTCTGGTGTGGCACTGTGGGATAAAGCAGTGGACCACAAGTTCAGTTTGAAGGTTGGAGGTTCAACTCACCAGCCACTCCTTGGAAATCCCATACAGTGTTGTTATGGGTTGGAACCCACTCAATGGCACTTGTAACAACAACAAAGCCTGTAAGTTTTACATTTAAGTGACCCACATTATCTTTTTAGTAAAGAAAGCTATCGGCATAAGTCAATTACTATTTGGAAAACCATGATGGTACTTCTGGAGACAATTTAGGATTCAAAGCAGCCAAGTGAACTCTGAAATAACTCTGGTCTAAGTACACAAATGTCAGGTGAACCTGGAAAGATCAAACCCAGCTATACAAATGTAGCTGTCTACTGCCTCCTAGTGACAGCAACTTAAAACTCCAGTTAATTCATTTTTGTATTCAACAAATATTTATTATGTCAAACTTTATGAAATTGTCATTTTTATAGGTCGAGTATAAGGGGGGCTTCAATAAGTTTGTGGAAAATGGAATGAAAAGATAATGGAATTTTCCCATAAACTTTTCAAAGCACCCTTGAATGATCATGTATAGCAATTTCAAGTGGTTCAACCTCATAAAAAGCATCTTATGTATGCTAGGTGGAGTCCTAGTGTGGTGCTGTGGGTTAACGTGCTGGACTGCAAAGTCTGTTTGAACTGCAAGGTCAGCGGTTCAAGCTCACCAGTCATGCCTTAGAAACCCTATACAGGATCGCTATGGGTCAGAACGGACTCAATGGCACTTAACAACAACAGTATGCTAGGTAATATCCTAGATGCTGGGAATATAGTGTTGCATAAGATGGACTAACTTCATCTCTCTTACATCCTTGTTGGCAGAGACATGAATAAGCAAATAAAAATTAGCAAAATCATTTCAAATTGTGATCAGAAATAAACAGGACAAAATGATTGCCACCTACTTGGAGATAGCAAAAAGAAGTCAGACAGCAAGACTAGAGACAGGGAGACCATGTAACAACTTAAATAGGGTATGAATGTAAGCAGTGGTGGTGGTGGCTGTGTGCTGTGAAGACAGTTCCAACTCATAGCGACCCTGTACAGGGTTTCTAAGGCTGTAAATCTTTATGGGAGCAGAAAGCCTCATCTTTCTCCCGCAGAACAACTGGTAGTTTTAAACTACTGACCTTGCGGTTAGCAGCCCAACTTGTAACCATGAGGCTACCAGAGCTCCTTGGGAAGAGACAGTAGAGAAGCTCAATATCATCAACCAAAACAAGGCCAGGGCAGACTGTGGAACAGACAGACCATCAATTGCTCATACGCAAGGTCAGCCTGAAGATGAAACTAAAAAAAAAAATCCACGAGAGATAAAATATGACCTTGAATATATCCTACCTAAATGTAGACCACTTCAGGAACAGATCTGATGCATTAGACACTTATGACAGAAGACCAGAAGAGTTGTGGGATAACATCAAGAACATCGTGTAGTAGAAAGAAGTGGCAAGATGGTGGACTATACAGAATGCTACACAGACTGTCTACAACAAAGATACAAAAAGAAAACCAAATGAAACAGACACAGATGATAGTCCTAGAACCCTGAGCTTCAGATGAAGAGACAGAGAAGCGGACAGGAAGCTGAACAGACTCATCAAGAAAAAGGAGACAGACTGGTGACCTGGCTGGCTGACCAGACATGGCACAGCCTCCTTAAACTTTTGTGAGCAGCATTGGAGACAAGGCGGTAGTTTGGTGGGTCAGAAGCATACTGGTGACTTGCAGAGATAAAAGTGAGATTGTTTTCTAGTTCTCTAACTCCACTGGTGATCTGAGGCAGAACAGCCCCCACCCATGCATACCCCCCAGAAAAGTTCCCAGTCTCCCAGTGGTTAGAGCCACCAGTTGGTGAGCCATGCAGTCGTGAGTTGCAGCAAAGTGAGTTGGGTAATAGCTGTAGTAACCTCCATTCCTGGATTCAGGCGAGCACTGCTCCAAACCTCCAGAGCTTGTCATGGCCAGCCCTGGACTAGCCCTCATTAGGAGATGCAGCTAACAGATGTGGGTGGGGTGAGGAGAAAGATGATCTGTGCCGGATGACCAGGCACAGTGTGACATCTTGAATGTTTGTAAGCAGCTTTAGAGACAAGACAGTGGCTTGGTGGCATAGAGGCATATCAGTGATTCATGGAGATAAAAGTACGATGTTCTTCTTATTCTCCACACTCCCCTGGTGACCATAGGTGTGGCCATTGCCCACCCATGTACACCCCCAATGAAGTTCCTGCTCACCAGGCAGCATGGTGGTGAGCTGCACAGGTGGGAGTTGGGAGTTATCCGTACCTACCCTGGCACCCGGAATCAGGTGTGGGCTGCTCCAGACCTGCAGAGCTGGCTCTGATCAGCCCTGGACTAGTGGGAACTCTTACCCCCAGCTGCCCTCTGAAATAGAAAAACTCTGATTCCTCAACTTCTTTGGGATCTGTATGAACTACTTCAAGATTGGGTGGCAAGACAGACAACATCTAGGCCCTATTGGTACTCCATCTAGGGCCAACCACCATGGTCTTACCCCTTCCCCTCCCACCATATGAGCTCCTTGACTGGCAGGAGACCCCAGAGTTTTCTCCTCTCTGGGTCTAACATCTGACCTGTTTTTTGCCCTTCATTGTCTTTATTTGTTTATTCTTTCTTCCCCTTCTTCCTTTCTTTACCTTCCCTTTCATTTTATCCTTTCTGTCTCCACTTTCTTTTTTTTTTTTTTTTTTTTTTTTTTTTCTTCCTGCTTCTATTTAACCCTACTTCATTGTTGTTTATTTACTTTTGTTTTGATTTTTCTTTACTACTCTTTGGTCTTTTTTTACTCCTCCCTCTTCCTAACTGTGTTTAATTCTTTTTCTTTCTTTTAGTTTTTCTCTTGTGT
>NW_006408521.1:11251618-11256965 GCF_000296735.1 Chrysochloris asiatica | reverse complement strand
TTTTTTTTTTTTTTTTTTTTTTTTTTTTTTTTTTCTTCCTGCGTCTCTTCACCCCTACTCCATTGTTATTTATTTACTTTTGTATTGATTTTTCTTTACTACTCTTTGGTCTTTTTTTACTCCTCCCTCTTCCTAACTGTGTTTAATTCTTTTTCTTTCTTTTAGTTTTTCTCTTGTGTGTTTTGTTTTGCTTTATCTTTTTGGTTATTGTATTTTGTCTAGATGTTGCCTGCTTTTATTTTTCATTTCTATTTTCTTTTTTCACTGTTTCCTTGTTTATTTGATTGATTTTTTTTTCCCTCTCTCTAGTGTGTGTTTTCTCTTCTTGCCTCATCCAACAGGGGACAACAACCATAGCTATATAGTCCAGCCACAACCATACCTCTATGGCTCCACTCACTAGGCAAGAGCCAACAGAAGTTGGCTAACCAATGACAAGAACTAACATCAGCCAAACCCGTACTAGGCTAAGCTGCACATGTTTCCATTCTCTAATCATACCTACCAGGAGGCAGTTGTTCAGAGCCTAAGGACACACCAACATATAATCATAAATTAAATACAAATATAATAACACCAAAATGTTTCAGAAACAACAGATGATTTCTGTTCACACCAGCAAACAAGACTGAGTGGCTCGAACAAGTGACCAAGAAGCAGAGCTAGAAAATATTTTTAAGGGAAAAAAGGCACTGGAACTACCTGAAAAATAATTCAAAAGAATGGTATTTAGGTACCTCCAAGTGATAGGCAGAAAAGTTGAGGAAAACAAGAAAGTACCCAGGAAAATACTACAGGAACAAATAAACAAAAGAAGATGGAAGGAATAGGCAGAGTTACTGTACCAAAAAGAAATGGTCGATGTTCAACCATTGCAAGAGACAGCATATGGTTAAGAAACAATAGTATTGAAGGAAAAAGTCCAAACTGTACTGAAGAAGACATTAATGAAAAACAAGGCTCCTGGAATTGATGAAATGCAAATTGAAGTCTTTCAACAAATTGATGCAGCCCTGAAGGTGTTCACTCATCTATGCTAAGAAATTTGGAAGACCTGGCCAACCAATTGAAAGAGATCCATATTTGTGCACATTCAAAGACAGGTGACTCAACGAACTGCAGAAATGATTGAGCCATAGCATAAGTATCACATACAAGTAAAATTTTGCTGAAGATAACTAAAACATTGTTGCAACCATACATGGACAGGGAATAGGCAGAAATTCAAGCTGGATTCTAAAGAAGGTGTGGGACTAAGGACACCATTGCTGATGTCAGATTGATATGGTAGGCAGCAGAGAATATCACAGATATTTACTTGTGCTTTATTGACTATGCAAAGGCATTTGACTGTGTGGATAATAACAAACTCTGATTAACATGGTGAAGAATGGATATTCCAGAATACTTAATTGTGCCCATGGGGAGTATGTACATAGATCAAGAAAATACTGAATGGTTTAAAATCAGGAAGGTGTGCACCAGAATTGTATACTTTCACCATCATTTATCCAATCTGTATGCTGGGCAAATATTCCGAGAAACTGCATTATATAAAGACATGGCATCAGAATTGGAAGGAGACTCATTAATAACCTGTGATATGAAGATGATACAACATTGCTTGCTGGAAGCAAAGAGGATATAAAATATTTACTGATGAAAATCAAGGACTACAGTCTTCAATATGGATTGCACCTCAATGTAAAGAAAATGATAATCCTCACAACTGGACCAATAAATAACAGTATGGTAAAGAAAAGATTGAAGTGGTCAAAGACTTCATTTTGCTTAGAATCACAATCAATATTCAGTAGCGTAGTGGTTACGAATTGGGCTGCGAACCTTAAGGCCAGCAGTTCGAAACTACCAGCTGTTCCGCAGGAGAAAGATAAGGCCTTCTCCTCCCGTAAAGATTTACAGCCTCGGAAACCCTGTACAGGGTCACTATGGGTCGGAAACGACTCGACGGCACTTAACAACAACAACAACAACATTGCATTAGGCAAATCAGTTGCAAAAGACCTCTTTAAAATGTTCAAGAGCAAAGATGTCAGTTTGAGGACATCAAAGCCATGGTATTTTCAATCAGTTCTGGTGCAGTACTATGGGATAAGCACGGCACTGTAAAGTCAGTTTGAACTGCATGGTCGGTGGTTCAAATTCAACAGCTGCTCCTCAGAAACCCTATACAGGGTCACTATGAGTCAGAATCGACTCAACAATACTTAACCACAATAGCATGTTCATGTGCAAGTTGGACAAGAAAGGCCTTAGAAGAATCAATACATTTGATTTATGCTGTTAGACAAGAACAAACAAATTTGTCTTGGAAGAGGTGCAACCAGAATGGTCCTTAGAAACAAGAATGCTGAGACTTTGTCTCTGATACTTCAGACATGCTATCAGAGGGGACCAGTCCCTGGAGAAGGGCTTCATGCATGGTAAAGTGGAAAGACATAGAAAAAGAGGAAGACTCCCAACAAATTAGGTTGACACAATGGCAGCAACAATGAGTTCAAACAACTATTGTGTGGATGGATCAATACTAGACAGTGTTTTATTCTGTTGTGCATAGGGTTGCTGTGTGTCCACACCTAACAACAAAAACAATGCCTGAGCATTTAGTCCCATTTTGGAATGAGTTGTCTGTTAATAAGGCAGGATTAAATTGAGATGTATCTTCAGTCCATGCCTTACTAGAGGATGTGACTCAAGTCACCACTCTTAGTTTCCTTGGGGTGATTCTCCTTCTCAACTGAGGATGTGCTGACTAGTTCTTCTGTTGAATCATCCTGACTAATGCCAAGCAGATGCCAGTTACACCCTAAATGACCCTTGGTCCAGGACTTTGGGAGCTATTCTGGGGACGTGAGTCCCAGTGCATACTTTAATTGGCCAACCAATTAAACCTTCTTTCACTTTCAGCTGTTTTGTGTCTGTGTAGCTACATTAAGCAACACATTGACAAAGTTCACTCTCTTGCTTTTGATCCTGCTTCTAACTCACTTCCACGTTACCTCTGGTTCTTGGGACTTGAGTTGTTAACTTGACCTGATTGACAAACTCAAACTTCCACATTCTTGTGAGTCAATAGTTTGTTGTCTGACCTGCTGATTTGGCATAAGTGAGGAGAATCCTCCAGACTGACATCGAAACTACAGATTTGGAACTTCCCAGCCTCCAAAACTACGTTAATCATTTCCTTAATGATTCATGAGTTCTGCTGCTGCAAATTCCATAGCCCTGGGACGTGAAGGAGAACACTGAGGGGAGAAGTGTGATTACTATCAGAGATGATGGAGTGGTATAGTATATTGGAAAAGTTGGACATTTAGGACATCTTTAACCTCCCTCTCATAGGAGTCAGCCTTATGCTGATCCTTCTAAGAGAAATTATTCATGCAATTATCTTTCTGTGAATTAAAAAGTTGACAAAATTCATTCCAAGAAGATGTTTTGGAACATTTTGTTGTCAAAAATCACAAGGCCATTAAATCTCATTGATACCTTATGGATAGAATTTAAAATTTTGATAATAAGTATTCCTCTTAACATCTTCACAAACCCCTCTTTTCTTAAGGCTAACATCCCCAGAAACACTTGTCAGTCAAGGTCCTTTTTCAAGTTTAAGGGTCCCCCCATTGCCAGTTGTTAAGCCTGCTAGAAAACCTGTGCATAGCAGAGGAGAAAACCATGTTCTCAAATGCAGTTAAAAAAAATACTAGCTTCTACTTTAAAATAAAAGAACATCATATTACTTTATCAATTTGTTTAATTTAAAAAAATCCCAACATAAACTTTATGGTGTTGGAGTTTATCATTTTCTTCTCTTTTTTTCAATCTACATTGTAAAATCCAATACTAATTATATACAATGCTATTCTCCATTAATAAATGTTTTGAGCAGTTACGCCACCTCAAATAAACTCAATGAAAATATTAGCTCAAGGTGGCATTTCAAATGAATGGGGAAAAGATGGATTATTATTAAAATGGGACATGCATATTTGGCTAACTATTTAGGGAAAAAAATCGGATGCTTACTTCACAAATTAAATTATACATTTATTAAAGATTTATTTGCTGTAGGATCAGCAATGGACTGCAAACACAAGGTTGTCAATTACAGATCGATTTTTAAAGATAGACTGGATCAATCATAAAATAACTATGTGAAAAAGTAAGTGGATATTTATCATATTTTGGGATTAGAAAGTCTTGCTAATTACAAACACAAAAAGGTAGTCCATAAAAAATGATATTAATAGTTTAACTTCCCCAAGACTTAAACTTTTGTATATATAAAAAACAGAATAGCAGAAAAAAAGGAAAGATGATATTGTGTATACTCTATACCACAGACAATGGCTTCGTTTATATCCTTCATATAAAAGGAACATTTACAGATTGCTGACATTAATCCTACAACAGAAAAATGCCTGAGAACTTTCAAAGAGATTTCACAAAAGAAATATGAGTCATTAAATGTATGAAAAGATGATTATTCCCACTTAAAAGAAAAATGAGTGGGTTACCTGAGGGTTGTTAACCCCAAGGTTAGATTAGATTTTCTGCTCCTGTAAAGATACGCAGCCTCGGAAACCCTATAAAATGGTCGCTTTGAGTCAGAAACAACTCAAGAGCACTTGACAGCAGCAAGGCTTCTTTCAGGCACACTTTGACTCTGAATGCATAGGATTCATTTGATGAATTTTTTGCCTGAATTTGTTCTTGGGCTGATCTTCCAGTGCAAAACATTCTATTTTGATTCCTAATATATAAAATTTAATAAAATCACTTAAATCACATTTATCTCCATTCTAATATGAAATCTGGACCTTTTTCTTAACCAGCTTTATTAGGATTTTTTGGTTGCATGTGACAGAATCCCAATCAAACTTGCTTAAGAAAAATCATAAAATAGCAGAAGTGCATCACTTTCACACATTCCTGTATCTGCAGTAACCTCGGCTCTCTTAGACATAGAAGGACATACTGGCCAAATTCTTCTATCCAGTTGGATAGAAAGACAGCTTTAAATAGGATAGATCTGACGTTTTTGCTCTTCAACACTTCATTCTTCTTGGATCAACTATCAACACTCATGGAATCAGCAGTCAAGAAATCAAATGATGTGTTGCATCAGGCAAATCTGCTGCACAAGACCTTTTTAAAGTGTTGAAGAGCAAAGATGTCATCTTGAGGACTAAAGTGCGCTTGACCCAAGCCATGGTATTTTCAATAACCTCGTATGCATGTGAAAGCTGCACAGTGAATAAGGAAGACCATAGAAGAATTGATGCTTTTGAGTTATGGTGTTGGAGGAGAATATTGAAGGTGCCAT
>NW_006408521.1:11248173-11250403 GCF_000296735.1 Chrysochloris asiatica | reverse complement strand
CACAAGAGACCCGTCTGCATTTCATTGCATCAGCCTCGCCTAGTCAGATTGAATTCACACACCTTTCTTAATTTTAGATTATTCAATGTTCCCATGCTCTGTTCGAACAACTGCCTGTTGGTCCAGGTACAGATTCCTCTTGAGTATAATTAAGTGTTCCGGAATACTCATACTTTGCAATATTGTCCATAGCCTGTCATGATCCACACAATTGAAAGCCTTTGTGTAGTCAATAAAGCGCAAGTAAACATCTTTCTGGTATTCTCTGCTTTCAGCCAAGATCCATCTGATATCAGCAATGATATGTCCTCTTCTGATTCCAGCTTGAACCTCTGGAAGTTCTCTGTCAAGGTATGCTTGCAGCTGTTTCTGTATTACCTATAGTAAAACTTTACTCGCATGGGATATCTAAGATTTTGTCCATTGATTTCTGCATTCCATCGGGTCACCTCTCTGTGGAATGTGCACAAATATGGATCTCTTCCAAGGAGCTCTGGTAGCGTAGTGGTTATGAATCAAGCTGCTAACCTCAAGGTCCGCAGTTTGAAACTACCAGCCATTCCATGGGAGAAAGATGAGGCTTTTTGCTCCAGTAAAGATTTAAAGCCTCGAAAACCCTGTGCAGGGTAACTATGAGTCGGAACTAACTCCATGGTACTTAACAACAACAACAACAACTTCCAATCAGTTGGCCAGATAGTTGTCTTCCAAATTTCTTGGCATAGATGAATAAGTGCCTCCAGTGCCACCTCACATTCTTGAAAGAGTTCAATTTTTATTTCATCAATTCCTGGTGCATTGTTCTTTGCCAATTCCATCAATGCACCTTGGACTTCACTTTTTCTTCAGTATTATTGGCTCTTGATCATATGCTACCCTGTAAAACGGTTGAACATCAACCTTTTGATATAGTGACTGTGTATTCTTTCAGTCTTCTTTTGATGCTTTCTACATCATTCGATAATTTGCCCAAAGAATCCCCTCGATAACGAAAGTCGAGGTTTGAATTTTTCTTCAGTTTTCCCAGCTTGAGAAATGCTGAGCGTGTTCTTCCCTTTTGATTTTCTGACTCCAGGTCTTTACACATTTTGTTGTAATATTTGACTTTGTCTTTTCTAGCTTAACTTAGAAATTTTGTGTTCAGCTCTTTTACATCCTCATTTCTTCCATTTGCTTTAGCATCTCTATGCTGGAGAGCAAGTTTCAGAGTCTCTTCTGACATCTGTTTTGATCTTTTTTCTTCTTTCTCGTCTTCTTAATGACTGTTTGCTTTCTTCATGTCTGATGTTCTTGATGTCATCCCACAACTCTTCTGGTCTTTGGTCTTCAGTGTCTAATCTATCAAATCTGTTCTTCAGTTGATCTCTAAATTCAAGTGGGATATATTCAAAGTCATATTTTGGCTCTCATGGACTTGTTTTCATTTTCTTCAGCTTCAGTTTGAATTTGCATTTGAACAATTGATGTTCTGTTCCATAATCTGCCCCTGTCCTTGTTTTGACTGATGATATAGAGCTTTTCCATTGTCTTTTTCCATAGATGTAATCAATTTGATTTCTGTGTATTCCATCTGGTGAGATCCATGTATATAATCGTCTCTTATGTTGTCTAAAGAATGAACAAATGAAATGAACAAATCATTGATTTGAAATGAACAAATCATTGATTTTGCAGAATTTTATCATGTGTTTTCCAACATCATTTCTGTCACCAAGGCCATATTTTCCAACTACTGATCCTCACTTTTTGTTCCCAACCTTTGCATTCCAATCACCAGTAATAATCAGTACATCTTGATTGCATGTTTGATCAATTTCAGATTGAAGAAGTTGGTAGAGTTCTATTTCATTCTCTTCTGTCAGTTTGTCCTACTGTGGTGGCTTGTGAATTGCTGTTATTCTGGAAGCTATGTCACAGATATTTTAAATAGCAGCAGGGTCACCCATGGTAGACAGGTTTCAGATGAGCTTCCAGACAAAGACAGACTAGGAAGAAGGAGTGATAAACTGCTTCTGAATATTTAGTCACTGAAAACCTTCTGAATAGCAGGGAAACACTGTCAGATATAGTGCCAGAAAATGAGCCCCTCAGGTTGGAAGGCACTCAAAATGCAACTGGGGAAGAGCTGCCTCCTCAAAGTAAAGTTGATCATGATGATACTAATATAATAAAGCCAGTGGGAGTAAAGCCTGCAGGACCTTCATTTGCTGATGGGGCACAACTCAAAATG
>NW_006408521.1:11244604-11247724 GCF_000296735.1 Chrysochloris asiatica | reverse complement strand
TCTCTCATACTTCGGACATATTGTCAGGAGGGACCAGTCGCTGGAGAAAGATAACATGTTTGTTAAGGTGGAGGGCCAGAGAAAAAGAAGACCCCCCAACGAGATGGATTGCCAAGTGGCAGCGTTGATGGATTCAAGCATGTCAACAGTAGTGAGGTTGGCCCAGGATCGGGCAGTGTTTTGTTCCGCTGTGCATAAGGTTGCTATGAGTCGGTACTGACTGGCACCTAACAACAACAACAACAACAACAAGGAAGACCTGTTAGTACCACTATTATTCAAATTTACGCTGTGTCCCCTGGTTAGGTAAACTCAAGATGAGAAGTTCAGCTGCCCACTACCAAGGAAAGCCTTTTGCCACAGAAGATCCGGCAAGAACTAGGGAGGCAGAACTGGGGAGGAGGAGGAAGCAGTACAGCAGTGATATCTTTGGGTCTTTGTAAACATCAGACCTCAAGCTCATCAACCTCTGCACATCCCAGAGATGTAAGCCAATAAATCCCTTGTGTGCTTATTATCAGTTTTAATTCATTTTTGTCACCCAAAATCAAACTCTAACTGAGGTGGATTTCTCACTTATAAAGTAGTTTTCATAGGCCTTGGCAGCTCAATCAGTCTTCCTTTTGTCTTCTTAGCTATCATCCTCTATATTTTAGGAGTAGAAGGAGGCGTACTTAAGATTATCAAGTGGTTTCAATAATATCAACAAAGAACCTGGGCTTTTCATTGCTCAAAAGTTAATCTTTTATTATTGATGATAGTTGCACAAGATTAATGTAATTGTTATCATTAAATTGCACACATGAAAGATGCTGAAAAAATTAATCTTTTACTTCCAAAGAAGTGAGATGTATTTTAAACATGTGTGTATCTGTGAACACACAAATTTAATCTCTTAGTAATTATGCTTTTTCTGTTAGGTCTATTGATCCATGGATTCACATTGACATTAAGTGTTTTCCATTCTAGTATTCAATAGGGATTTCTGGTGTGGTGCTGTAGGGTCAACACTGGACCGTGAATCACAAAGTCATAAGATCAAACCCATGAGATGCTCCCCAGAAGCCCTCTATAGAGTCACTATGAGTCAGAACTGACTTGATAGCACTTAACAACAAGGATATTCAATACAGAACTGGTTTCAACGAACTTAGAGCAGTCATTAACATTCTTATTTTGCTCTGTTATTATTAACTGCTCTTGAGTCAGGATCCACTCATAGTGATCAACTCATAGCAACCTTGCATAGGGTTTCCAGGGAGCCGCTGGTGAGCTTGAACCACTGACCTTGTGGTTCAAACCGACTTGCAGTCCAGTGCTTTATCATATAGCACCACACCAGGACTCCTTATTTTGCTCTTGTTGTTGTTGTTAAGTGCCATCGAGTAGGTTCCAACCCATAGCAACCCTGTATAAGGTTTCTGAGGAGCAGTTGGTGAGCTTGAACTACCAACCTTGGAGTTCAAACCAACTTTGCTGTCTAGCACATTAACCCACAGCACCACACAAGTCTGTTGTGGTGTAGCAAATTTACTACAACTTAGCAATTTACAAATAAACATTTCTTATCTCGGTTCTTGTGGGGTCAGGCGCAGCTCAGGGGGGTGGTTTTAACTCAGTCGCTACTTGAAATGCTGTAATCAATGTATCAGCCAGGGCTGTTAGTCATCTGGAGACCTTGCTGAGGAAAGATTCGTCTCCAAGCTCACTTCTGTGCCTGTTGACAGGGGTCAGTTCCTCACACCCCAGGACTTTCCCATAGGGCTGCCTCATGACATGGTTAGCTGGATTCCCTAGAGCAAGCCATTAAAGACAGACTGAGAGAGAGAGCACATGCCACTAAGATGCTAACAGAAGTAATGTCTTATGACTTCTGCTGGATTTGTTTATTAACAATAAGGAAAATTTCTCAACATAATTAATAGCATATATATAAAGCCAACAAGAAACTTTGGTAGCTTAGAGGGTTATGAGTTGAGCTGCTAACTACAAGATCAACAGTTTGGCTTTACCAGCAGCTCTGAGGGAGAAAGATTAGCTTTATGCTCCCATAAAAATTTACAGCCTTGGAAACCCTATACAGTGTCTCTATGAGTCATAACCAACTGGATGGCATATCAGTTACCATCACCATCATACAAAACCAACAGTCAACATCACTCTCAATAGAGAGAAACAAATCATTTTCCTTGCAAACGGGAATCAGACAAGGATATCCTCTGTTCATATTCAATATTGTGCTGGGAGTCTTAGCAAAAGCTATGGGGCAAGAAAGGGAAATTAAAGGTATCTAAATTGTCAAAGAAGAAGTAAAACTCTATTTCCAGATGATATGATCCTATACATATATAAAATCCCAAAGACTCATCAAGAAAATGTTTGGAACACATTGAAAGATTCAGCAAAGTGACAGCATTCATGATCAACATGAAAAAATCAGTTTGGATTCCTTTATACAAAAAATAAGAGCTCTGAAAAGGAAATCAGGAAAACAATACCATTTGCAATAGTGACCCCCCAAAATGAAATAGTTGTGCATAAATCTAACCAGAGAAACAAACGACCCAAATAAAGAAAACCATAAAGATCTATAAAAAATGGAAGCATAAACCATGCTCGTGGACAGGAAGAATTAACATTATGAACATGTTAACACTATACAAGGCAATCTATATTTACAATACAATTCCAGTCCAGGTTCCAACAACATTCTTTAAAGAGATGGAAAAACTGATCACCAACTTTATATGGAAAGGATGAAACTCCAGATAATCAAAGCATTAGTACAAAAGAAAAAAGGTAGAGGCCTCTAACTTCCTGGTCTCAAAACAACTACACAGCCACAGGAATCAAAACCTCCTGGTAAATATGCTATAAAAGATACATAAATCAATGGAACAGAAGTGAGAACCCAGAAGTAAATCCATCCACCTATGTTCAGTTGCCACGACAAGCAGGGAGAACTGAAGAAAAAATTCAAGCCTCGACTTTCATTATTGAAAGATTCTCTGGGCAAATTATTGAATGATACAGAAAGCATCAAGAGAAGATGGAAGGAATACAAAGAGTAACTGTACTAAAAGGAAATAGTTAATGTTCAACCATTTCAAAAGGCAGCAT
>NW_006408521.1:11229108-11243609 GCF_000296735.1 Chrysochloris asiatica | reverse complement strand
ACTAAGGTGTGCCTGACCCAAGCCATGGTATTTTCAATAACCTCATATGCATGTGAAAGCTGGACAGTAAATAAGGAATACCATATAAGAATTGATGCATTTGAGTTATGGTGTTGGGGGAGAATATTGAAACTGTCATGGGCTGCCAAAAGAACCAACAGATCTGTTCTGGAAGAAGTGCAGCCAGAGTACTCCTGAGAAGCCAGGCTGACCAAACTTTGTCTCTCATACTTTGGACATATTGTCAGGAGGGACCAGTCACTGGAGAAGGATATCATGTTTGGTAAGATGGAGGGTCAGAGAAAAAGAAAAAGACCCCAGCGAGATGGATTGGCCAAGTGGCAACATCAATGGACTCAAGCATGGCAACAATAGTGAGGTTAGCCCAGGATTGAGCAGTGTTTCGTTCTGCTGTGCATAAGGTTGCTAAGTCAGCACTGACTCGATGGCACCTAACAACAACAACATGTTCAGTTGATTTTTGATAAAAGACCCAAATGCATTAAATGGGGAAGAGATAGTTTCTTCAACAAATGGTGCTGGAAAAACTGGAAATCCATTTGCAGAAGAATGAAACAAAACCCATAACACACACCATATACAAAAATAAACTCAACATGGATTCAAGACCTAAATGTAAAATCTAGAACTGTAAAGATCATCAATGAGAAAATAGGGACAAACTTAAGAGCTCTGAAACATAGCATAAATACACTATCAAATATAACTAAAAACACACAAACAGTAGAAGGCAAAATAGATTATTGGGACCTACTAAAAATCGTACACTGATGGGCATTATAAGATTTCACCAGAAGAGTAAAATGAGAACCCACAGGGTGGGGAAATTTTTTTGGCATGACAGACAATGGGCTACAGTCTAATATTTATAGAGCTCTTCAGCACTTCAATAAGAAGATAAATAGTCCAATTTAAAAATGGGCTGAGGACATGAACAGACACCAACAAAGAAGACATTCAGGTGGCCAACAAGCATAGAAAATAACTCCTGTGGGCGTGGTCCATCTTCAGGAATTCATGAGATTGCTAGACCAGGCAGACAGATTGTTGATTTACATACAAGAATATGGAAGCAGGATGAATTGGTGGAAGGGAGGAAAGAAATCTGTTCTAGGACTGGGAACTTTAAGAATATATTCACTACAACCATAGCTGAGCCACTTTGGCTACTCTTGGGGAAAGGAAACAGGAGATGCTGGTTTGTAAATGGGGAACTGGAACTGAAGGAGGGACTTTTTCGGGGCAGGGGAATAAAACTGCTCACATGCCGGTCATTTCTATGACAATTCAGAAGAGGCCGTGGAATGAGGGATATCATTGCTGATGTCTGACGGATCTTTTGAAGCAGTCTGGTTGCACTTCTTCTAAGACAGATTTGTTTGTTATTCTGGCAGTCTATAGGACTTTCAACATCCTTCACTAACACCATAATTCAAATGTATCAATTTGTCTTTGTTCTTCCTTATTCATTGTTTAATTTGCACATGCATATGAGGTAATTGAAATTAGGCTTGAGTGAGGCTCACCTTAGTCCTCAAAGTGACATCCTTTGAAACAGGTGTTTTGCAGTAATTTTGCATAATGCAATATGCCATTTGTTTTCTTGACTACTGCTTTCTTGAATTTGATTGTGGATCCAAGCAAAATAAAGTTTTTGACAACTTCAGTCTTTTCTCCATTTGTCATTTGTCTGTCTACCTACCCATTTGTTTATTATTTATAACTCTTTCCCAGTTGTATTTTGAGTGCCTTCCAACCTGAGGGTCTCCTCTTCCAACACTGTATCAGACAATGCTCCACTGTTTTTTGTAAGATTTTTAGTAGTTAATCATTCAGAAGGGGTCCGCCTCTCCTCCTTCCTAGTTCGCCTTAGTCTGGAAACTCAACTGAAACCTGTCTACCAGCTACTGGTATTTAAAGTATCAGTAGCATAGCTTCCAGCAATCTACAAGTCATCACAGTACTACAAATTGACAGATAAATGATGGAATCTAAAGGTAGATACATGGATAGATAGGCTAAATGAGTGTGAGAGGTGTGAGAAATAACTTCTGTGGCGTGCTCCCCAGCATTTCTCACAGAGGGAGAATGGGAGTAGATTCCCAAAAATATAAAGGTTTGACACAAGGTAGTTATTTGTACATGAGTATTTACCTTTGCTGAAAACATATCTACAAATGTGGTAGGACATACAAGGAGCTAAAATGATGAAAATTGCTTAGACGTTACCAAACACCTTGAGGGAATGAGCCACTGGGATTGGGGGTTGAGGACCATTGTCAGTTGGCATCCACAAAGACAGCATCCTATCCTAATTTGGTGAGTAGAGAGACTGAGATCTTAAAAGCACATGAACAGCCATAATTTGTCTCTCCCTGTCCAGAGGAAAGAAGAGTGATGAAAATTGAAGATGCTTGGAAACAATTAGTCCAGTGGTTCAATGGGCAATCATGATCACTGAGTCCATGACCCTGAGACCAAAAGAACTAGATGATGCCCAGCTACCGCTATTAACTGCTCTGAATGGAATCACGTTAGAAGGTCTCAGATAAAGGGAGAAAATGTGGAACAAAACTCGAAATCATGAAAAAGACTATGCATACTGGTCAGATACGACTGGTGGAACCCCAAGACTATGACTCTTGGTTACCCTTCAGATCTGGAACTAAACTCACCCCTGTGGCTCAGGCACGCACCCCATAGAATGGTCAATCGTCCAAGGTCAAAAGGGCAGCATTTACCCAATGGCAAAATTCAGAAGGTTGGGAAAAGAAGGAGGAGTGAAAACAAGAACCACAGAGAGGAAATGGGATAAGCGATGTTACATTGAGGGGACTGGAACTGAGATGGAATTCAGTCAGTATACAAATTGTTGAGTGTAAAACTGATGACCTGCTCTCTATACATTTTCACTCAAGTCACAATAAAAACTTAAAACAACACCTTCCCCCCCCCCCCCACATTCTATCTTCAAGTTTTGGTAAAGTTCAAAGGTTTGGAAGGAGGTTTTGAAATCTGAAGTCTGTAACATTAGCACCAATAATATGTAGCATGCTGGTAAGAAAAAGAGTCTGAACCTCTCATGCATTGAACTGTTCCTCACAAATTATGTGTCAGCTTGGGAGGCCCAGTTGTTTGGCAGCTGTGTAGTGATGCAATCATTGCCAGTCAATCATTTGTAAGGGGATTAAGGTAAAATGGAAAACCCTCACTCAGGTCACAACCCAGGTCCAGTGTAAGGGAATTTCCCCTGGAGTGTGACTTACAAAAAGTAAAAGGATAGAGATGCAAGCAGAGCAGGCGGGACCTGACGACCACTAAGAAGGTAGAGCTGGGAGTGAGCGCATCCTTTGGAGCTTGTGCTGAGACCCTCCTAGACCGAGGGCAGGATTGATGACACCAAGTGGATGTCTCCAGATGGTGAAAGGAGACAAAGACCTTCCTCCATAGCCAGCAGAGAGAGAAAGTCTTCCCATAGAGCCAGTGGTCTACATTTGGACTCCTAGGCTCCTAAACTGTGATAGAACAGATTTCTGTTTGTTGAGAGCCATCGACATGTAATATTTCTGCTATAGCTTATTAAGCATCATTGAGTCAGTTCTGACTCATAGGGTTTCCAAGGAGCATCTGGTGATTTTGAACCATCAATCTTGCGATTTAAACGATCTTGCTGTCTAGTGCTTATCCTACAGAGCCACACAAGGACTCCTCTGTTGTAGCAGCAATACACAAAACTGACTTCGAAAAATTTCACAGCTGGCCACCTAGTGTAACCAGGTGTGAAATCTTCTGAATACACAAGTAGGTAATGTGTATTACCAGGTCAACAGTTAACCTGGAGACTGCAAGGTCAGTGGTTCAAGCTCACCTGCTTCTCCTTGGGAATACAGGGTCGCTGTATTTCAGAATCAACCTGCTGGCACTTAACAACAACAAAATAATAAAATATTTACTGCAGAAAAAAAAAAAAGCAACAAAACAGCATTCAGTTTTTAAAAATTCAATAAAAGAATAGCATCACATTTTATTTTCCCTAACATCTGTACAATTGCTTAGATCCTAAATATAGAAAGTTTCTACCTGTCCTAATGTACCTTGCATTCTACATAGATTTGTGGTGAAATAAACATTATGTATACAATATGATGGTTAAATTAGCTAAAGCCATCACTGACTCCATCATTGAAACTCATTTCTCAGCATTTCTTGGTTTTATTGACTCCAATTGAACAGAATTATCAGTTCTTGTTCAATTCTGCCCATCGTTCTGTTTCTCCTTTCTCTTTCAATTTCCTATCTAAAATGTTCCAAAACAATTACTCTGAAAGGTGGCGAAAGATGGTAAACTTTTTATTGAGAAGAGGTGAACCTTCTAAACTTCATTTTCAGCTCATCATCACAGCACCTAGAATATGGAATGGAAATTCGCATCTTGAAAGTGCCTCGGTGTTTAAGCATGCAGAACAGATGTTTCATTTCTCAAGTTTCCCCAGTTTATTACATATGATATCTGTGTGAGAGGAAAGATGCTCTGGGGAATAGGCCTTCCCAGTTTTCCTTGCAGATTGATACATGGAAATGAACTGTAGAGTCTTCAATTCACCTGAAGACATCTTCAAATTCTATTTGCTTCTTTTCATACAAGAATGTCTGGGGAAATAAATCACAGTTCCACATTCCTTACTAAAGGCTGTCACCTCTTCGCATACCATTTCTCTACTGAAATTTTTAAACTGAATGTTAGTCACATCTTGCAAGTCATAGCTTAATTTCTTTTTTTTTAAACCTCTCTTTTGTAGTTAAAAAAAATAAATGTATATATATAATAAAATTTGCCATTTAACCATTTTATTGCACAATTCATTGGTGCTAATTACACTTTCAATATTAATAACACTCTCAAACCCACCCCCTCAAAAAAAAAAAAAAATCAAACCTATTGCCATTGAGTCAACAGTGACTCATAGCGACTCTCCACAGGGTTTCTGAGACTGTAAATCTTTACTGGAGCAAAAAGTCTCATCTTTCTCCCACAGAGCAGCTGGTGTGTTTCAACTGTCAACCTTGCGGTTAGCAGTTTGTGCTTATCCTACAGTACAATGGCCACCATCAATATCCAAAACTTTTCATTACCCCAACAGGAACACTATATTCTCCTCATCCTGCCCTCCCCAGCCCCAGGCAATCACTAATTTGCTTCTGCCTGTAAGAATTGGACTGTTCTGGATATTTACATTTCATGGAATCATGCAATATATAACCATTTGCACCTGGCTTCTTAGCATGTTTATAAGATCCATCCATGTTGTGGCACGTATCAATATGTCATTTCTAATTATGGCTAAATAATATGCAACTGTACATATATGTCAACATTTTGTTTATTCATTCATCATTTTCTAAATACTTGGGTTGTTATGTGAATACCTTGACCTTTTGACTACTGTGAATAAAAGACATGACTTAATTTTACACCCTTTGTGAAGTGTTTATTACCTCAACTCAGAGTGGTACCTATTCAGACATCTAAATGGTACCTGTTGGAGTTGTACTACCCACATCAAAGCAGTATAGATGGGAGACTGGTGGTACTGGCAGGGAATAATATTATCTTCATTTCTCCCCATTGTATTGTAACAGAGCATGCTTATCACCCATAAGCACCTTCACGGTGACTAGCACAGTGCCTTTCACCTGGTTGGTGGTTATTAGTTGCTACTTTGGTTGCGTATCATTGCTTCTGCATTGCATTGCAACTTTTAGAGAGGGGTAAGAAGAAATAAGCAAAGAAAACTCAATCTTGAAAGTTTATCAAGGCAAAGAAAGAGATCAGGAGTGAGGTTGGAGTTAATGGGAAATTACAAAGGTGTGAAGCGTGTAATAGGTCTTGAGATGTAGTTTCTCTCCTGGTCTAGACACTCAGTCACCTATCTTCTCTTCCTTTCCTTTGTTTCGTCCAGTGATTCCCCTGCCAACCTTGAACAACTCTTCTAATTTCATATACTTAAGAATGCTTGAACTGTTTGATACCATACCCTGCTTGCAGAAGAATCAGTAACCCTGGATGACAAGCAATTTGGCAGCAGATCTCAGGAGTTCTCAAAATAGTCCTACCTATTATCAGGTAATTCCACTTGTTTGTTTTGTTTTCTGTGTATTTCTTGGTGTCTTTATTTACCCTGGTCAAGTTGTGCTGTCTTCACCCATATTAGGTATTGCCTTTCCCATCAGCAAAAGTAACAAGTGTCTACTATTTAGAGAGTGACTTCCTTTCTTCTCCCTCCCATGCTTGGTAACCAGCAAAGAACGTTGCTTTCTGTGTGCATATCTATTCTTAGCTTTTTATAATAGTGGGATCATGCAATGTTTGTCTTTTTGTAATTGACATTTCTTTTAGCATAATGTCCTCTAGGTTCGTGTATGTAACAAGATGTTTGTGGAGTCCTCATTTTCCTTTATAGTTGCATAGTATTAGACACATGTGTCACAATTTGTTTATCCACTCATCTGGTAATGATCACTTAGGTTGTTTCCTTCTATTTGCTATAGTGAATGAACATAGATGTTTATTCATGTTGTTCATGTTTATCTGTGGCACGGCTCTCATAGCTCTAGGATATGTACCTAGGAGAGAGACTGATGGATTGTAAGGAATTTCTAGCTTTTTGAGGAAGCACATTACTATTTCCACAGTGGCTGTATGATTTTATAATCCCATCAGCAATTTATAAGAGTTCTAATCACCCCACTACCTCACTAGCATTTGTGGTTCTCTGTTTCTTTGATCATTGCCATTTTTGCTGGGGTGAGATGATATCTCTTTGTAGTTTTGATTTGCATCACTCTAATGGTGTGGTTCTGTAGGATAAGCACTGGACTGCTAACGGTAAAAGATAGCAGTTCAAACCCACCAGCCTTGAATACACCATACAGGTCCCTATGAGTCAGAAACGACTCAACAGCAGTTAACAACAGCAACAACAATGACTATTTAGAGTCTGTCAGTTTGTCACTGTGGTGGTTTGTGTGTGGCTGTGATGCTAGAAGCGATGTCATTGGTATTTTCAATACAGCATGGATACCCATGGTGTGCAGATTTCATTGGAGTGTTCAGAGTAAGACAGACTAGGAAGAAAGAGCACGGACTACTTTTGAATATGTAGCCACTGAAAACCCTATGAATAGCAGCGGAACATTGTCAGATATAGTGCTGCTGGGAAATGAGGCCCTCAGGTTGGAAGGCACTCAGAATATGACTAGGGAAGAGCTGCCTCCTCAAAGTAGAATTCACCATGATAACACAAAAGGAGTAAAGTTTCCGGGACAGTCATTTGTTGATGGGACACAACTTGGATGAAGAAAAGCAACTGTAAGCATCCATTAATAATCAGAACATGGAATGTATGAAGTATGAATTTAGGAAAATTGGAAGTTGTCAAAAAAATGAAATGGAATGGGGTGCCAGCGCCATCACCCGCCCTGGCACACACCCTCCAGATCCACCTTCATGAGCTATTATAGGTACGGAAGTTCTTTTGCCTCACTTGAAAACTAAGGGTAATTGAACAAGCTTTCTAACGTGGACCAGGAAAAACGTGACGTACAAAGAAAGGGACTGTATAAATAGCAGAGACTGACAGCAGAAAAGGAGAGGAAGAAAAAGATGACTGTCCCTGTCATCAAGTAGGGGTCCCTGGAGCTCCAAGTCTAAGATGTGCCAAGTTATAAGGAACCTCACCCTCAGGGAAGCCCTGTTGAGGGCATGGATCTTATAATTGCATCACTAATAAGCTGCTCCATACTGGTCTGCTTGTCCTTTCAAGTGGAAATGTCCCACCTCAGAGGATTCTGGATGGGAATCAGGATTCCACCTATGGTCTTTCTTGTTCAATGCAAAGACTCTGCAGGGAGCCTTCTTCACTGGATAAGTTCTAACCCCACTTTAGGTATTCCAATCAATTATAGGCTGAAGACAACTTACACGCTTTCTCTGGTGACATTTCTGGCTATTCCTCTCTCTCCCCTTCAAGTGTCTGTTTTACAATAGTAAGCAAGGGAAACCAAGATTCAAAAGACAGCCAAGCATCTTAACATCATTTCCCCACTTTTACCCATTCAAACCATGCATCAATCTTTGTATCCCCGAGCCTTGTTGTTCCACGGTTGTGCTTACATCATTATTTACCTCTGTCCTATTTAGCCCATGGAAGCCTGCCTAGCTATTCTTCCATCTGCCTTGTTTTTCATTTCCCCTTCCCCTTCTGGTGTGTGCACCCCCCCAGCACCCAAACCATCCTGTGTCTACTCCCTACCTGGTGCTCTACTATCCAGTGCCTATTCCCTACCCTGTGCTCCATCTTCCCCTCCCTCCCCTCACCCTACCCCATACACCACAGAAACCAACAAAAAAATGAAAAATAAATACCCACCCCCATGAAATGGAATGCATAAACAATGATATCCTAGGCATTAGTGAGCTGAAATGGACTGGTATTGCCACTTTGAATGTGAGAACCACATGGTTTACTATGCCAGGAACAACAAATGATGGAGGAATGGCATCACATTCATCATCAAAGAGAACATTTCAAGATCTATCTTGAAATACAACACTGTTTATAATAGGATAATATCTACACACCTACAAGGAAGACCAGGTAAGACCACTATTATTCAAATTTATGCACCAACCACTAAAGCTAGTGATAATGAAATTGAAGAATTCTACTAGTTCAGTTTGAAACTGATCAAACATACAATAAAAATGTACTCTTAATTACTGGTGATTGGAATGTGAAGGTTGGAAACAAAGAAGAAGGATCAGTAGTTGGAAAATATGGCCTTGGTGATAAAAACTATGCTGGAGATCGCATGATAGAATTTTGCAAAACTAGTGACTTCTTCATTGATAACTATACCTATGGATCTCTCCAGATGAATCACACAGGAGTCAAATTGACTACATCTGTGGGAAGAGATAGTGGAAAAGCATATATCATCAGCCAAAACAAAGCCCTGGGTAGACTGTGGAACAGACCATCAATTGCTCATATGCAAGTTCAGGCTGAAGCTGAAGAAAATTAAAACAAGACTTTGAGAGCCAAAATCTGGCCTTAAACATATCCCACGTGAATTTAGAGATCATCTCAAGAATAGATTTGATGCATTAGACACTAAAGATCAAAGATCAGAAGAGTTGTGTGATGACGTCAAGAATATCATACAGAAAGAAAGCAAAAGGTCATTAAGAAGATAAGAAAGAAAGAAAAGACCAAAATGGATGTCAGAAGAGACTCTGAAAAATTTTCTCCACTGTACAGATGCTAAAAAAAATGGAAGAAATGAGGAGGTATAAGAGCTGAATAGAAAATTTCAAAGGGCAACTTGAAAAGACAAAATATTGTAATGATATGTGCAAAGATCTGGAGTCAGAAAACCAAAAGGGAAGAGCACACTCAGCATTCCTCAAGAAGACAGAACTGAAGACAAAATTCAAGCCTTGACTTGAAATATTGAAGGATTCATCATTCGAACAAAATATTGAATGATGCAGAAAGCATCAAAAGAAGGTAGAAGGAATACAAAGTTATTATACCAAAAGGAAATGGTCGATGCTCAACTATTTTAAAAAGTAGCATATGATCAAGAGCCAGTGGTACTGAAGGAAGAAGTTCAAGGTGCACTGAAGGCATTGGCAAAGAACAAAGTTCCAGGAATTGATGTAATACAAATTGAAATCTTTCAACAAACTGATGCAGCACTGGAGGCACTCATTCATCTATGCTAAGAAATTTGCAAGATAGCTGCCTGGATAACTGATTAGAAGAGACCCATATTTGTGCCCATTCCAAAGAAAGGTAACCCAATAGATGCAGAAATCATTGGACAATATCATAAATATTACATACAAGTAAAATTTTGCTAAAGATAATTTTAAAACGGCTTCAATAGTACATTGATAGAGAACTGCCAGAGGTTCAAGTCCAAGACAGATGAGGATGTTCAATAAGGGATATCACTATTGACAACAGATGGAGTTTGGCTGAAAGCAGAGAATACCAAAAAGGTGTTTACCTGTTGTGTGTTTTTACTTTGCAAAGAATTTTGACTGTGTGGATCATGACAAGCTATGGATAACATAACAAAGTATGGGTATTCCAAAACACTTAATTGTGCTCATGAGGTATCTGTACATAGAATAAGAGGCACTGACTGGTTTAAAATCAGGAAAGGTGTATGCCAGGGTTGTGTTCTTTCACCATATTTATTCAGTCGGTATGCTGAGCAAATAACTCGAGAAGCTGGATTATATGAAGAAGAACATGGCAACAGTATTGGAAGAAGACTCACTAACAACCTGCAATATGCAGATGATATAATGTTGCTTGCTGAAAGCAAAGAGGACTTTAAATGCTTACTGATGAAGATCAAAGACCAGTCTTCTGTATTGTTTGCACTTCAGTGTAAGGAAAACAAAAATCCTCACAACTGGACCAGTGTATAGCATCATGAAAAATGGAGAAGCGATTGAAGTTGTCAAAGACTTCAGTTTGCATGGAGTCACTATAACACTCACGGAAGCGGCAGCTAAAAAATCAAACGACATATTGAATTAGGCAGATCTGTTGCACAAGATCTTTTTAAAATGTTCAACTGCAAAGATGTCAGTTTGAGGACTAAGGTGCACCTGAACTAAGACATGATATTTTCAATAGCTTCATATGCGTGTGAAAGTTGGACAGTGAATGAGGAAGACCACAGAAGAATTGTTGCAGTTGAGTTATGATGTTGAAGAACGTTAAAAGAACAAACAAATCTGTGTTGGAAGAAATACAGTCAGAATGCTCCTTAGAATCCTGGATGGCAAGACTTAGTCTCTCATACTTTGGACATGTTATCAGGAAGCAGTAGTCCCTGAAAAAGGATATCAGGCTCAGTAAAGAGGAGGGTCAGTGAAAAAGAGGAGTACTCCCAATGAGGTGGATTGGTACAGTGGCAGCAGCAATGGGCTTAAGTGCAGGGCAGTGTGTCGTTCTGTTGTGCACAGGGTCATTATGAGTCGGAACTGATGCGTTGGCACATAACAACAACAACAACAATGGCTAATGATCATGTACAAGATTTTCATGTACAAGATTTGCCAGCTGCCTGGTTGTCTGCTTTGGTGACGTGTCTATTCGTGTCCTTTGCCCTTTTTCAAAATGGGAGTTTGTTTTTTTGTTGAAGTTTTCCTACATATTTTTGAGATTAAACCATTATCAGCTGTATGAGTCAGAACCAACTTGATGGCACTTAACAACAACAACAGCCATGTCATTGCCAAAGATTTCCCCCCAATCTATAGATTCTCTACTTACTCTCTTAGTAAGTCTATTGATGAGGATAAATATGTAATTTTTAAGAGGTCCCAGATACCCAATTTATCTTCTGTCATTCATATATTTTTAGTTTTGTTTGGTAGACTATGCCCCAAATTAGATTTCCTAATTCTGATCCTATGCAATTTTCCAGGAACTTTATTCTTTTAGCTTTAACATTTAGGTCTTTGACCCATTTGGAGATTGTTTTTGTGTGTCATTTGAGCTACAGATCAAGATTTATTCCCCTGCACATAGATATCTAGTTTTACCAGCATCATTTGTTAAAGAGACGCTCTCTTCCCTATTGAATAGACTTTGACCCTTTGCCAAACATCAGCAGCCCACAGATGGATGGATTTACTTCTGGATTCTCAATTTTAATTCATTGGTTATGTGTGTGTCACTGAACTGGTACCAGGCTGTTTTGATTACTGTGACTAGAGAGTAAGTGTTGAATTTGTGAAATGTGAGGCCTCCTACTTTGTTCTTTTTTCAATAATGCTTAAGCTATTTGAGGCATTATTTTCCATTTAAGTTAGAGACTTTTTCCCCCCAATGCATTGAAGAATGTTGGCATCTGGATAAGGATTGCATTTCATCACTTTTGGTAGAATAGTCATATTCGCAATATTAAGTGTTCTAGTCCATGAGCATACCATGTGCTTCCATTTATGTAGATCTATTCTGGTTTCTTGCAGTAGAGTTTTATAGTTTTCCTTGTATATGTCTTTTTTTTACCTCCCTCCATAGGGTTGGTTTGTTTTATTTTAATGTTTTATTATGAATTATGTGATAGTTTACATGGGAGAACATTAGCTTTACATTCATCCTATTGTATATCATTCATTTCATTGCCATGGTTATAATCCCCTCCATGCATCATCAACCAACCTACAAGCCTGTCCGCTGGTCATCAGCACACAACCCCTCTCCCTCTCTGGGTCTAGAGTCCCCGGTGGTTCCTTTTCTTCACATCATTGTCTCTGCTCCATCTCTGGCATCACTGCTTCTCTGGGTAGGGTCCCGCTCTCCGCTCTTCTCCCTTGATGGTACCAAAGACACCCGCCCCTGGACTGCAAAGTAAATCACTCCCCTCCTTTTGCTTTAAAATGTCTACCTTTACATTTCCAACCCTCACAGTCAGTCCTGATGGTAATTATTCACTATTGTGTCACATGAGAGCCATCCCCATCTCCTTTCATCAGCTCTGCCCAGACAGAGTGGATACTACTCAGTGGAGATTCTAGTTAAAGCCCTCTGGATCTAGGCTCCTTCTTGAAAGCTTGAAAGCCAGTCACTTCCTGCCTTTGTAGCCCCCCATTTTGGGTAGGCATTGTCCAAAGCTACCATTTTGAAATGATGTCAATTTCTTCTTTTGTTATGGGTCTGTTCAGGTTTTCTAGTTCACTTTGTGCAAGTTTAAGGTAGGTCGTGTTTTTCTAAAAATGTATCCGTCTTTTCTAAGTTTTCAAATTTGTTGGAGTACAACTTTTTATAGTATTTGGTTATTATCCTTTGGTTCCATTGTGACATCATCCGTGTGGTTTGTAATGTGTGTTATTTGTGTCTTCTCCCTCTTTTCTTTTGTTAGGTTTGCCCATGGTCTGTTAATTTTGTTAATCCTTTCAAAGAACCAGCTTCTTGTCTTGTTGATTCTTTCTATTGTTTTTTCTGTTTTCTATCTCATTTATTTCTGCTGTAATCTTTATTATTTCTTTTCTTTTGGTGGCTGTAGGTTCCCTCTGTTGGTCTGTTTCTAATTGCTGTGTTAATGTGTTAATTTTAGTTCTTTCTTCTTTTTCTGTGTGTGCATTTATTGCAACAAATTGTCCTTTCAGCACTGCTTTCGCCGCGTCCCCGAGATTTTTGTATGTTGTGTTTTCTTTGTCGTTTATTTCTAGGAACTTTGTGAGTTCACGTTTTATCTCTTCTACTACCCAGTTGCTTTTCAGCAGAGTATTATTCAATTTCCATGTATTTGACTTTGTTTCTTGGTCTTCCTATTGTTGATTTCTAATTTGATTGCATCTCAGTCTCAGAAGATGCTTTGTAGTATTTTGATATTTGTAAATTTATGGAGGTTTGTATTGTGGCCTAAGACATGGTCTGTTCTGGAGAATGTTCCATGTGCACTGGAAAAGAATGTGTATTGTGCTGTCCTTGGGTTGAATGCTCTGTACACATCTATGAGGTACAGTTGGCTGATTGTGTTGTTTATTTCTTTTGTGTCTTTGTCAAGTTTCTTCCTGGTTGTTCTGTCCAGTTTTGAAAGCGGTGTATTAAAATCGCCCACTATTATTATAGATTCGTCTATTTCTCTCTCCAAATCTATTAGAGTTTGCTTTATGTATTTTGGAGCTATTTCATTGGGAGCATAGATATTTATTATGGTTATATCATATTGTTCAATTGTCCCTTTAATCATGAGATAATGTCCATTTCTAGTTTTTGCCTTAAAGTTTATTTTATCAGAGGTTAGTACTGCCACTCCTGTTCATTTTTTATTGCAATTAACTTGGTATATTTTTTTCCATCCTTTGACTTTTAATCTGTTTTTATCTCTGTGTGTAAGATGTGTCTCTTGCAGATAGCATATTGAAGGATCTTGTTTTCTTATCCATTTCTCCACCCTCTGTCTCTTAACTGGTGCATTTAATCCATTTACTTTCAGTGTAATTATTGATAGGTATGGATTAATTGCTGTCGTTAAGTTTGTTTGTTTTTTGTGGTGTTTCTGCTTTCTTTGTTCTGTGTGTCTTCCTGTGCTGAGTTCATGGTTTGTGTGTTCTTTCTTGTGAGTTTCCTCATAGTTTTAATGTTTCCATGTTCTTCTTGGATTTTCATTTTCTTGGTATGTTGTGAAGTGTTAATTTTCTTTGAGGTTACCTTATGTGCCATTAACTTTTCCCTCCATTTAGTGCAGGCTATTCTATCCTGTAATCTACCTGACCTTCTCACCATCTGGATGTCTTTTCCTACGTGTTTACCTTCTTTCACATTGTAATTGGTTTGATCATAGACTGACCTCCCAGATTCTCTGAGTTTGTTCTTATAGTTTTGTTCTGTTCTCGACATTTCCATTTGTTGATTTAATTCTGGGAGGTGCTGCCACGTATGTCA
>NW_006408521.1:11168443-11227993 GCF_000296735.1 Chrysochloris asiatica | reverse complement strand
TTTTTTTTATGTTTTCTGATTGCCTCCAGGTAGAGGTGATCAAGATGTAGGCTTCCCTTTTCACTCTTCTTATTGCTTAACTCAGAGTAACTTTCGCAGGAGGGAGAGAAGAAAATGAAAAAAACAAAACAAAACAAAACCCTGTAGCCTAATATGAGTATGATTTTAATATTATCTTTCAGCTTCTTGCCTTCCAGGCCACCTGATAAATTATAAGAGGTAACTTTTGGTTGTTATACTGTGGCTCAGGATTTAATTTTGGTCTGTTTTGTTTTTAAACTCTCTTTCCCTCTCCACATCCCTAGTTCTGGCCTTTTCCCTATTAATAAACTGTTCACGACTGGCTGCTAAGCTGCCTGTTTCTGCAAATCCTGAGTATCTGTGTGCATGAGTGGCAAAAGAACCCACCCGTGGTGGTGGTGGTGGTGTGTCCACTCGCTCAGGCACCCTCTCTAGTCACCAGAATGGAGGTGTGCAAACAGTAGGGGGGGTGGGGGGAGGCAATGAACAGATACAAAAAAACAAAAAACAAAAAAACACAAATCAGAATAAAGTAAGTCTGACAAAGTTTTGTCCACCTTTGCTCCAAGGTTCCCATGACATTATTCCATGGTGGATCTGCGTACTCCCCCACTTGGTCTTGCCATTTGGTCTTGCCCAAGTTGTCGGTTCCGGGCCCTGAGCATGGCAGATTTTTAAGTATGGGATTTCTTACTTACGCTACAAGTTCCACGAGCTATAAGCTTTCAAATTTTTTAAATCTTCCTAGATATGTGGTTCAGAGTTTTGGAGCTCTACCCTGAACCCACTTCATCTGGTATTCTGTGGTATTGCTGATAGAAAACTTCACTGCACCTCTACCCTATCCATCATCAAGACCCCCCTTTGTATATGTCTTTTAAGTTCCTAAAGATGCACTGCCATCGAGTATATTCAGACTTATACCTAACCTGTGGGATAGAGTAGAATTGCTCCCCAGAGTTTCTAAGGTTGTAAATCTTTATGGGCGCAAAGAGACTCATCTTTCACCCATGGAGCAGCTGGTGGGTTCAAACCACCAAACTTGCAGCTAGCAACTCCATGCCTAATCCACAATGCCACCAGGGATCATTCCTACTTAGGTTTATTTCTAGGTAATGTATCCTTTGGGATTGGAGAGCTATTGTATATGGCTTTGATACTTTTATTTCCTTTTCAGAGTTTTCCTTGTTAGTGGCAGCATTGATGGACTCAAGCATGGCAACAGTAATGAGGTTGGCCCAGGATCAGGTAGTGTGTTGTTCTGCTATGCATAAGGTCGCTATGGGTTGGTACCAACTCGATGGCACCTAACAACAACAGCAACAACCCAACTAATATTTTTATGTTGATCTTGTACCCTGCCATGTTGCTGAATCCTTCTATTAGTTTCAGTTACATTTTTGGAAGTCTTTGAGATTATCTGTTTATACAATCATATTATCTGTGAGTTAGAATACTTATACTTCTTTCTTTCAATCTGTTGTTGTTGTTACGTGCCATTGTGTCAGTGCCGACTCAGAGTGACCTTATGCACAATAGAATGAAACACTGCCCAGTCCTGTGACATCCTTATAATTGTTATGTTTGAGTCCGTTGTTGCAGCCACTGTATCAACTCATCTTATTGGGGGTCTTCCTCTTTTTTTGCGTACTCTCTACGTTACCAAATGTGTAGACCTTTTCCAGTGACTAGTCCCTTCAGATAACAAGTCCAAAGTACCCGAGACTATGTCTCAGCATCCTCACTTCTAAGGGACATTCTAGCTGTACTTTTTCCAAAGCAGATTTGTTTGACTGAGGGCCATAATATTGGAGGCTCCTTCAGTCTCTAATCAAACCAGTAAACCTCTGATCTCTAACAATGTTCCACATTATTCTCCCACTTAATCCAGGACCTTCTAATGTAATCCCTTTTGGTGCTGTTCCTTTTCTATTGTTAAGTTGTAAGTTTAAACTATTGATTTTGGTGCTTTCTTCTTTTTTGATGTGTGCATTTATTGCTATAAATTCTCCTCTGAGCAGAGCTTTTTGAAAATAATTTCAATATTAGATTCTTGGACTTCTCGTGTGATGCTGTAGGATCAAAACTGGACTGTGAACCACAGGTTGGTGGTTCACACCCACCAACTCTTCCTTAGAAACCCTATACAGGGTTGCTATAAGTCAGAACCAACTTGACAGCACTCAACAACAACAATTAATTACCCATTATTTTCAAGTACCGTGTTGCTCAGTTTTGATGTATTAATTTTTTTCTTTGTTCTTCCTTTATTGACTTTTAATTTTATGGTGTTATGATCAGAGAATTTGCTTTGCATTTTTCCGGTGTCTTTAAATTTATTGAGGCCTAAAATATGCTCTAAGGAGCTCTGGTAGCGTAGTGGTTACGAATCGGGCTGCTAATCTCAAGGTCGGAAGTTAGCAACTACCAGCTCTTCCATGGGAAAAGATTAGGCTTTCTGCTCCTGTAAAGATTCACAGCCTTGGAAACCCTGTGCAGGGTCACTATGAGTTGGAACCGACTTCACGGTACTTAACAACAATAACAAAATATGCTCTATTGTAGAGAATGATCCTTGTGCATTGGAAAAGAATGTTACTGTTGGATGGTGTGTTCTTTATATGTCTTTGAGGTCAAACTGATTGATTGTATTCTTTAGCTCTTCTGTAGCTTTGCTGAGCTTCTTCGTAGTTGTTCTGCTCAGCATTCTAAGTGGTGTGTTAAAGTCTTCTACTATTATTGCACACCTGTCTATTTCTCTTTTCAGTTCCGTTAGTTTGTTTTACATATTTTGGGGTTCTGTTATTGGGAATGTAAGTATTTATTATGCATAAGTCCTCTTGGTGGATTGACTCTTTAATCATTATATGAAGGGTCTTTAGAAAGTTCATGGCAATATTCCATTATCTTTTCATTCAATTTTTCCATGAACTTTTTGAATTCCCCCCTTCTTTGTATTTTTAAATGGATTTTGATTGAAGTCTATTTTATTAGAGATTATTATTGCTACTACCGCTCTCTTTTGGTTACTGTTTGCTTGATAAATTTTTTTCCATCCTTTGATTTTTAACCTATTCATGTTTTGGTCTCTAAAGTGTGTCTCTTGTAGTTAACATATTGGTGGGTCATGTTTTGTTTTTAATCCATTCTTCTACTCTCTATCTCTTTACTGGTACATTTAAACCATTTTCAGTCAGCATAATTATTGATAGGTATGAATTTACTGCTACCATTTTGTTATGCTGTTTTTTCATGATGGTAGGATTAGCACTAGACTTTGAACCGACTCGATGATATCTAAGAACAAAAACAATGGTAAGACAGACTTCTGGTGTGGTGCTGTAGGATCAGCACTGGACTACAAACCACAAGGTTAGCGGTTCAAACCCACCAGCTGCTCCTTGGAAACCCTTTACAGGGTCAATATGAGTCAGAACTAACTCAAAGGCACTTAACAACAATTGTTTTTATGTACCTCCTAATTTTCTGTGCCAAGTTCTTTTTCTTAAAAACTGACTGCTTGGTAACTGATTTCTGCTGACACGGCTGGCATGAGCCTCACCTCTGCTGCTTACTCTCAGAAGTTCCTGGCCCACCTCTGAGGAGGTCCCTGGGTTGCATAAACCGTTTGTGCTTGACTAACATTAAGCCGGGTGGTCTGAACCCACCAAGCAGTACCAGAGAGGAAAGACCTAGTACCATGCTTCTGTTAGCATAAACAAACAAACAAACATTGAGTGGATTCTGACTCACTGTGATTTTGTATGTTGTAGAGTAGGAATGCTACCTAGGATTGCTGTTGTTGTTTTTTCCATGGGGATTGTAACCCTTATGGATGCAAATCACCAGGTCTTCTGTGGTGAGTTCAAACCACTAAGCTTAAGTTAGTAGTCTAGCGCAAACTGTTTGCCTCACCGTTTGTTGTTGTTAAATACTGTAGAGTGGGTTCCAACTCATATGTAGGATTTCTGAGGAGTGGCTGGTGGGTTTGAACCACCAACATTGCATTGTTGTTAAGTACCATGGAGTCGGTTCCAACTCATAGCCACCCTGCGCAGGGTTTCCGAGGCTATAAATCTTTATGGGAGCAGAAAGCCTCATCTTTCTCCCACAGAATGGCTGGTAGTTTTGAACTGCTGACCTTGAGGTTAGCAGCCCAATTTGTAAACACTACGCTACCAGAGCCCTTTGCATTACACCAAGAAAACCCTATGGAGCAGTCCTACTTTAGAATACATGGGGCCACTTTATGACAATATGTTTGCTTGTTTGCTTTTTTAATTTAGAGGAGCCCAATACCACTAGATAGGCCTAATCATAAGAGAAGCCCACAGTGGACCAGGGCTTAGTTTCCTCCCACAGGGTTTCAACACCCCAATGAAACCACGAACGTTCGTCAGCGTCCACAAGACCTCCAAGAAGCTGTGACACCTCACCCTCCTGCAGTATACAAAGCTCCTCTAGGGGGCACTGTTGTCTCAGAGCACATGTTGGTCAAATTACTATTTAGTCTGTATTTTCCAAATATTCCACAATGAGTACACATTACTTTTGTAATAAGGAAAAATATCAAACTACTAATAAGGGAGATATTTAAAGACCAATAACACAATATCTTTCATTGTAGGTTATTGACTAAAATGCAAAAATAGCTTGTATTACATTGTAGTTTCTAGGCCATTGCTTTTTGTTTGCTTTTCTCATGATTTAAAATCCAAATTTATTTGTGTTTGCATTACAATACTAGATTATTCACTCTAGAATTTAATATTCTGGGTTTAAATAGCATTGTCCACCTAATTTTAAAGCTTCTAAAATCATTTCAGTAGGATTTTCTAGGTTTCTCAGTGAATGCTGTTATTAATGCTTCTTCCCTCTCTCTATTGTACAGAGATAAAAAAAAAAGGGTTAAAGAGATGGAAAATCTCCATTGACGAGCATCTATACACAAAGGTAAGTCAAAAAGTATTGCTACAAAATAAGAGCAACCTTCAATAAACCAAAACATCAAAATGTCAAGTTATTATTTCTCTATAGATCCTCAATCTAAATCCTTGATGTGGCGCTGAGAATAGACACTGGACTGCTGACCACAAGGTTGGCAGTTGAAACCCACCAGCCCCTCCTGGAAACCCTATGTTAAGTACCTTGGAGTCAGTTCCGACTCATAGTGACCCTACACAGGGTTTCCAAGGCGGCAAATCTTTATGGGAGCAGAAAGTCTCATCTTTCTCCCCCGGAACAGATGGTAATTTCGAACTGCTGACCTTGAGGTTAGCAGCACGATTCGTAACCACTATGCTACCAGAGCTTCCTAGGTGCAACTTTCCTGGCCTTTTGTTCCCCAATATGTTTTAAATTTTCTTAAAACTTCTTCCTAATAACCCACCCGTGATTATCTTGTGTCCTTTGGGAAATCCATCAAGATTAACCCCTTTGCAATTCTAACAAACAGTAGATGACCTCTCTGCCTTGAATTTAAGTGGCTCAGCAGATCCCCTCAGAAGCCACTGTTTTGATTGGACCTTTTTTTGGAAGGCACACTAAAGAGACTAAGACAAGTGTATTGTTGTTGTGTGCCATCAAGTTGGTTCGGGCTCACAGCAACCCTGAATAGGGTGTTCAAGGAGTGCTGGTGGATTCGAACTGCCAACCTGGTGGTTAGCTGTCTAGTTTTTGTCCTACAGAATCACATCAGGACTCCACAAGAAGACTGCATTTATAGAGTGCCTTCCACTTGACAGGTGCTGGGAATATGGAGAACAGCACAGACAAAATTCCTGCTTTCATGAAGTTCACATTCTGGTCCCTAATGGGAGAAAGCTACAAAAGAAATGGAAATAAATATGAAGGGTGCATTCTTCAGAAAGAAAATAGAATAGGGAATGATGATGTGGGGGAGCACTCCTTGAGGCTGGGGCACAAAGGCTACTTGGAGGAGGTGGTATTTAACCTGGAATCTGAATGATAAGGAACTACTGTTGAGAGGATCTGAGTTGGAGGAATTGCTTCAGGGAAGAAAACACTTAATATAAAGGCTGGCACAAATCAAGTCAGTTCAGGAAATCAAAAGGAAGCTAGTATGACTTCAGTCATAACACTAGGGAGGGGATAGGACAGGGTGAAGTCAGGAAAATAGGCCAGAATCTGGTCAAAAATGGTTTTATAAGCCAAAGTAAGGAATTGGGATTTTATTTTAGTACAAAGAGAGATGCTAGAGGATTAAACAGAGTGAAATGATCTTGATGTTGGTGGTAGTGGTGTTAAGTGCCATCAAGTCAGTTCTAATTCATAGTGACACTGATGGGTTTGAACCGCTGACCTTATGGTTAACAGTCCAGTCCTGTTCTACAGCACCACACTAGGACCTGATACCATTTTTTTTTTAAAAAAAACCCTCTTACTGGGCAAGCTTGGGAGACCATGAAGGCAGCTATTACAACAGTTGAGACCTGAGGTGATGAGGGTTTGGACAGATGGAAAGAAGAGGACAGAGCCACAACACCATTTGGAGATGGAGCTGTTGAGATCTGCTGATTTAGTCACTGTCCATGGTAGTGGTGCTGAGCATGAATCAAAGGGTAACTCCCAGCTATTTAGTTTGAGCAACTAAGAAGGTGGTGGCTTCCTATCCTGAGAGGAGAAGACTGACAAGAACATGTTTTGGATAAGGGGAGGGAAGGAATTGGCTTTTAGACAACTATTTCCTGGCTTTAGGCTTGTCACTTTCCAGCTGACAATCAGACAGATGTTTAAGGTTGATCACTTGAGCAAATTGGTCTGATGTGGAAAGGGAAAATCAAGATGGGGTTGAGCATCTAAGGTCAGCAAATACTCAGCGTACAAACGAAATGTCCGCTAAGGTGACTGACTCCAGATTATGTAAAATAATAATTACATAAAATAATTAAGTAAAATAAAATAATAAGCATCCAGATTATGTAAAATAGTTTAATTCTAAGCAGGCAGTTATTGCTCATTTGACCACACTTCTTGGCAGAACTTTCTGCTATTTTCTTTAAATATTTATATTTTGATATATGTTCACATGGATTGAGAACAGATCCATTATATGGATTCTAAATATCTATTTTAATGTTTCAGCATCCATGACATTTAAATAAATGGGGTGTCATCATTAGCTGCTTTGGAGTTGGCCCCCAACAAAAAATGACCCAGTGTATAACAGAAAAAACTGCTATCTGGTCTTGCACCATGCCCATCATCGGTTCCAAATCAGAACATGTCATCCACAATGCTGTCACCAGGGTTGGTGTCTACCAGTGCAGTGACTGAGGGTGTCAACATTCCCACCCCATGGACCCCTCTTGTACCAGACCATACAGAATCCTTAGTGAAGTCTGTTGTCAGTTCTAATCATAGAATAATATGTGATACAATTGTAAATTGTTTAAATGTAATATTCCTTAGATTATATGAATACTAACAAATGAAACTGTTTTATAAAATCTTTCGATATTGAATTAAATACTAATAGTTAAAATGTTCTTAGTAACAGGCCTTTTTAAAAATTTTCTCCTTCTTCCCCTTAAATTACTACTTCATTCTCAGAAAAAAAGTTCTTGACATAGCTTCATAAATACTTCTTACCACAGTATTTTGGCTAAAACACCAATGAAATAGACAAAATTTCATTAAAGGCTAAACCAAAAATATCTGTGAAGTCTTTTTTTGGGGGGGGAAATTTTTATTGCCAATTGAGTGCAGGTTTACTGAGCAGATCATCAGTTTTACATTCAACAAATCATATACTTTGTTTCATCTGAGTGATTGCTGTGCCCTCCCTGTAACACCCCACGGCCTCCCTCTGGATCTGGTTTGCAGTGCACTTCCCTGCCCATCCTTCTGAACTTTGTCCTTAGGTAAATGTTGTTCTTTTAATCTTGAATGGTTGACCATTCCATGGTAAGCATACCTTACTAGTGTTGTCTCCACTCTATACTTATCTCCTGCTGGGCTGAAAATTAGGCCATCAGAGTGAGTTCTGTTCCAGCCCCAAAGAGTAGCTGAGGGCATCAGGTTCCTCTGGTCTCTTTCTAAATAGTAAGTCTGATCTTTTTTATAACTTTGGGTTTTGTTGCATATTTTCTCCCATTCTATCCTGGACCTTCTTATGTATAAGAAGTCATCTTAGAACCAGACAGTAGGTTAGCTTCACTAGCAAAAAAATAAAGATCTGCCTAGAGCATTATGCTCTTTTAAAAACAAACTAATGTGGAATCAAATTGCCAAGAGCAATTAAAAAACTTTGATGGGCTCTTACAGGGCAGTGAGTTTATGTTAATGAGGGAGGAACAGCTAGAAAAGGAAGGTGAGAATGGTTGTACAACTCAGTGTCCCTAAATTGTACATGTAGAAATTGTTGAATTGGTGCATAGTTTGCTGTATATGTTTTCAACAACAACAAAATTAATTCATTAATTTTAAAACAATCAGTGACTGTGGAAACCCTGACAGCGATGGAAACAACAAAGCATGCTTGTTGGGCAGCAGGAAAAACTTCCAGATCCCAGTCATCAGTGTAACTGAGCCATAATGTCTGTTCTGATTGCAGCACACTGTTGGGAAGTGCTGTGGAGTCAGGTCTGACTCATAGCAACCCTGCTTAGGGTTTCCAAGGAGCGGCTGGGGAGTTTCAGTCACACACCTTGCAGTTCAAACCTACCTTCCAGTCTAGTGCTTACCCTGCAGTTTTATACCAGGACCCTAAAAAGCACATTTTGTTATTGTTAAGTGCTTTTGAGTCAGTTCCGACCAATAGCAACCCTTAGAAGGTTCAAATATTAAATTTGCATAGAGTTTTAACCTGGTAGTATCCTAATACCTGATAAGTGGGGATTACAAAAATGTTTTGTTGTTATAAATAACTGCAGGGATAATTTTATTTTAAAAATTAATGCCTTCTGCTGAAACACTCCACAAAAACGTTATAAACAGCCATTTTGGTGTCACTGCATCTGACAGCATCATCTGGTACAATCCACAGCCCCAGAATCTCCAGCAATGCCACCAACGTTCCACAGCGTTTTCATTGGCTGATTTTGAGAAGTAAATGGCCAGGCCTTTCTTCATATTCGGAAAGCTCCATTGATACCTGTTCAACATCGTAGCAACACGAAAGTCTCCACTGCTCGTTGAAAGAGATTCAAACCTGGATCTCCTGCACTGAAGGTGAGAATTCCCACTTCTGCTGCCCCCTTGTAGTGAGCATATGCTCTGAAGTTTAAAAATAAGAAATTCTGAGATGAAGGTTAAGAAATGGTAAAGCTGTAAACAGGTCTTAAAATCAAAATATTTTCAGTTCTTCAAAGTCCCAAAGTATAAATAAATGCTTTAGCATTTGATTCCAAAGCTGGGAAAATTTGAAGTAATACTTATAGATCCTGAGTAATTATAATCTTTAATCATGACCGCCTCCTCTTCACTATTGTGTGTGGTTTTGTTAATCATTAAATAGAGCCTTCCAGTAGATGGACTCTCACAACTTCCGTCTCCTTTTGGGAAATTAGACCTGTGCCCCCCAGAAAGCTCTTTGCATATTGGGTTTTTCATTGAGAGTCAAATTCTCCAGAGAACTGAGGGGGCTTCAGTTAGGCCCTTGAAGGGGTAGAAGCTACAGAAAGCATGAGGGATATAACCTGGACACAGAGGGATGGAACAGGATGCCGCAGAGTCGTACAGCAAAGTCAGCATATCCTAAAATCTCCAGGACAAACACCCAGGGAGGAACTATCTGGGCATTACCTTCATCTGCTACTTCTTTCCCCAGGGTTGTTCTGTAAGTTCCCTATACCCATAAGAAGGAAAACAGAGCTTGGAGAGTTATTGAACAGCAGAATTTAAAAGTATTTCTTCATACATTCGAGCAGCCAAGACATGGGTCAAGGAAAACCCTCATGACATGTAGAACATAATTTGAGACGCACTGATCCAGGACTGCTCAACATCGAAATGGCCTTCTGGACTTTACAGTACCCATCAGCCTGGTGTGGCACTGTGGGTTCATGTGCTGGTCTGCAAGGTCAGTTTGTTCCACAAGGTCAGTGGTTCAAGCTCACCAGCTGTTCCACAGAAACCCTATATAGCGTTATTAGTCGGAACCCACTCGACGGCGCTTGTCAACAAGAATCAACTAATAGCTGTTGAGTTGATTCTTACTCATGATAACCCCAAGTGTTGTTGTTGTTGTTGTTAAGTGCCATCGAGTCGGTTCCGACCCATAGCAACCCTGTACAACAGGGTTTCCGAGGGTGTAAATCTTTACGGGAGTAGAAAGCCTCATAAGTGTATCAGAATAGAATTGTGCTCCATAGACTTTAAAAAAAAAATGTTTTATTATGAATTATATGATAGTTTACATGGGAGAACATTAGTTTTACATTCATCCTATCGTATATAGTTTCATTGCCATGGTTACAATCCCCTCCATTCATCATCAACCAACCAAAGGGTATACCCTACAAGCCAGCGCCCCCGGTCATCAGCACACAGTCCCTCTCCCTTTCTGGGTCTAAAGTACCCAGCCACTCTATCTCTCCACGTCATCATCTTTACCTCCATCTCTGGCATCACTGCTTCTCTGGGTAGGGTCCTGCATTCCTCTCTTCTCCCTTGATGGTCCCAAGGACCTCCGCTCCTAGACTGCAAACACGCCCCTCCTTGCTTCAAAATGTCTACCTTTACATTTCCAACCCTCACAATCAGTCCTGATAACAATTATTCACTATTGTATCACAAGAGACCTATCTGCATTTCATTTCATCAGCCCCGCCTAGACAGATTGGATACTACTCAGGGGAGATTCTACCTTCCTCCATGGCCTCTGGATCTAGGTACCCTCTTGAAAGCTTGTAAGCCAGTCACTTCTTGTCTTTGTAGTGCCCCCCCTCCCCATTTTGGGTAGCTAATGTCCAAGTTGCCCATCCCTGTCTACTCTGTGTATGGAGGGTGGGAATGATCCTTACTGTAAGGATTTGTTTCCACTTTTGAGCTATTGCATCCTTAGGTGTAGGTCAAGTTCATCACATTGTATCAGATTACTCTTTTTTTCTTCCCTCTTCTTTTTTCTTCTGCTTGATCTCTGATCATCCAGTCATTGAAGCCAAGTCAAGTGGGTATTATCTGCATGTATGGGTGTTCTTGTGTATATGCCCTCTCTTTTTATCAGCTGAATGCTTCACTCTCCACTGTAGTCCTCTGTGGCTATGTCGCTGACTCTGGGCCCAAGAGTCCCCTGGTCTTGCCACACTGCTGATGGCTCGTATTTCTTCTGGGTAAATACCAAGTAGAGGAATTGCTGGATCATAAGGTATTTCTATTTCCAACCTTCTGAGGAAGCGCCATATTGCTTTCTAGAGAGGTTGGACCATTTTGCAATCCCACCAGCAATGCAGGAGTGTTCCAGTCTCTCTACATCCCCGCCAGCATTTATTGTCCTCTAGTTTTTTTATCTTTGCTGTTATTGCTGGTGTGAGATGGTATCTCATTGTTGTTTTGATTTGCATCTTTTTAATGACTAGTGATAAGGAGCTCTGGTAGCGTAGTGGTTACAAATCGGGCTGCGAACATCAAGGTTAGCAATTCGAAACTATCAGCTCTTCCACGGGAGAAAGAAAAGGCTTTCTGCTCCCATAAAGATTTACAGCCTCGGACACCTTGTAAAGGGTCGCTATGAGTCGGAACCGACTCCATGGCACATAACAACAACAACAACCCCTCCTGGAGTCCTGGTGTGGCAGAGTGAGTTAATGCGCCAGACTGCAAAGATGTTTGAACTGCAAGGTCGGTGGTTCAAGCTCACCAGCTGCTCCTTGGAAACCCTATATAGGGTCGCTATGGGTCGGAACTGACTCAAAGGCACTTAACAACAACAACAACAACCCCTCCTCGTGTGGTGCCTTAGGATAAACACTCGACTTCAAAGTCAGTTTGAACCACTGACCGCCACTCCGCAGAAACCCTAACAGGGTCGCTAAGAGTCGGAGCCGATTAGACAGCACTTAACAACAACAACAACAAATGACAACAAATACCATTTTGGTCTCTGGAAGATAAGCTATGGGGAACTAACTCGACAGCACACAACAACAACAGACTCTTCTAAAACCAACTGACCCCATTAGCAACCCTATGGGACAAAATAGAATTGCCCCATAAAGAACCACGGGTAGGTTTGAACTGCCGATCTCTTGGTTAGCAGATGAGTGCTTTTAACAACTGTGCTATCAGGTTTCCTTAGGAATACCCTTACTACTGCATTTAAGATCCCAAATGTCACTTCCAACACCCACAGTCCTCATCCCCATAACCATTATTCAGTTCTTTTTTGTTTTTTTTCCTTTGTTTTTTTTTACCGAAACACTTCTCAATTTCTAATATATAATATCATGTAGTCATCTGCCATGTGCAGTAAGAAAGTACATTAAAATATCAGTTGACATCCTACCCTCCACCCCTAAGTGGATCAAGTGTGAAGCTCTAAGAGTACTTGAAAGGTCTGAGGCCACAGAGGGTTAAATTAACCTACCTTCCATTAAGTGTTCACCTTGTTTGAGATTCTGATAGAGAGAAGTTAGAAAAGTTTTGTTGTTTTTTTTTCATCCTTTGTGATAAAACTTCAGTGTTACCTTGTCTGAGTATGCAGTGTGGAACTTTGAAACAGTCTAGCTGTAATAAAATACTGAACATTGTGGGAAAACCCCCAAAACTTCTAATCCAGGGAAGCAAATCCCATGAGGTGTTTGGTTGTACATAAGCAGCCTCAGCAGCCGCCCTTCCCCCCATTGTTGTGTCTATAACACAACTTTTGCTAGTTTACTTTTTGACACGTACATAACTTATCGGCAACAGTTAATGTAAGCGACTGTGTAAACCTATCCTTAATCCATCACTAGCTCTCTTTCCCCATCCCCTCTCCTGCCCCTGGTAATCATGGATAAACTCTGGTCACTGAACATTTGCCTTTCCTTGTCTCTTTATATTTGTTGTTATTAAATGCCATAGAGTTGGTTTGGACTTATAGCAATCCTTTATTGGATTTCTGAAGCTTTAACTCTTGCAGGAGCAGAAAGCCTCATCTTTCTTCCATGTAGTGATGGTGGGCTCGAACTGCCAACCTTTGGTTCATAGTCCAGTGCTTTTCCTACGGAGCCTCCATGCTCTCGTGTCTTTTTTTGTGTGTGTGGATTTCTTTGTGGACTTTTATTTTATTGTGGATTGAGTGAAAGTTTACAGTGCAGATCTTCAGTTTTACATTCAACAAATCATACACCTTGTTTCATCACAATGATTACAGTTCCCTCCATGTACCATCAGTTAACAGTATTTCTATTCACTTTAGCCCCCCTTTTTTAAAACAACAACAACAACACTCAGGCATGTATAGTAATTTACACCACCAAGGTGTAAATTCTGCAAGTCTGCCTCCTGCCCACTCTTCCCATGACTCTAGAGTCCTCAGCTGCTCCCCATCTCCATGTCCCCATCTCTGCCTCCATCTCTGGTGTCTGCTTCTCTGGATAAGGTCCCGCATTCCGCTTGTGCGCTTCTCCCTTGATGGTGCTAGGGTCCTTTGTTTCTGGACGGTAAAATGAACTACTCCCCCATTTTTGTTACAAAACATCTACCGACAATTGTTACAGTCTCAATTAGTCATGATAATAATTACTTACTATTGAATCATAAGAATCTTATCCCTATCTCTTTTAACCAGACCCATCTAGACAAGATGAAAACTATTTGGTGGGGATTCTTTCTTCCCCCATACACTCTTAAACTAAACTCCCTCTTGAAACATTGTAAGCCAGTCACTTCGTGCCTTTATCACCCCCTCGTTTTAGGTAGCCAATGTCTAAAGTGCCTGTCCCTATCTACCCTGTGTACAGTGGGGATAGCATTGATACTTGATGTGAAGACTCCTTCTCTTTCTCTTGGTATTTAGAGTTACTATATCCATGAATATAGGCCAGGTTCATCAAATTGTAGCAATTTACCCTTGTTTCCTTTATCATTTTTTTTTTTTCCTTTAATTTTCCTCTAGTCGAGCTCTGATTATCAAGCCATCAAGGCTAGGTCAGATGGGTACTGTCTGCAAGTTTGGGTGTTCTTGTGCATCTCCCCTCACTTCATATCAGCTGGATACTTCATGCTCAGCTCTAGCCCTTGGTGGCTATGTCCTTGTCCATGGGCTCAAGTCTCCCCAGGTCTCACCACACTTTGGACCAACCAGCCCTTCTTCTTTCTCTTGTCTCCAGGTCAACAGGAGTTTATGGACCGTGGTTGAACTCAGCCCATTTCTTCATTGCCACCTTTTGCCTTCTTCCACTCACCAGTAGACCAATGTGGTCGCCAGTAGCTTACATGCTTGTTTGCATATTCCCTTTGAGTTTCAGTCTTAGATGGGGGTTGTCCTGAAGGAACTTGATTGCTTACCTTGATGGCTTCCCAGTGAACAACTTGCTTATTCTTGTAAGTAGCCAGTTATACTGACATTTTTATTTTGGGTTTGTCCTGATGATCTTTCTTTGAAGCTGTATCGTCTGTCACTCTAGCTGTTCTAGGCTGGTCTGCTTGTCCTTTCTAGTGGGAGTGTCCCACCTCAGAAGGTTCTGGATGGGACTCAGAATTCCACCTAAAGCCCTATACTCTGCAAAGTCTCCACAAGAGGCCTATTTCACTGGGCAACTTTTAGAAGCCCTTTAAGGCATTCCACTCAGTTATAGGCTTAAGATGGGCTTACACATTTTCTGTAATCATGTTTCCCAACATTCCTTTCTATCCCACTCAAATGTCTATTTTACAACAGTAGGCAAGGGAAGCCAGTATTCATAAGACAGTCATGCATCTTACTATTATTTCCCCTCTTCAAAGTATGCCTAGATCTCTGTATCACAGAGCCCTGTTGTTCCAAGGTTGAGTATGCATCACTATTTACCTCTGTCCCACTTAGGTCATGCAAACCTGTCTCAGTATTCCCCTATCTACCTGTTGTTCTTCTGCCTCCTCCCTTTCTTGTATTTCCCTCCTTAACACCCAAACTATACTGTGTCTGCCCTTACCCTGAGCTCCACCATCACTTCCCTCCACCTCTCTTTAAACCCCCTACCCCAACCCCACTGTTGTGGTTACCTTATATTCCATTAACTTTTCCCTCTATTTAAGACAGTTTATTTTATCCTGTAATCTACCTGACCTTCTCACCACCTGAATCTCTGTTGCTCTGTGTTTACCTTCTTTCACACTGTAATTGTTTAGGTCATAGACTAGACTCCCAGATCCTCTGAATTTGTTCTTATAGTTTTATTCTGTTCTCAACTCTTCCATTTATTGATTGAGTTTTAAGTGATGCTGCCACGAACATCAGTCTCTGGTTGTCTGTCCTTATTGGTTCTCAGTCCCCAGAACTCCCTTTAGGATGTTTTTCATAGCAGGGTTGGCTTTGGCAAAATCCCTTAGTTTCTGTTTATCTTCGAATGTTTTGATTACACCATCATATTTGATTGACAGCTTTGCTGGGTTGAGGATTCTTGGTTGGCAGCTTTTTTCTTTCAGGGTTTTATATATGTGTCCCCATTGCCTTCTTGCTGCATGGTTTCTGTTGAGATCAAGCTTAATCTGATTTGCTTGCCTTTGTGTGTTATGCTTCTTTTTTCCCTAGCTGCTTTCAGGATTCTGTCCTTATATTTGATTTCAGAGAGTTTAATTATTATATATCTTGGTGATTGTCTTTTAGGGGCTATCCTTTCTGGGGTTCGTCGAGCTTCTTGAATGCTTAATCTTTTCACTTTTCAGGCTGTTAGGAAAATTTTCTTTCAGAAGCTCTTCAACTATCTCCTTTGTGGACTTGTGTGATTGTTCCTGTTCTGGAATGCTGATAATTCTTAAGTTATTCCTCTTCATGTTGTCCAACATGAATCTTAGACCTTCTTCAGATTTTTTTAATCCTTTTTTGTGCTTGCTCTTCTATCTTAGTAGTGTTGAGAGATTTATCTTCTAGCTCACTAGTTCTCCCTTCTATCTCTTCAATTCTACTCCTTTGCCCTTTCAGTGTATTGTCCATTTCTAATATTCTATTATTAATCATTTGGACCTCTTTTTTGTAGGTTTTGAATTGTTTCCAATGCTGTATCTATCTTATTTGATTGTTTCTGTAGCGCTTTCTTGACTTCTTCCTTATTTTTCTCAACTCCATTGTATTTTGATACATTTTATAATCATTTTTCTGAATTCCTTCTCCAGCATTTCCAAAGCCTGTCCATCTTCCAGTATGGAGTGAAGGTTTACCTCCAGATCATTTGTCTGAGTTATTTTATCTTGTTTCTGGACATGTGCTGATATGGTCATCTGTTTTTGTTTTTGGGGCCTATTCAGGAGTTATCTGTGGTCTTAATACTTAGATTGGGTGTGTATTTTGGTATTTTTTATGCTTTCTGATTGCCTCCAGGTAGATGTGATCAGGAAATGGGCTTCCCTTTTCATTCTTCTTCCTGAGAAATTTCAAGATGCCACTGTTGGTCATTGTGACGTAACTCAGGATTTCATTTTCAGTCTGTTTCTTTTTTAGTCTGCCTGTCCTGCTTCACAACCCCTTTTCAGGCCTTATTCCTAGTGATAAGCAGTTCAGGGCAGGCTGTGGCCATTTTGTACTGCCATTTGGTTTTAAGTGGAAACTGTCACTTTAAATTTTGAGGAGATCTGTGTGCATGCGTAGTAGAACCCTCTGGGGTAGGGGAGTGTCCACTTGCTCAGGCACCCCTATAGTCACCAGAATGGAGGTGCGCAGACTGTGAGAGACCAGTGAACAGATAAAAAAAAAGAATGTCGACACCTTTATCTCTGAAGTTGTGTCAGGTGTCCGTGTTGCTCTGATCCGTCCCCTGCTTGGTCTCTCCCAAGATGGTGGCTGTGGGAGCAGCTGAGTGTCTTGAATTAGAAAGCAATGGATTTCTTGCTTCTGCTACAAATTCCAACCTTCTAAATATTCCTTTATATGTGGTTCAGAGTTCTGGCACCCATCCCCTGAGCCTGCTTGGTCTGGTATTCTGTGCTGTTGCTGACGGAGCTCCTCACTGCACTTCTACCCAATCCGCCATATTGTTTGTTCTCCCCTTTCTATCTTCTTTTGATGCTTTCTGCGTTATTCAAGAATTTGCTAGAGAATCCTTCAATAATGAAAGTCAAGTCTTGATTTTTTTCTTCAGTTCCCTTAGCTTGAGAAATGCTGAGTGTGTTCTTCCCTTTTGGGTCTCTAACTCCAGATCTTTGCACATTTCATTGTAATAGTTGACTTTGTCTTCTTGAGCTGACCTTTGAAATTTTCTGTTCAGCTCTTGTACCTCCTTGTTTCTTCCATTTGCTTTAGCATCTCTACACTGGAGAGTAAATTTCAGAGTCTCTTCTGACATTTTGATCTTTTACTTCTTTCTCTTGTCTTCTTAATGACTTTTTGCTTTCTTCAAGTATGATGGTCTTGATGTCATCTCACAACTCTTCTGGTCTTCGATCTTTAGTGTCTAATGTATCAAATCTGTTCTTCTGATGATCTCTAATTCAGGTGGGATAGATTCAAGGTCATATTTTGGCTCTGATAATCTTATTTTAATTTTCTTCAGTTTCAATTTGAATTTACATATGAGCAATTGATGGTCTGTTCCACAAACTGCCCCTGGCCTTGTTTTGGCTTATGATATGGAACTTTTCCACTGTCTCTTTTAGCAGATGTAGTCAATTTGATTTCTGTGTATTCCATCTGGTGAGGTCCATGTGTATAGTTGTCTCTAATGGTGTTAAAAAAAAAGCTATTTGAAATTAACAAATCATTAGTTTTGCAGAATTCTCTCATTTGATTTCCAGCACCATTTCTATCACCAAGGCCATATTTTACAGTTGCTGATCCTTCTTCTTTGTTTCCAACCTTTGCATTCCAGTTGCTAGTGATGATCAATATATCTTGATTGCATGTTTGATCAATTTCAGATTGAAGAAGTTGGTAGAATGCTTCTATTTCATCCTCACTGGCTTTAGTTGTTGGTGTAGAAATTTGAATCATAGTGGTATTAATTTGTCTTCCCTGCAGGTGCATGGATATTATCCTATCACAGACAGTTGTACCTCATGACAGATCTTGATATGTTCTTTTTGATGATGAATGCAATACCATTCCTCTTCAATATGTTATTCCTGACATAGTAAACCATAGGGTTATCAGATTCAGTGATTAAATATTTGGAAGTAGTTTGTCACTTCTTCTTCCTAGTCTGTCTTTGTCTGGAAGCGCATCTGAAACCTGTCCACCATGGGTGATCCTGCTGGTATTTAAAATACCAGTGGCATAGCTTCCAGAATTACAGCAACTCTCTAGCCACCACAATACGTCAAACTGACAGATGAGGTGTGGAGTGAACAACAGCATTGCCATGCTAATCCATTGAATAAACATTTTTTAAGTGCCTTCAATGTGACTTTTTTACACAAGTTAACTGTTTTCCACTGGGGAAGAAGGTGAGCAAAAACAAAGAAGGCCCTTGATCCCAAAGAAGATAGGATCTTTCTTGAAATCACATTCCTAGTAATATGCCTCAACAGACTTTTAATGGTATAACATGTAACCAAAAATCCAATATCTAGAGATGAAAATAGTCTTGTTGTTAAGTGCCATCAAGTCAGTTCTGACTCATAGCGACTCTGTGTAGGGTTTCCAAGGATCAGCTGATGGGTTTGAACTGCTGACCTTGTGGATTGCAGTCCAGTACAGATCCTAGAGTGCCACAGCAGGAGTCTTAGATAGAGACAAATAATAATGCATAGAGCTATTTCCATGGTGCCAACATGAAAACAGTCAGTGTCATTTCCAACAGTACGGAAGTTGTCTAGTAAGTCTTGGTCATTCATAAGAACCTTTTTCCAAGAAGTTTTCAGTATTATGAATACTTAAATTATAATGTTAAAATGAGAAAAACACACTACTTAATGGAATGTGTTTCTAAGTATGTAAAATCATATGTCTAAAATATTATGTAGATATTCTAGGGTTGTTGTTGCCGTGTGCTGTTGAGTTGGTTTCAACTCATAACAACCCTGTATACAGTTTCTGAGAGTGGCTGGTGGATCTGAACTGAACCGTTTGGCTAAGCAGGATAGCAGCACAATACTTATCCTACTTTGCCACACCAGGGTGACCCATATGAAATTAACATTTTATAGGTCAAAATAATCAAATATCAATATTTTCACAATAGAAAAATATCTGAAAGGCAATAAGGCAAAATGTTAACAGGATTATTTCCTGATTGTGGGATCATCATCAATTTTCATTCTGTTCTTTATCCTTTTCTGCATTTTTTTTCAGTTTTCAACAATGTTCCAAAACCCCCCTGGGGTTTCTGAGACAGGAAATCTTTACAGAAACAGAAAACCTCAGTTTTCTCCTGTGGAACTGTTATGGGTTTGAACTGCTGACCTTTCAGTTAACAGTCCAACACGTATCCCACTACACCACCAGGGCTCCTTCAACAATGTATATATATTACTTCTGTAATGAAAACATTACTATAAAATAAAAAGGGAACAAATATTCCCCTTTTAGCCGCTTGACTAAATCATAATGCTTGGTGCACTCTACTTGAGAACCTGCAATTCGTCATGCCAATAACTGCAGCCGATGAGGCAACGGACTATAAATCCATTTTATACAGACTGTAAAAGATACTCCACTCAGAAAGAGATTTCAAGATAGTAACCTAAAGTAGGAAGTTGGTTCCAATAAAATGAATGTGAGACCCTTGGCGCTCTGTGTAATGGTTCATGATTGTAGTATCATGACTGTAAATAGGTTTCTAGGACTGGCTCAGAATATTTCAGAGTGAGTTGCATGAACTTCTTCAGGGCTTGGAACCAGTTCATTTTGGTTTGACTCCCTAATAAGAATTTGTTTTTCCACTCCAGATATACTGAATCAGAATCTCATTTTTAAAGTTCCCTGGATGATTCTTACGTACACACATATACCTGCGCTTCTATCTAGAAGAATCACCTGGGGATCTTGAAAATGTAGACTCTGATTGAGTATATCTGGGGTGAAAATGCAAATTCTCAGCAGGGGCCTGACCTGGAATGAACCATTTCAAAATCCTGAATTATTCATTGATGATCTCAAGTACATCCAAAGCATTTTTTTTGCGGAGGGAAAAACCCAGAATATTTTTTAAAAGGGAAAGTACATGATCAAGTTCTGGCTCTTGAGGACAATGAGGGTAAGTTTTATATAACTCTAAATATGGTGCTTTTTTTTTTTTTTTTTAATGGAAAGTTTGAAACAAATAATCAATCCTTCATCGGTCAATACCGATGAATGATCACATCTATGAATATAGCCAAGAACAATGCAGAAACAAATATTTAAATAAAACAGGTTCTCTTTCAAACCTTAATACTTACAACTTAATACTGGTCCTTTCATACTTAAATTTTAACTTTGTAAATTGTTGATATATATACTTTTTCATGAGAGCTTACAATATACTAGGCACTATGTTTTGATACTTGCTGGCACTAAACAGCAACAATATTGATACTAGGATTAGATTAGTGAGCAAAATGGACCAATATGTTACAGTCCAGTGGCAGAGACAGACAAACGTACAAATAAATGCACAGTTACCCACTGTGAGAACTGATAGGAAATGAAAGAACTGGAGTCAATAAGAAAGAATTAGGAGGACTGGAAAGGTCTCTCTGAAGAAGGGATATTTAAACAAGGTGGATGGGTGGGATGAAAAGCTTCTCAGGCTTCTGAAAAGCATGCAAGATATAGGAAGGCTTTGACCCAAAGGAAAAATTCTCGAGGTACTTAATATGGTTAGAGTCTTCTTGAGTAAGGCAAAGAGACAAGAAATGGTGTTGGTGAGTGTGGTAGGTAATGTTTTGTGTCAATTTGGCTGGGCCAGGATTTTCAGTGGTTTTGTGGTTAAAAGGTAGTAATGACTTCTATGATGATCTCTAAGATGATGTAATCAATCCCATGATGTAATCTGATGTGACCAGCCCTCACCTGATGTAATTATCCTCTGTGTTGTAAATCCTCATTTCCATGATTTTAATGAGGCCAGATGTAATCTACAGGATTAGGTTGTATCATGAGTCAAGCTCATATTAAATATAAAGGAAATTAAACAAGGAAGCTTGTTTAAACAAGCAGTGTGATTAACCACACTGAGTTTAGTATCTGAAGTTGTTGTTTTTTTTCATTTGGGTCAGGAAGTTCCTATATCTTGCATGCTGTTCTCTCCTGCTCTTCCTGGACTTCAGCTTAAACAACCATAATGTTCTCCCTAAAAGATTGAGTCTTCCTGGTGACATGTCCAAAGCAAGCCAGTCAGGCACTATTGTATTATAATCGATAAGAGTTTTCTTGATTAATTTTCAGAAGTAGATCACCAGGCCTTTCTTCCAAATCTATCTTAGTCTGGAAGTGCTGTTGAAATCTGTTTACCAGGTGTGACCCTGCTGATATCTAAAATACTGGTGGCTTACTTTCAAGCATCATAACAATGCATAAGCCACCACAGCATGACGGAGTGACAGATGGGTGGTGAAAAATGGGAATAAAGATAGCCATTATATTTTTTACTTTGACAAGGCAGGATAGGCAATAATAAAATGGTATTCTTCTGAATAGCAAGCTTTATTTTTTAAATCTAAAGGCAGTCAATACTGTGATCGATGCACTTAGTTATTATGATGACATAGAGTATATAAAATATTAAGCATTTCTAATATTTAATTCATTTCAATCATACCAGTCTGTCAAGATATAATAGATCAACTGAAGTGTACAAACAACTCCCTTCAAACATTCTCTATTGAACTAGTCTTAGCTTTTTTATATACACATGGAACTCGAAAATTGTCTCTAAATTAGCATAGCTAGTCACTCATTATTTCTAAGAACAACACACAAAATGCCACCATAACAGTTGTTGAGTACTTTTTTATGCAAAACTGATGCTAGTGACAGACTTTGAAGTGTGTAATTTGTCTCAACACGTGTCATTTTGTTTGTAAAAACTTCAAGGAGTGAAGAATGAAGTTTGGAAAAGTTATTTCTTTTGTCTCCTGGCAGGGTAGAAATCAATGGGATATAAGCAACAGCAGAATTATATGATGGTCTATAAGATTTATAATTGTTACTATTTTTATGGAAGAAAATAAAAGACATTTCACTGTACCAGCTCCCTCTGACAAGCAGTAAGAAGTGAAGAATGAGTATACCAAATAAACGTACTGCAATTTAGGTTTAATTTTATGATGCAAGATTTTGTAAATGGGAGCAGATTCCTTAGACAACTACACAGCCAGCTCAGTTCTCCTTGTTCCACTGTAACTTTGAAAAGAAACCCTGTAAGCAAACAGTAGGATCACCTCTGTCTGCTGACTCTCTGGGATCTACCCGGGATGCGTCCCAGCAGGTCACATCCAATTCCACTTGGACATTTCTGCTTCAGCCTCTGTCCTCAGCTCAAAGACACAAGAAACTGTAAGACACAACTACTTAGAGACTCAAAATCTAGTGTGAAAATAGATTATGGAAAGAACAAGGTAAATCCTCTATAGTTATGAGGACAGAAGGCTGTCAATTGTGCAGGGCAATGAAGGAAACAGGAAGCTGATAGGCTGAACTTCAGGGACTTGTTAGTGGGAAAAAGGAAGCAGGAAAGGGGACAAAGATGGGTAATAGTCCAAGTTGCTTTGATTCTATTCTCTCCTCCTTGGTTGTTGTTACATGCCATCCAGTTGATTCCGACTCAGCAACTGGTATAGGAGTTCCAAGGGGCCATTGTTCAAACCCATCTTGTGGTCCAGTGCTTTTTCCTACAGCACCACACCAGGACTTTATTTGGATAGCACTAACTTCTCATTCCTTGTGAGTCGGTCATAATGCATTTGCAGGTAAGACAGCTTTCTCCAAAGTCTTGGAAGAACAGTTAGGAGACCAAAGATACTAGGACCATTTCATTCTTGTCCCTGGCAGGCGTTTAATCAGATAAGGGATAGGAAGACCTGGCCCTCTCATGACCCATCAGGAAACTTGGAAGAGTCAGTCCATCTTCACCATCCTCACTAAGTCACTGAAGCTTTATCTGAGCCTGCAGTACAGGGAAGCTCTCTACTCCATCCGATCCCTTCCTTCCTTTCCACAGACATCTACCTTAAAGGAACACCCTAGTGAACCTCCAACATGTGAATTTCCACCTCAGAGTTGGTTTCCCAGGGAACATTACTATACCTTCCCCCTGGTTTGACTTCCAGGTACTTTTCAGTCAGCGTAGCTTGTCCTTTCCTAGCACTTTTTTCATGCAACCCTTTCTCCTGACAGTATCCCCATGAAAACCCAGGAAATGGAGAAATGGGGCAGATGATGCAGGCCTAAGAGAAAAGGACAAAGATGATTAATGAGAACTGGGAATTGACTGTACCTAAAAATGTACCAGCTTCTTGTCATGATTCTCAGTGTTTGACTGCAAGTATGTGATGATTCCCTATGATGTGGTCCTGATGTGATAAACCTATAAAAGACTAAGGGTAGACTGAACTACCCTTAATCACATGTTTTATTGTGAATTACGTGATAGTTTACATGGGAAAAGATTAGTTTTATATTCATCCTATCATATATCGTTTCATAGACATGGTTACAATCCCCTCCATGCATCATCAAACAACCAAAGAGTATACCCTACAAGCTTGCCCCTACCTCATCAGCACAGAGCCCCTCTCTGAGTCTAAAGTCCCCAGCCGCTCCATCTCTCCACGTCATCGTCTCTGCCTCCATCTCTGGCATCACTACTTCTTTGGGTAGGGTCCCGCTCTCCGCTCTTCTTCCTTGATGGTCCCAGGGACCTCTGCTTCTAGACTGCAAAGTTAATCACTCCCCTCCTTGCTACAAAATGTCTACCTTTATATTTCCAACCCTCACAATTAGTCCTGATAACAATTATTCACTTTTGTATCACAAGAGACCTATCTGCATCTCCTTTCATCATCTCCGCCTAGACAGATTGGATACTACTCAGTGGAGATTCTACCTTCCTCCATGCCCTCTGGATCTAGGTTACCTCTTGAAAGCTTGTAAGCCAGTCACTTCTTACCTTTGTAGCCCTCCCCCCCAATTTTGGATAGCCAATGTCCAAGTTGTCTACTCTGTGTATGGAGGGAGTGAGAATGATCCTTGCTGTAAAGATTTGTTCCCTCTTTTGAGATACTGAATCCATAGGTGTAGGTCAAGTTCATCAAATTGTATCAGATTACTCTTTTTTCTTCTCGTTGAGCTCTGATCATCCAGTCATTGAAGCCAAGTCAAGTGGGTATTATCTGCAAGTGTGGGTGTTCTTATGCATATGCTCTCTCTTCTTATCAGTTGGATGCTTCACCCTTCACTCTATTCCTCTGTGGCTCTGTCACTGACTCTGGGCCCGAAAGTCCCCAGGTCTTGCCACACTGCTGGCCAACCAGGTCTCCACCAGGGTTCACAGGAGTCTATTGAACATTGTAGGGCTTAGCTCACTGCTTCCTTGCTGTTTTTCCCTCACTTCCCCTTATTGGTGATGAATGTGGTCACCAATCAGAGCATGTATTCCCATTGAGTCTTAGTCTTGGAAGGGGGTTTGCTGTGAGGGGACCCTATTACTTGCCTTGATGCTCCTGGGTGAGCAACTTGCTTGTTCTTGTAGTAATCAGATGGTCTGCCTATATTGTTTTGTATTTTTACTGTCGGTCTTTCTTTCAAGAAGTAACTTCTGTTTTTCTAGCTACTCCAGGCTGGTGTGCTTGTCCTTTCAAGCGGAAATTTCCCACCTCTGAAGATTCTGGGTGCTGTTCATGATTCCATCTATGGTCTTATTTAATGCAGAGGCTCCGCAGGAAGCCTCCTTCACTGGACACATTGTAGCCCCATTTTAGGTATTCCAATCAGTTATAGGCAGAAGACGGACTTAGGAGCTTTTTGTGGTGATATTTTGGTGATTCCTTTCTCCCCTGATCCCTCAAGTGTCTATTTTATAATGGTATGCAAGGGAAACCAAGATTCAAAAGACAGCCAAGCATCTTAACATTATTTCCCCCCCTTTCCCCATTCCAACCATGTCTCAATCCCTGTATTTCAGAGCGCTGTTGTTCCAAGGTTGTGCATACATTATTCTTTACCTCTGTCCCACTTAGCCCATGCAAACCTGCCTAATTGTTCTCCCATTTGCTTTGTTCTTCCATTCCCACCCCCTTCTTGTATATTGTCTCCCTCCCTAGCACCTAAACTATCCTGTGTCTATTCACTGCCCTGTGCTCCACCTTCCCGTCCCTCCACTCACCCCACTCCCAACATCCCAGCAACCAACAAAGCATCCCCTCCTCCTTTAGTATGGGTTCTTTTTCTTAGTCTTTTACAGTAGTGGTCCTATGCTGTATTTCACCTCTTGTGACTGACTAATTTCACTCAACATAATGTCCTCAAGGTTCATCCATGTTATGCGGTGGCTTGCAGCTTCCTTGTTATTCTTCAAGGTAGCCAATATTCCATTGTGTATATATACCACAATTTGTTTATCCATTCTTCAGTTGATGAACACTTAGGCTGTCTCCATTTTTTGCTATTGTAAATAGTGCTGCTATGAACATTGGTGTGCATATAACTACTCATTTTATGGCTCGTATTTCTTGTGGGTAAATAACAAGTCGAGGAATTGCTGAATCATAAGGTATTTCTATTTCCAACCTTCTAAGGAAGTGCCATATTGCTTTCCAAAGAGAGGTTGGACCATTTTTTTCTGCAACACCTTTTGTAAGACATAAAAGGAGAGAGATGTGAGCAGATAAGGAGGAACCCACTATCACCAAGAAAAAGGAGCCAGGAGTGGAGTGCTTCCTTTGGACCTGTGGTTCCCTTCACTGTAAAGCTCCTAGATCTAGTGAAGGATTCATGTCAGAACACGTGGTAATCTCCAACCAATGCTGGATGTACAGATGCCGGAAGGAGACATGGACCTTTGTCCAGAGCTGGTGCTCTGAATTCAGACTTCTAATCTCAAGTGAGACTTATAGCATCCTAAACTGTGAGAGAATCAATTTCTGTTTGTTATAAAGCCATCCACTTGTGGTATTTCTGGTGTAACAGGAATAACTATGACAGGTGCCTTAGCAAAACACTATGTGCTTGAACTGGGGTAAATGTGAGTGCTGAGTTCATAGATAGGCTAAAGATGAGCTCAGTCTCAGAGTCTGGGGTAGTAGAGGGGGCTGGGCAAGGGTGAGAAAGGAGGAAGAAGAAGGAAGATTTGGAGCCTAGAGGTCTAGTTGGTATCCTGTATACAGAGAGACAAGAAACTAGGAAGGTTATACGGCATTTCAACACACACACAATGTTCTTGAAAAATGTTCTGAAAGTAAGGAGCAATGCACACTTGAATCAGCAACTGTTGTCTAAACATTACTCTGTAAACGTAAAGACTAACTTTCTCATTTAAAATACTGTGACTGATTTCTTGCATTCATTCTCCATAGCATGCATTATATATGGGGAACATATCTCCAGGAAACATAATGGGCGCAAGACATATAAATAGGACTTCTATATTTATGAGTATAGGAAGGAAGTGTCAGCCAATGCCAGGAAACAAGAAAAGGGATGCCAGGAACCAGAAAGGGAGCAACTAGAGTGGTCTGGTGCTTAGTTCCTTTGGGTTGAAAATTTGCCTTTTGAGAGGGTCCAGCAGATGGTGCTACTCCAGTAGAGAACAAGAAAATCATTTTGTTCCCTCAGATGCAATCTATTCTGTTTACAATTCTGAACTGAAATTATTGTACTGTGGTAAAATTCCGTCCCTCTTTCCTTAGCTATTACTGAGTATACAGAAGCTAGTGTTTACAGCAGCTCCTAATCTTGATTCAGTGATCATCAACAGGGTGAGTTTCATATTGCTCATGCACATGGGTTGTGTCTGCAAACCCAACTCAATCCATTGCCTTCCAGTCAATTCTGACTCACAGCGACCTTATAGGATGGGGTATGACTGCCCCACAAGGGTTCTGAGGGTGTAGAGTTTTGCAGAATCAGACTGCCTCATCTTTCTCCCCAGAGGTGGATGGTGGGTTCAAACCACTTATTTCCATTAGCAACCCAATGCTTATTCTAGCGGGCCACTAGGTCTCCTTTTCTGTCTATAAGGCCTTTGATTTTCTCTTGCCATTTGTTCCTAGAGCAAGAGACTTTAATGCAGTAATGCTCTGTCCTGTGTGTTTGTAAGGTTGTTGTGGTTAGGTGCCATTGAGTTGGTTCCACTCATAGAGGCCTTTTGTTAGGGTTCTGAGGTTGTAAATCTTTAATGAGGGAGCATGAAGCCTCATCTTTCTTCCTAGGAGCAATGGGTGAATTCGAACTGCTGATCTTGCAGTTAACAGTCCAGTGTGTAACCCACGAGGGCTCCTGTTTGTAAGGTGGTGGTAGTGGCGATGATGGTGGTGTGCCATGGAGTCAGTTCCAGCTCCTAGCCACCCTGTATATTGTTTCTGAATCTGTAAATCTTTACAGGAGCAGAAAGCCACATCTTTCTCCTGTGGAACAGCTTGTAGCACACCTGAAAATGATCTCCAGGAAGGCATTATTAATGCTTTCCCTGCCTCTGCAAATATACTTTAAGAGTCATAGTATTCCACAAATGAGACATAAGTCAATAAATCACTAAAAGATCAGTAATACAAACAGATTAAATACCAAGATGTGCTGGTAAGCATAAAACTCAGGCAGTTTCATTAGAAGGAATACTCTTTACCCTGAAGCCTAACTCTAATGTGTATTAAAACATACAAACAATCTTATAATGTTTTGTAAAGTAGCTAAGGATTTTCAATCAGTTAAGTAGTTTCAAGAAATGTCTTCTGTTTTTGTTTTTGTTGTTACCTTTTTTGTTTGTTTTCCAATTGAAAAAAAAATTCAAACCTACAGAAAAGTTGAAGAAATAGTATACCCACATGCCCTGCCCCTAGTCTCCCACCTGTTATTGACATTTGCCACCTTCTCTCTTTGTTGTTGTTAAGTGCACCAATTCTGTGTGGACTCATCTCCCATAGAGCAGCTAGCTAGTAGGTGCAAACTACTGAGTTGTAGTTAGCAATCCAGTGCTTATCTAAGCCTACAGCACCACAGCATGCGCACTCTCTCTCCCTCTGTTGTTGTTATTGTTAAGTGCCATCGAGTTGGTTTAGACTCATACTGAGCCTATGCACAACAGAACAAAACACTGCCTAGTCCTGCTGCCTCTGTACCAATCCATCTCCTTGGGGATCTTCCTCATTTTCGCTGATCCTTCACTTTACCAAGCAGGATGTCCCTTCTCCTGGGACTGGTCTCTCCTAATAACATGTCCGAAGTATTCCCATCCTGGTTTCTAAGGAGAATGCTGGCTGTAATTCTTCCAACACAGATTTGTATATTCTTCGGGCAGTATATGGTACTTTTAATATTCTTCTCCAACACCATAACTCAAATGCATCAATTTTTATTCATTGTCAAACGTTCATATGCTTATGAGACTATTGAAAATACCATGACTAGGGTCAGGCTCACTTTAGTCCTTAAACTGATACCTTTGCTCTTGAACACTTTAAAGTTGCCTTATTTAAATTTGCCTAATGCAGTATGTCTTCAGATTTCTTTACTGCTGCTTCTGCAAGTGTTGATAGTGGATCCAAGCAAAACGAAGTCTTTAACAGCTTCAATCTTTTCTCAATTTATCATGATGTTATTTATCAGTCCATTTGTGAGGCTCTTTGCTTTCCTTATGATGAGGTAAAACTCATAATAAGGCTGTAGTCTCTGATCCTCATCAGTAAGTATTTTAAGTCTTCTGTGCTACCAGTAAGCAAGACTGTATCATTTACATATCTCAGGTTGTAAAAGAGTCTTTCTCCAATCCTGATGCCATGTTTTTATTCATGTAATCCAGTTTCTTGGATTATTTTTTAGCATACAGATTGAGTAAGTATGGTGAAAAGATACAACCCTGGCAGACACCTTTCCGGATTTTAAACCATTCAGTGTCCCCTTGTTCTGTTCAAGTGACTGCCTTTTGGTGTATGTGCAGGCTCATCATAAGCACAATTAAGTGTTCTGAAATACCCATTCTTCTCAATGGTTATAATAGTTTGTCATGGTCACACAGTCAAAAGTTATCAGTAAAGCACAAATAAACATCTTTCTGATGTTCTCTGCTTTCAGCCAAGATCCATCTGATGTCAGGAATGATATCCCTAGTTCCACGTCTTCTAAATCTGGTTTTAATTTCTGTTATTTCTCTGTCAATGTACTTTTGCAACCATTTTTTAATGATCTTAAGCAAATTTTTACTTGCATATAATATTAATGATATTGTTTGATGATTTCTGCATTCTGTTGGGCTACTTCTCTTACATTCTGTTGGCCAGGTACTTTGTCTTCCAAATTTCTTGGCAGAGAGGAGTGAGCACTTTGAGTGCGACATCAGCTTGTTGAAAGAGTTCAATTTGTATTCTGTCAGTTCCTGTAGACTTGGTTTTCGTCAATGCCATCAATGCTTCTGGTTCTTCCTTCAGTGCCATCCGTCTTGATCATATGATACCCCTTGAAATGTGAACATCTTTTGATACAGTGGCTCTGTGTATTTCTTCCATGTTCTTTTGGTTCTTTCTGCATTGTTCAGTATTTTGCTCATAGAATCCGTCAATATTTCAAGTCAGAGCTTGAATTTTTTTCTGCAGTTCTTTCAGCTTGAGAAATGCTGAGCCTGATGTTCTCTTTTGGTTTTCTAACTCCAGTTCTTTTCACATTTCATTAGAATACTTGATTTTGTCTTCTCAAGCTGGCCTTTGAATTTTTCTATGCAGTTGTTTTACTACCTCATTTTTTCTGTTAGCTTTAGCTTTTCTATGCTTAAGAGCAAGTTTCAGAGTCTTTTTTGACATTCATTTTAGGATTTTTCTTTCTTTATTCTCTTTTTAATGACCTTTTGCTTTCTTCTTTTATGATGTTCTTGATATCATCCCCAAATTCTTCTGGTCTTTGGTCATTAGTGTCTTGTTCATCTTATCTGTTCTTATGATGATCTCTAAATTCAGATGAAATATATCCGAGGCTTATGTTTTGGCTTTCATGAACTTGTTTTCATTTTCTTCATCTTCAATCTGAATTTGTGTATGAGCAACTGATGATCTGTTCTATAGTTGGCCCCTGGTCTTGTTTGGCTGATCATATTGAGCTTTTCCACCATCTCTTCACATTAATTTTGTTTTTTAAGTTTTTGTTGTGAATTGAGTGATAGTTTACATGGGAGAACATCCATTTTGCACTCATCCTATCATATTTCATTTCACTGCAATGATTACAATCCCCTCCGTGCATCATCATTTAACAGTATTTGCTTGTATTCCCTCTGTTTTTTGTTTTTTGGATGTACACAAAAATACTCAGAAATATATAATCATTTAAACAACCAAATGACACACTCTGCAAGCCTGCCTCCTGACCGCCAGCACCTGGCTGCCAGCACACAGCCTTTCTCTTTCCATGAGTTTAGAATCCTCAGTTACTCTATCTCTCCATGCCATCACCTGTGCCTCCATCTCTAGTGTTGATGCTTCTCTGGATAGGGTTCCACATGCCGCTGGTGCTCTTCTCCTTTGATGGTCCTAGGGTCCTCTGTTCCTGGATTTAATTTTATTTTTATCAATGTTGTTGCTAAGTACCAATGAATTAGTTCCAATTCATAAGGTTTCTGAGGAGTGGCTGGTGGGTTTGAACTGCCAGCCTTGCAGTTCAAACCGACCTTGTGGTTCAGTGCATTATCCTGCAGCACTAGGACTCCATTTTTATCAGTGAACTAAGCTTAATCCTAGATAATGGTATAGTAATAAAGCTGATGTTGTGAAATAAATGCTAATTTTTTTTATATAAAGAAATCAGTGTAATAAAATAAATGGATCTTTTAACATGTTATTTCTAATCCACTCAAAGGCACCTGTGAAGAAAGGTGTCTACTTCTGAGAAATCAGCCATTGGAAAGCCTATGGAGCTTTCTATTCTGACACATGAGGTTGTCATGAGTTGGTGCCATTTCTAAGGCTGCTGGCTAATGGCAGTTTTAGTACAGCAAGTGTACAGCTAACAAACAATATTAAGTTTTTGTAACATCAGAAATTAAAAGTATTTCCTACTACTTACCCCAAAGCATAGCTTTTTTTTTTTTTTTTTGAAACTTTACTTTGCTTTAAAGATTCATATAGATAACCACAGGCAAATATAATATCTGTCTTCATTAGTATATATTTATGTATGTCTTAAACAATGGTAGTATGAGTATTCCAACTTTACTCTTTTTGCTGTTGTTGTTTAAGGTTTTTATTGTGATTTGAGTGAAAGTTTACAGGGCAGACCATCAGTTTTGCATTCAACAAATCATACACCTTGTTTCATTACAATGATTATAATCCCCTCCATGTACCATCAGATAACAGTATCTTCTCTCTATTCACTTTAGCTCTTTTTTTAAAAAAACAACAACAAGACACTCAGGCATATATAGTAATTTACACCAATATATAGTAATTTACACAAGGGCATGTTCTACAAGTCTGCCTACTGGCCATCAACTCTTATTCCCTCTCTTCCTATGAACCTAGAGTCCTCAGCTGCTTCCTCTCTCCATGTCCCCGTCTCTGCCTCTATCTCTGGTGTTGTTGCTTCTCTGGATAAGGTATTGCTTTCTGCTGGTGCTCTGCTTCCTTGATGCTTCTAAGGTCCTTTGTTTCTGGACTGTAAGATTAACTACTCCCCCATTTTTGTTCAAAACTTCTACCTTTACAATTGTGACAATCATAATTAGTCATGATGACAATTACTCACTATTGAATCATGAGAATTTTATCCCCATCTCTTAACCAGACCCATCTAGACAACATGAAAACTATTCAGTGGGCACTCTTTCTTCCCCACACATTTTTAAAAAAAATGTTTTATTGTGAATTATGTGATAGTTTTCATGGGAGTCATTAATTTTACTTTCATCCTATCATACATTGTTTCATTGCCATGGTTACAATTCCCTCCATATGTCATCAAACAACCAAAGGGGAGCTCTGGTAGCGTAGTGGTTACGAATCGGGCTGCGAACCTTAAGGTCAGCGGTTCGAAACTACCAGGTGCTCCGCGGGAGAAAGATGAGGCTTTCTACTCCCGTAAAGAATTACACCCTTGGAAACCCTATACACGGTCGCTATGGGTCGGAACCGACTCGATGGCACATAACAACAACAACAACATACCCTGCAAGCCTGCCCATCTGTCATCAGCACACAACCCCTCTCCCTCTCTGGGTCTAAAGTCTCCAGTCGCTCCATCTCTCCACATGATTGTCTCTGCCTCCATCTCTGGCGTCACTGCTTCTCTGGGTAGGGTCCCTTTCTCCACTCTTCTCCCTTGATGGTCCCAGGGACCTCCACTCCTAGACTACAAAGTGAATCACTCTCCTTGCTACAAAATGTCTACCTTTACATTTCCAACCCTCACAATCTGTTCTGATAACAATTATTCACTATTGTATCACAAGAGACCTATCTGCATTTCCTTTCATCAGCCCCGCCTAGACAGATTGGATACTACTCAGTGGAGATTCTACCTTCCTCCACGCCCTCTAGATCTAGGTTCCCTCTTGAAAGCTTGTAAGCCAGTCACTTCTTGCCTTTGTAGCCCTCCCCCCTTCCCCCTCCCATTTTGCATAGCTAATGTCCAAGTTGCCCATCCCTGTCTACTCTGTGTATGGAGGGAGTGGGAATGATCCTTGCTATAAAGATTTGTTCCCTCTTTTGAGCTACTGAATCCATAGGTGTAGGTAAAGTTCATCAAATTGTATCAGATTACTCTTTTTTCCTCTTATTTATTCTTCTGATTGAGCTCTGATCATCCAGCCATTGAAGCCAGATCAAGTGGGTATTATCTGCAAGTATAGGTGTTCTTGTGCATATACCCTCTCTTCTTACCAGCTGGACCTCCACTCTAGTCCTCTGTGGCTATGTCACTGACTCTGAGCCCAAGAGTCCCCAGGTCTTGCCACACTTTTGGCCAACCAGGTTTCTACCCGGGTTCACAGGAGTCTATTGAACATTGTAGGGTTTAGCTCACAGCTTCATTTCTGTTTTTCCCTCACTTCCCCTTATCCGTGACGAATGTGGTCACCAATCAGAGCGTGTATTCTCATTGAGTTTTAGTCTTGGAATGGGGTTTGCTGTGAGAGGACCCGGCCACTTGCCTTGATGTCTCCTGCGTGAGCAACTCACTTGTTCTTGTAGTAATCAGATGGTCTGCCTATATTGTTTTGTATTTTTTCTGTCTGTCTTTATTTCAAGAAGTATCTTCTGTTCTTCTAGCTACTCCAGGCTGTTCTGCTTGTCCTTTCAAGTGTCACTTTTTATGTTGTTTTTAAAAGTGTATTTGCAGTCAATAAGTCATTGGTCTTGCAAAGTCCTGTCATGTAATCTCCTGTATCATTTCTATTACCAAGGCTGTATTTGCCAACTACAGATCCTTCTTTGCTTCCAATCATTGCATTCCAATCACCAGTAAACATCAGTGCATCTTGACTGCATGTTTGATCAATTTCAAGCTGAAGAAATTTTATAGAATTCCTCAATCTCATCATCATTGGCCTTAGTGGTTGGTGCATAAATTTTAATAACAGTTGTATTAACTAGGCTTCCTTGTAATCATATGGATATTATACTATCACAAACAGCATTGTACTCCAAGATAGATCTTGATATGTTCTTTTTGACAATGAATGTAACACCATTCCTCTTGAATCTGTCATTCTGGGCATAGCAAACCATATTATTCAAAACGGCAAATACCAGTCCATTGCAGCTCATTTATGTCTAGAATATTGATCTTTATGTTTTCTTTTTGAAAACTTCCAATTTTCCTAGATTCATACTTTGTACAGTCCATATTCTGATTATTAATGGATGTCTGCAGCTTTTTCAGAACCAACTCTTGGAACCAACTTGATGGCACACAACAGAAACAACACAACTTACCTCATGTACAAAGGGTCATTTGGCCTCTAAGATCATTGGTGACCAGGAACTTGACTAACTTTGAGCCAGCTGCTAAGTTATGTCATTGTTATGGATTGAATTTGTTCCTTAGAGGTTTTCTTATATTGTGTTAGTGAGGTCATAACAAAATAGGATAGGTCCTACACCTAATTACATTGAGGGGTCTTATAAAAAGAGCAGAAAAGACACAGAGACACATGGGAGCAGGAGGGAGACAGATCCCACAAGTGCCAAGGAATATGTCTGGCAGGATTGCAGACCCCCGAGCCCTGGCATAGGCATTTGCCTTCAGACTTTGTGTTTGGATTACCTCACTCCTAACCACAGAGGCACTTCTATAGTAGGTTGTGAAGCTGCACATTGGCAGTTGTGTGAACTTCTGGATCCTTCCATGCCAATTAAGAGTCAAGGCATGCAGGCCCTGCTCTGCTGCAGTGTGCCTTCCCACCATCTTCACTGTGCTGTGGTTGTCCCAGGTTAGCACAGACCACTCTACAGGGGAGCCTCCTCTCAGTTCTGAACAAGGACTGGGGCACCATCTCCCCAGCTCCTCTCCCACCTCATGCAGACTGTGACCTGGAGTGGGCAGAGCAGGAGGACACAGGGTCTCTATCTACTCACTTGATTGTTTGACTATCTACTGTCTGTTACTTTCCCCACAATCCACCTGACCAAAGGGAAAGACTTTTTCTGCATCATATTTTTCTCTCCTGTGATTAATAATTTCCACAGGTTATACTAGTTGGATGGTTACCTGGAACCCTATTTATAAAAGAGGAAGAGAAATATTTTCAAAATGTCATCTCCATTATACTTGTAACAATGAAACCCTGGTGCTCACTGGGAATAGGACAACTTCTTTCTCTTCATCTTTAGCTCCACAAATGGAGCCCAGGTGTAGGTCTGTAGGATAGGCAATAGAACACTAACCACAAGGTTGGTGGTTCAAACCCACCAGCCGCTCTTCAGAAACCCAATACAGGGTCAATATAAGTTGCAACTAACTCCAAGGTACTTAACAACAACAAAAAGAACTCACAAATAGTGTCACATCTGCTAGCTTATGTTTTTGGTAATGGGAGTCAGTTCATAATTCATTGGACTGTGCTTTTCCATGGCAATGCTTATTAGCTGCCATTTATTTGAACACTCCCAATTATTGTACTCACTTCATTTAATCCTCCCAATTGCCCTATTTCCATTCTCAGTTCATAGATGAGGAAACTGCAGCTCAAAAATATTCATGTGCCCAAAGTCCTGCAGCTGATAAGTGACTGCAGTGGGATTTTAACCTCTCTCCATCTGGCTACAAAGTCCATGCTCTAATTAACCACCACCCTAAGTCACCCTTCAATGACACTTTCTGTTTCTGGTTTCCTTGTTACTGGCACATGAAGGCATTCAGTAAGGTATAAATTTATGCTCAGTTGCACTGGCAGTTTTGCAAGTTGCCAAACATCCCTTAGTGCTACAGTATTAAGTGCAGCATTTAAAACCGGTCTGGTGTTGGCAAGCACCCCGAAAATACTGCTGGGATTACTTAGGGAACCAGTCACTTGGGACTCCACCTTCCTAATCGTTTCTTAAGGGAACTTGTAATGAAACTAATTGGAAGCCTCTATTCTATTCCCTGAAAGATTATGTCACATAAACTAGCAAAAGAAAAGGGGCTTTTATATACAAAAGGACTTCCAAAAGTTCATGGGAAAATACCATAATCTTCCTTTCCAGTTTTTCATGAGCTTTTGGAAGCCCTCTCGTACATATATATACACACATGTATTTATATTCATATTTATTATATTTATTTTAGCACCTTTCCTATTGTGTATATGTACATATATGTTGTTGTTGTTAAGTGTCGTCAAGTTGGTTCTGATCATAGGAACCCTGTATAGGGTTTCCACAGAGCAGTTGGTGAGCTTGAACCTCCGACTTTGTGGTTCAAACCGACTTTGTAGTCCAGCAAATTAACTCATAGCGCCACACCAGGACTCTGTACATATATATATACATATATTCATATTTAGCACTTTTCCTGCTTTATATATATATGTATGTGTTGTTGTTAAGTGCCATCAAGTCAGTCCCGACTCATAATGATCCTGTACAGGGTTTCCAAGGAACAGCTGGTGAGTTTGATCCGCTGACCTTGCAGTTCAAACCAACCATGCAGTCCAGTGGTTAACATACAGCACCGTATCAGGACTACAAACTTTATAAAGGGTCGCTATGAATCAGAACCAACTCCACAGCATGTCACAACAACAATATATGTACACTGTTGTTAAGCATGTAACAATGACTGTGAAGATGGCACAGGACTGGGCAGTGTTTCATTCTGTTATGTATAATGTCGCTGACTCAGAACCTACTCAATAGCACCTAACAACAACACAGGGTTCCCAAGGAGTGTCTGGTGGTTTTAAATCACTGACCTTGAAGTTAGCAGTCTACTACTTATTCTACACCACATACCAGAACCCCATATGATATATGAGGGTGAGTAAAAAATTATCCACACTCAGGTTATATGAAAACTTGTGTTGGCTGCATGTTTTATCAACACTTTCCATTCAAAGTCACTGTGGTGCAGGTGTGAACGTGGACATCTGCAAACAAAATTTGGACCGATACTCAGAGGAATGTAAAAGTTTCTTTAAAAAAACTCATTACTGGTGATGAGACATTCATCACAATGAGCCTGAGAGTAAATGGTAGAGTATGGGATGGAAGCATCCTCAATCACCAACCAAGAAAATGTTCAAAAGTCAACCATCAGCTGGAAAATTGATGCTTACAGTTTTCTGGAATTCTCAAGGACCAGTATTTGACCACTATCAGGAAAAAGGTTCAACAGTCAACAGTGCTTGTTACAGTGAGATGCTTACTGAAGAACTGAAGCCTAAACTTCAGATTAAATGCGGAAGACTGCTATCAAAGGGCATTGTGATCTTGTATAACAATGCACGTCTGCACACCTCTGTCCACACTATTGACACTCTGCAAAAACTTTGTTTTGAGGTGACAAAGTTTTTTCCTTATAGTCCTGATCTTGCTTCATCAGACTTTCACCTTTAGGTCTCCTGAAAGCAGCACTTTGAGGATGAAGATTCACCTCTGATGAAGTGAAGACAGTGGTGTATTCATGGCTTGCAGCTCAGCCTAAAATATATTTTAATAAGGGAATAGGAAAGCTTGTTGACAGATGGACAAAGTGTATTGAAAAGCAAGGAGAGTGTGTCGAAAAGTGATGCATTTGTCTTTTCTAGAAGTTGATAAAAATAAATTCTATATCTAGAGTGCGAATATTTTTTCCCACCCTCAGAGACAGATAATTGAAAATATCAAGCTAAAAAAATAAGAAAATAGTAAGACACTGATTTTGTAGCTCAGAACTAAAATCTTGAGTATTTTGGGGGGAGAGGTGTGGGTAACTTCTGCATATGCAAAATATATCTGGTTTGAGAATGAGAAGAACTTCAGGCACATATTTTCCTTTGGACATTTGATTATCTAAATGATGGAAATTTCTGCAGGTATCAATTTTATAAGTGTGTGATGCTGATCTTTCAAAAAGGCAGTTCTGCAAGCAGATTTCCAGCTGAGAATCTAGGCTATGTGACAGCAATCATGATTGTATTGGGGCTGTCATTCAGGTCTTCATTTGTCCATCAAAGAGTTTAGCTGGGCCTTGAAGGGTCAAAATTTGATAGGTAGATGATGGAGCTGAACATTTTAGGTGGAGTCCTGGTGTAGGCAAAGACCTAAAATAATTGAAAAAACAACAACAACAGTGAATTGCCATCTAGTTGATTCCGACTCTTAGCGACAAGATTAAGTAGAACCATCTAATAGGTTTTCCAGGGTTGTAATTTTTATGGAAGCAGACTGCCACATCTTATTCCCTGGAGCAGCTGGTGGGTTTGAATCACCGACCTTTTGGTTAGTAGCAGTCTTAGGCTGGGTTCTCTAGTGAAGCAAAACCATGAAGCTTATATATGTGTATATCAAGTGAACTTTACATTAAGGAAATGGCTCACACAATTATTGTTATTGTTAGGTGCCATCCAGTCTGATCCAATTCATAGTGGAATTCTTATGCACAACAGAATGAAATACTTCTTGGTCCTACACCTTCCTCATAATCCTTCCTAAACTTGAGCCCATTGCTGCTGCTACTGTGCCTATCAATTTCATTGGGTTATATTCACTGACCCTCCATTTTGCCAAGCATAATGTCCTTCTCCAGGAACTGGAGTTGTAGAGGTGGCTAAGTCCCAAGTACAGGTTAGATGAACCAAGATCGGCAGGCAGGCTGACAGGTCCGGCAGGCCAGTCTGACAGGCAGACAGGTAAGAGAGCAGGTCATGGCTCAAGTCTAAAGAACTAGAGATCTGAGGACAAGCCAGATGCAAAATCCAGATCGAGCAGAGAGCAAACAAGCTTTGCCTGAGTATCTAGTATATTGGAAACAAGCCACACCCCTGAGGAAATAGCTTTTCAGTGGATGTGGCTGATCATAGCAGACCTCATCATGGAGTTAATTAGATTAGATTAGATTAGATTAGATTAGATTATGGGGATAATTGCCAAACCCTTGAGAATCCTGGCCTAGTCAAGTGGACACCAAGCGTTAACTATCACAGTAACCAAGCACTTAACCACTGCAACACCACATCTCTGCTTCTAGCAGAGAGCTCAAGATGGGAAGATTTGGGGTATGGAAAGTTGTTTTCTTCAATCAGAATTTCTGCTTCTTTCAAGGCATCGTGGTATTGTTGTATTTGTATTAAGTTGATGAATGTATGTTGCTTTGTTCTTAGGCACTCACCTCCTGGTGGATATGATCAGGACATAAGCTCGTGCACTTTTCTCTGTTTGCTGTTCGTGTAGTTCCGTTCAGGGAGGATTTAGCTGATATTGATTGTTGTTGATCCAGTGTATAGCAGCTCGTAGTGACTCTAGCCCAGTTGGTGGGGTTGTAGAGGGTACAACTGTGGCTGGTCTTTATGGCCACTGTTTCTGTCTCCTTTGTCTCTGTGAGCTACAGGAAATTTTCTGCAATGAGAATAGGTTTTCTTACCTCTGAGGCCTCTCACACATGCTCAAGATGCTACAGCAGGCCTGGTTGGCCACCACAGCTCAGCAGTCACCTCCACTTTTGCTGCCTCTGCACAACTCTCTTCCACTAAGCACTTGGTCCACTTCTCTATCCCTTCATCTGAAGTTCAGAGTCCTAGGACTATCCTCTGCATCTGTTTCATCTGGTTCTCCATATTCTTGCTGCAAGAGGGTCTGCATAGCCTTTGTCTAGTCTGCCATCTTGCCCTGCCTCCTCACCAGAATTTCTGAAGAAAAGAAAAAGAGCCAGAAAAGTAGAACAGGGTCAAACCATGCACAACAATAAATGCTAGGCCCATGGGAGTACAGCTCAGTGGGAATAGGGAAAGCACTATGGCTTTGAGTTTGGAAAGGAAAAAGAAGCAAATGCTTTATAGTTGCTCCTTCATTGGCTGCTACAGTATAGCGCTTCAGTCATTGCTTGCCTTACCATTATTTCCAACATGTGTATTTTGTGTTCTTAAATTAAAAAAAAAAAAAAAAAATTGTTGTTGTTATCCCACTATGTGTCTTTCACTGATTTTTTTTCCTTATTGTAAGCTTCCTCCACCCAAGTACTTCACTAGGGATATATCTCTTCTTTATCTAGTTTGGCAATATTATGAAATGCTTTGGTTTTAACTAACATTTCTGGGGAGATGACCCTCAAACAGAAACAGTTGAAACAGTGACTGTCTTCAGGATTTGACCACCCTGACTCCTTATGAGCACCCGAACTACTGAAATAGAAAAACATCACAACAATGCCAGACCACAAGTTTTACATCTTGATTTTCTTCCCCCACAAAGACCCCTAGCTGCCTTCCAGTTGGGGAGGCAGATCTGGGAGACTCCCACTCCCCTGTCCTCTTATGTATCGATACACAATAAATGCTTTGCTTTTTGTTCTGAACTCTGTCTCTGAGGATTGGCTGTGTTAACTGCAGGTGATTCAAAACTCCTAGAGTTAGAAAACCAAAAGGGAAGAACATGCTCAGCATTTCTCAAGCTGGGGGGCCTGAAGAAAAAAATTCAAGCCTCGGCTTGTAATATTGAAGGATTTTATGGGGAAAATATTGAATGATGCAGAAAGCTTTAAAAGAAGATGGAAGGAATACAAAGAGTCACTGTGCCAAGAAGAAATGGTTGATTTTTTAACCATATCAAGAGATAGCACATGATCAAGGGTCAATGATACTGAAAGAAAAAGTCCAAGGTGCACTGAAGGCATTGGCAAAGGCTCCAGGAATTGTTGGAATATAAATCAAAACATTTGAAAACACTGATGTGACACTGGAGCTACTCATTCATTTATGCTAAGAAATTTGGAATACAACTACCTGGCAAACAGTTTAGAAGAGGTCCATATTTGTGCTCATTCCAGAGAAGTGATCCAAAGGAATGCAGAAATCATCAAACAATATCATTAATATCTCATACAACTAAAATTTTGCTAAAGATAATTCAAAAACATCAGCAACAGTACATTCATAGGTCATGTCAGATTCAGGTTAGGACGTGGAACAAGGAATATAATTGCTAACTTCAGATGGATCTTGGCTGAAAGCAGAGAATACCAGAAAGATGTTTACTTGTGCTTTATTGACTATGCAAAGACTTTCTATTGTGTGGATGAAAGCAAGCTATGTACAACATTGCAGAGACTGAGCATTCTGGTATGCTTCATTGTGCTTATAAGGAATCTGTACATAGACCAAGAGGATGTTGTTAGAACAGAAAAAGGGAACACTGAATCTAGAAATGTGTGTGCCAGGGTTGTATTTTTTCACCATATTTATTCAACCTGTATGCTGAGCAAATAATTTGAGACGCTGGATTTTATGGAGGAAAATGACATCAGGGTTGGAGAAAGACTCATTAACAACTTGTGAAATGCAGATGATACAACCTTGCTTGCTGAAAGTGAAGAGGACTTAGAATACTTACTGATAAAGATTAAAGACCACAGCCTTGGGTATAAATTGAACCTCAAGGTAAGAAAACAAAAATCCTCACCACTGGACCAATAAATAACTTCCATAAAAATGGGAAAAGGGAGAGGAAAGAGTCCCCACTGATCAGTTTTCATCTTGTCTACATTGTTGTTGTTATGTGTTGTGGAGTTGGTTCCGACTCATAGCGACACTGTACAGGGTTTCAGAGGCTGTGAATCTTTTCGGGAGCAGAAAGCCTCATCTTTCTCCTGCGGGTCTGGTGAAAAGAGATGGGGATAAGATTCTTATGGTTCAATAGTGAGTAATTGTTATCATGACTAATTGCTACTGTCACACTTGTAAAGGTAGAAGTTTAGTAACAAAATCTTACAAGGAGCTCTGGTAGTGTAGTGGTTACGAATTGGTCTGCGAACCTCCAGGTCTGCAGTTTGAATCTACCAGCTGTTCCGTGGGAGAAAGATGAGGCGTTCTGCTCCCGTAAAGATTTACAGCCTTGGAAACCCAGAACAGGGTCACTATGAGTCGGAACCGACTCCATGGCACATAACAACAACAGTTAATCTTGCAGTCCAGAAACAATGGACCCTAGGACAATCAAGGGATAAGAGCACAGCGGAATGCGAGACCTTATCCAGAGAAGCAGCGATACCAGAGATGGAAGCAAAGATGGGGACATGGAGAGAGGTAGCAGTTGAGGACTCAAGATTCATGGAAAGAGAGGGACTAAGAGCTGGTGGCCAGGAGGCATACTTGCAGAATGTGCCCTTTGGTGGTGTAAATTGTCGGGGTCTGGCCTCGACAAGGGGGTGAGTACACGAAGGTGGGGTGTCTGGCAACAAGAGAGAGAGAGAGAGAGAGAGAGAGAGAGAGAGAAAACAGACACAAAGAAGACAGAGAAAACAGACAAAGAAGACAAACACACAGGTTTGATGCAAGCTGCCAGACAGACTGCTCGGTGGCAGACATTGCACACAGAACTAACTCTGGGTGGGATGTCTGGAGAGGTGAGAGAGAAAAGAAACACTCGGAGACCAGAGTGGATGCAAAACCGGCAGACAGACCCTCCATGGCCCTGCAAGCAGTAATGCATCCGGGCTTCAGTCTGCGTCCGTCTTTTATTTCAGGGAGGGACTTTACACAAAGGAAGAAGGGGATTATTAAGACAGGGTACAGAAATGAAATGTGATTAATCGTTCAAAACAGGACACAATGATTTACAGGAACAAATTCTAAAACATGCATCACAAATTGTCTTGATAATCTAACATCCTTAATTTTCCAGAAATTCAAGCAAATTGTTATAAATTACTTTTTTAGGTTCAAATCCCAAGGCAGCAGCCTGAGATTTCTCAAGGCTAATTAACATACCTACAGCACCTAATCTTCAATGGGTAAAGGTGAAAAGGATTTCAAAAGGTCTGAAGAAAGTCAAGCTGTTTCAGATACCTGGCTTAAGCTTTCAGGAGGAAGGAGAACATATAGGTCAAACTGATTATACCCGGGGGCGGTTTGAAGGGGCTGCCACCATTGTCTCTTAATTCAATATACCCAGAATTTACCACTCCACCTCAAGTGAATACCCCGGGCAGTTCCTCTCCAGAACCTCCCTGCTTAATTCCAGTAAACCTGTCCTTCTTCGTCCTCTGAGGAAGTTTTGCTGCCTCGGTTCTAAGGGGAAATTCAGTTTTATTAATGTACATGTATAATCAAGAGCTCATGTTCTAAGTTAATATTAAACATAACTGAATAATCAAATAAGGAGCAGTTCTGACACTCATCCCAGGTGGCTATCGCTTGTACCTCAGAAAGATTCGTTCTCAGGACCCTACGCACTGCCAACACAGTGGAGACATTAAGAGAGGCATTATAAAAACCATTTTCTCAGAAGCTACAATTACTGGAGTTAGAAGCATAGAATGAACTATATTAGGACTTATACAGAGGTAGCCCAACAGTGAGTTCACAAACACCAATGAACCCGGGACCCCAGCAGGTCACTTCCTGGGCCCGCAGGGTTCATGGCTCGCCATACCGAGGAGGGCCCAGGGTTTGGATTTTCATTCAGGTCACAAGGCATCAGCTTCCCAGTAATTGCGTTTTATGTCGTCCCCGACAGTAAATTATCATAGATGTCTGAGTGTTAAGTAAATAAATAAATAAAGCTAAAATGAGTAGAGAGAAGTACTGTTAACTGATGGTACATGGAGGGGATTATAATCATTGTACTGAAACAAGGTGTATGATTTGTTGAATGTAACACTGATGATCTGTGGTGGAACAATATACACTTGTCTGTGGATATTCATCAGCTACATGCTCAAATTTATGACATAAGTAATTCTCAAAGTGAGCACTGAGTGGCTACTAATTTGCTACCCCTGCTAGAGAGTAAGATCCCCTAAGAACTTGATTGAACCTCAGCATAGTGATCCTGCTTGGTCACCTTAGAGCAGATGGTGGGCTGGCAACGTCTTGCGTATGGGGTCCCCAGCCGATCTCCTCCCTCCCTGCCTTCCTCGGATGGCGGCTGTTTATGCTGGATGTGTGACCAGAGATGGGTAAGGATCACGTGGAACCTTGGCAACTTAAGACAGAGCCATTGCCATGCTGCAATGAGTTTCAATGACTGGTAAGACTGAGGAATTCGCACTGACCGCCTAAGACAGGCAGCGTCCCTTAAACAAACAATAAATAAGGAGGAATATGATGCAGACCGTGCAGACCCGGTCAGGAGGTCAAGCCCCTGTGAGCCCAAGCATTGTTGACCGTCCAAACCACAGGCTCTGAGGATCAGACTTTAGCTACCTAGTAGACATAGCAAACTGTCCCTCATCTGATTATTCAGTAATGCTTGTTAGTAATCTCATACATGAGACCTGGATATCCACAGACAAATGTAAAAACCTTCCCTAAAAGCCGAGACTGTAAATTCCAAAAAGGCAAGTCCCCCCACATCCAAAAAAAAAAGCTAAAGAGGATAGAGAGAAACACTGTTAACTGATGATATATGGAGGGGATAATAATGTAATGAAACAAGCTATATGAATGGTTGAATGTGAAGCTGATGATGTGCCCTGTAAACTTTCACTCAATCCAAAATAAAAACATTTAATTAAAAAGTAAATAAAACTGATGATCTGCCCTGTAAACTTTCACTCAATTCACAATAACAACTTTAAAAAAAGAAAAAAGATTGAAGTTATCCAAGATTTCATTTTTCTTGACTCAACATTCAACACTCATGGAAAGCAGTAAAGAAATTAAATAACATACTGCATGAGGCAAATGTGCTGCACAAGACCTCTTTGAAATGTCGAAGATCAAAGATGTCAGTTTGAGGACTAAAGCGTGCCTGAACCAAGCCATGGCATTTTCAGTAGCCTTGCATGCATGTGAAAGTTGGACCGTGAATAAGGAAGACTGTAGAAGAATTGATACAATTGGAGGAGAGTATTAAAGGTACCATAGACTGCCAAAAGAACAAACAAATCTGTGTTGGAAGAAGTACAGCCAACATGCTCCTTGGAAGCCAGGATGGTCAGACTCGGCCTTTCATACTTTAGGCATTTTATCAGGAGGGGCCATTCTCTGTAGAAGGACATCATGCTTGGTAAAGCAGAGAGTCAGAGAAAAAAAACGAAGACCCCCAACGAGATGATTGGTGTAGTGGCAGCAGCAATGGACTCAAGTGTAGCAATGATTGTGAGGTTGGTGCAGAACGGGAGAGTATTTCGTTCTGTTGTGCACTTAGACACTATGAGTTGGTACCGACTCAACAGCACCTAATAATGACTTTAATAATAATAAGAAGAAAGATAAGCCTTAAAGTACAAATATACTTGGGAGGAAGTTCATTTTAAGAAAACAAGCATTCCTATTAAGGAGCAAAAGGACAATATATATTCAAGTCACCCCTTGTTCTTTTGAAAAATAGACCTTACTTCTTAGCTCAGTTCTAAGTTTTCATAAATATTGTGCAGAATGTAGAGTTCACTTTCCTTGTACTCTTTCTCTACCAGACACATACTTTCTCCTCTTATTTACAGCTTGTATTCCTGTGGTGTATTTGCTATTGATAAATCAATATTGATACATTCTTATTAACTGAAGTCCAAAACTTACGTTATTGTTCACCGTTTGTATTGTGTAGTCCACTGGGTCTGTCAGTGCATAATGTAATCCATTCACCATTATAGTAGCATACATACAGTGTGGTTTTACACTTTCAAATACCCTGTTTCCCTTTATGTATCCCTCCTTCCACCTTCAGGGTCCTGCTAACTACTGCTCTTTTCTCTGTCTTCATGGTTTTTTCTTTTCCCAGAATGTCCTGTATTTCCAGTAATATAGTATGTAACCCATTTCAGAATGGTTTCTTTCACTTGCTCAGTTCCAACTCAAAGCAACTCTGACAGGGTTTTCAAGGAATGGCTGTTGGGTTTGAACCACCGACCTTGCAGTTAGCAGTCCAGTGCTTATCCTACAGTGCCATACCAGAACTTCTGCAGTTAATATTCCTCCATGTTTTTTTTGTGGTTTGATAGTTTTTTTTTTTTAACTACTGAGTAAGAATCTGTTGTATGATATGCCACAGTTTATTTATCATTCACTTATTAGACGGTATCTTGGTTGTTTTAAAATTTGGTAATTGTGAATAAAGTCGCTGTAAATATTCATGTGCAGGTTTTTATGTGGACATATATTTTGGGGTAACTACTTAGGTGTGGAATTGCTCGATCATATTTTGAACCTCTTTTAGCTTTGAAGGAAACTTTCAGACCGTGTTCCACAGTGGCTGTACAGTTTTGAATTTGTGGTGCTGTAGGATAAGCACTGGGCCACAAGGTGGTTTGAACCACAGAGTTCACCAGCGGCTCCTCGGAAACCCTACGGACTGATTCTGCAGCACTTAATAACAACAACCAGCAGTGAATGACAGTTCCCATTGTCACACATCCCTATAAGCATTTGGTGTTACCAGCATTTTTGGATTTTAGCCATTGTGGCGCTGTAGGATCTGCACTGAACTACAAACCTCAAGGTCGGCGGTTCAAACTCACCAGCTGCTCCTTGGAAACCCTATACAGGGTCACTATGGGGAAGAATCGACTCCACGGCACTTAACAACAACAACATAGTTGTGTTAGAATCAGGTACTCCTTGGAAACAGTACACAGGGTCCCTCTGAGTCAGAACTGACTCGACAGGACTTAGCAACAACAATAACAAGTCTGGTTGTCGTTGTTGTTAAGTGTTATCAAGTCAGTTCACACTCATAGAGGCCCTGTAGAGGGCTTCTGTGGAGCCACTGGTGAGTTTCCCACTGACCTTGCAGTTCAAACCGGCCTTGCAGTCCAGTGCTTATTCTACTGCGCCATACCAGGGCTCCAATATGTTGTTGTTGTTGTTGTTAAGTGCCGTGGAGTCAGTTCTCTCCCATAGTGACTCTGTATAGGGTTTCTAAGGAGCAGCTGGTGAGCTTGAACTGCTGACCTTGCAGTTCCAACATTTTTGCAGTCCACTGCATTAATCCACAGCGCACACCAGAACTCCTAATATGTTTGTTGTTGTTGTTAAGTGCTGTCGAGTCGATTCTGACTCATAGTGACCCTCTAGAGGGTTTCCAAGGAGCAGCTGGTGAGCTTGAACCACCAACCTTGCAGTTCAAACTGACTTTGCAGTCTAGCACATTAACGCACAGTGCCACAGTGATATCTTATTCATCTGTAATTCTCTAATGCCATTCATCTAATACATCTAGTGTAATTCTCTAATGATCTTTTTCATGTGCTTTTTTAACTAAATCTTTATCTTCTTTGATCAGTTGTTTCTGAAGGTGAGTTTTGACAGGAGTGGATACCAACTTTGGACAGGAAGGGAGGCATGGGGACAGAGGTTACAAACACCTGGGTAGACTCCCAGATTTGGGAGGCCAGAAACCAATCTATATTTACTTCCTAGTTTTGCTTAGGATTGTTGAAGTAAAACATCAAAACCTACTGCATTTCTATTTCTGTCTTCACTTCTTTAAGTTTGAAACCCAAATTATCACTAGATACCTTTACCTGTTGGTTGTTGTCATCAAATTGGTTCTGGTTCATAGCCACCCTGTATAGGGTTTTTGAGGAACAACTGGTGGGTTCTAACCTTCCACCTTGTGGTTAGAAGTCTAATGTTTATCTTACAGTGCCACATCAGGACCCCTACCTTCACTTAATGGGGTGCTATTTTATTTTTGTTATCACACAAAACCAAAGCTACATTTATGATATGCTAGGGAACTGGAAAAATTGGGGTTAAAATAATTTTCAAGGGTATTAGCTCTGGTAGCGTAGTGTTTATGCATCGGGCTGTGAACCTCAGGGTCAGCAGTTTGAAACTACCAGCTGTTCTGCAGGAGAAAGATGAGGCTTTCTGCTCCCATAAAGATTTACAGTCTCGGAAACTCTGTACAGGGTCACTATGAGTAGGAACCGACTCCACGGTACATTACAACAACAACAACAATAAAATGTGTAGACTGTTTTGAAAAGAACAAAACCAACTCAGAATACCCTCCACAGAAAATTGCTTTATGCTATAAAAACAGAAACAAGAAAAACAAAACAAAACTAGTTTACTAAGAACTGTTTCTTGAGTTTTTAAAAAAACAAACAAACGTGGAGCCATCACAGATTTGGTGCTGTGTATTGGTGTGGTGCTGTGGGTTAATGCGCTGGACTGCATTAAACCCTACACAGGATTTCTGAGGAACAGCTGGTAGGTTTGAACTGTCAACCTTGCAGTTAGCAGTTCAGTGCTTATCCTATAGCGCCAGCAGGAATCCTAAGCTAGTTCCTAAAAATAGTAAACTATTAGTAAATTTATGAAAAGGGGTCAAGTGTCTAACAGTGCCTATTAGTTTAAAATGAAAGTTTCTTCTATCCATTGTTATTTGTTTCATTGTTGTTAAGTGTTCGTAAGTCAGTTTTGACTCATAGCGATGTTTCTGAGGAGGGGCTGCAGCAGTTTCTGAGGAGTGAGTTTGAACCACCGACCTTGAGGTCCAGTCCTTATCCTACAGCGCCACACCAAGACTCTACGTGTTTCATAAGATAGACTATTTTTTCCATTGCACAAGCTTGTGGTTAAGACTTCAGCTCCCTTATGAAAAGTCTAACCTGTACCAATGTCAAGAGGACTGTGCTTGCTTTGCAATTAAGTCACAGCAAATAGTGATGAATCTAAAATAGAGATTCCTAATTTATGGTATATGGTATAAGAATGTTTCATTCTGTTGTACATAGGATTGCTGTGAGTTGGAACCAACTTGATGGCACCTAACAGCAACAATATCCCAGATGATAGGTATTGAAACAGCCAGAACCCCAAACAAAGTTTGTGTTCCTAACCTACAGGTGAAGAGTGCCAGCCACTACAATGGAAGCAATGAAGCTCAGAAGAAGTTTAAAGAAATGGTTTGATTAGTTTTCATAAGAACCAAAGATCTAAACACCTGCTGTTCTCATTCTTATGGGGCACCCCTAACAGTAGACACCCCCCCTTTTAAAGCTGTGGTTCTCAATATTGGCTACAAATATTTTAAAGCTGATGCCTAAATTCCTCCTCCAGAGGTTTTGATGTAATTAATCTGGGGTGCAGCACGACCCATGAGATTTTTGTAAGCCTCCATAATAATTGAAAGAAGCAGCCTAGGTTATGAAATTTTAAAGTTTAAAGATTTAAAGGTTTGGCAGCAACTCGACAGCAACTGACAATTTCCTCTTAAGCCTAATGTTTCTGTTTTAAGTAGCCTGTGAAGAGTGATATTGCAATAGAAAATAGATATCCAGACCTGAGCCTGACTCCACACTGATTAAGTGAAGATTTCTGAGAATGGGACCCTGGCATAAGCACTTTTTATATCTCTGCAGGAGGTTTGTACAGTCATGATTACAAACCTCTGCTTTGTGACTACACAGAGTCAACAATGTGACATTCTTTCCCTGTCGATAACTGAAGTTGTACATGACCATTCATTGAAGCATCTTATGCTAAAGTATTTTGTTTACTAACAGTTCGGTTATTATTGATTTTATACATTCATAGGTTGGAATATGCTTCACGATAGACTTTATAGTGCCTAGGTAAGTAAATCCTAGCACCTGGGCAGATTGTATCTAGGTGAAAAGGAAAGTGGTACTGTGAACATATTTTAATTTAACATTTTTTTTAACCTAAACAATGAAGACCTGCCACCCACTTGCCAATACTAGTTTTTTCTCATGTGTTTTTGGTGTCTTCTGAAATGAGGAGGTACAAGAGCTGAACAAAATATTTCAAAGGTCAGCTCGAGAAGATAAAGCCAAATATTACAACAAAATGTGCAAAGATCTGGACTCAGAAAACCAAAAAGGAAGAACACGCTCAGTATTTCTCAAGCTGGGGGAACTGAAGGAAATATTCAAGCCTCGACTTTTGTTATTGAAAGATTCTCTGGACAAATTAATATTTTTTGTTTTTAAGTTTTTATTGTGAGTTATGTGGGTTTACGTGGGAGAACATCAGATTTACATTCATCCTTTCATATTTTGTTTCATTGCAATGATCACAATCCTCTCCATGCATCATCAAATAACCAAAGGGTACACCCCACAGGATGCCCCCTTGCCATCAGCACACAGCCCCTCTCCCTCCCTGAGTTCAGTGTCCCTAGCCACTCCATCTGCCCATGTCATCATCCCTGTCTCCATCCCTGGCATCACTGCCTCTCTGGGTAGGGTCACACTCTCCGCTCTTCTCACTTGATGGTCTCAGGGACCTCCGCTCCTGGGCTGCAAAATCAATCGCTCCCTCCTTTTGTCAAAAAACATTTACCTCTACAATGAGCTCTGGTAGCATAGTGGTTACGAATCGGGCTGCGAACCTTAAGGCCAGCAGTTAGAAACTACCAGCCGCTCCGCGGGAGAAAGATGAGGTGTTCTGCTCCCGTAAAGATTTACTGCCTCGGAAACCCTGTACAGGGTCGCTATGGGTAGGAACCGACTCGACGGCACTTAACAACAACAGCTACATTTCCTACCCTCACAGTCAGTCATGATGGCAATTATTCACTATTGTACCACAAGAGTCTTATCCCCATTTCCTTTTGCCAGCCCGGACCCAATGGATTGGAAATCATTCAGTGGAGATTCTACCTACCCTTGCCCTGTCTGGAATTAGGCTTCCTCTTGAAAGCTTGTAAGCCAGTCACTTCTTGCCTTTATAGGCCCTCCCCCCACCCTTTTGGGTAGCCAATGTCTAAGCTGCTCATCCCGTCAACACTGTGTATTGAGGGGATGGGAGTGATCCTTGCTGTAAAGATTTGTTCCCTTTTTTGAGCTACGACATCCGTAACGTATAGGTAAAGTTCATCAAACTGTAGTGGGTTACTATTTTTTTTTTTCTTCCCTCTTCTTTCTTCTTCTACTTGAGCTCTAATCATCCATCCATCGAAGCCAGGTCAGTTGGGTATGGGTGTTCTTGTGCATCTCCCCTCACTCCATATCAGCTGGATGTTTCACTCTCTGCTCTAGTTCTCTGTGGCCATGTCACTGCCTCTGGGCCCAGCAGTCCTCAGGTCATTCCATAACTGCTGGCCATCCAGGTCTCTGCCTGGGTTCACAGGAGTCTATTGATCTGGGCAAATTATTGAACAATGCAGAAAGCATAGAGAAGATGGAAGGAATACACAGAGTCACTGTACCAAAAGGAAATGGTTAATGTTCAGCCATTTCAAGAGGTAGCATATGATCAAGAGCCAATGATACTGAAGGAAGAAGTCCAAGATGCATTGAAGGAACTGGCAACAAATAAGGCACCAGGAATTGATGGAATAAAAATAGAAATCTTTCAAGAAAGTGAGGCGGCACAGGAGGCATTCACTCATTTCTGCCAAGAAATTTGGAAGAAAACTATCTGGCCGACTGAATGGAAGAGATACATATTTGTGCCTTTTCCAAAGAGAGGTGACCCAATGGAATGCAGAAATCATTGGACAAGCTCTTTGATATCCCACGAGAGTAAAGATATACTAAAGGTAATACAGAAACAGCTGCAAGCATGCACTGACAGAGAACTTCCAGAGGTTCAAGCTGAATTCAGAAGAGGCCATGGAATGAGGGATATCATTGCTGATATCTGATGGATCTTGGCTGAAAGCAGAGAATATCAGAAAGATGTTTATCTGTGCTTTATTGACTATGCAAAGGCTTTAGAATGTGTGGATCATGACAAGCTATGGACAACATTGTGAAGTATGACTTCTGGAACACTTAATTGTGCTCATGAAGAATCTATACCTGGACCAAGAGGCAGTTGTTTGAACAGAATATGGGAACACTGAATGGTTTAAAATTAAGAATGGTGTGTGACAAGGTTGTATTCTTTCATGATACTTATTCAACCTGTATGCTGAGCAAATCATCCGAGAAGCTGGGTTCTATAAAGAAAAACGTGGCATCAGGATTGGAGGAAGACTCATTAACAACCTGTGATATGCAGATGATACAACCTTGCTTTCTGAAAGTGAAGAAGACATAAAACATTTACTTATGAAGATCAAAGAGCACAGCCTTCGGTATGGATTACATCTCAATGTAAAGAAAATAAAAGTCTTCACCACTGGACCAATAAGCAACATTCTTATCAAGGGAGAAAAGATTGACGTTGTCAAGGACTTCATTCTTCTTGGATCAACACTCAACACTCATGGAAGCAGCAGTCAAGAAATCATACGATGTATTGCATTAGGCAAATCTGTTGCACAAGACCTTTTTAAAGTGTTGAAGAGCAAAGATGTCAGCTTGAGAACTAAGGTGCACCTGACCCAAGGTATGATATTTTCAATAACCTCATCTGCATGCGACTGCTGGAGACCACAGAGGAATTGATGTTTTTGAGTTATGGTGTTGGGGGAGAATATTGAAAGTGTCATGGGCTGCCAAAAGAACCAATAGATAGATCTGTTTTGGAAGAAGTGCAGCCAGAGTGCTCCTTGTAGGCCAAGATGGCCAAACTTCATCTCTCATACTTTGGGCACATTGTCAGGAGGGACCAGTCGCTGGAGAAGGATATCATGTATGGTAAGGTGGAGGGTCAGAGAAAAAGAGGAAGAACCCCAACGAGATGGATTGGCCAAGTGGCAGCATCGATGGACTCAAACGTGGCAACAGTAGTGAGGGTGGCCCAGGATCAGGCAGTGTTCCGTTCTGCTGTGCATAGGGCCACTATGAGTCGGTACCAACTCGATGGCACCTAACAACAACAACAACAACAACTCAGTATTACAGATTAGTTCAGGCTGTTCATCTGAGAGAATATGTTATTTCCCTTCTGGAATCCACCCTTTAACACTAAGGAGTTCTTCTGGGTGTCTCTGCTACTAGAAGAGTTTTTATTTTCGCTCAGGTGAAGTGCCACCTCATCTGCTTTTCTATGCATGGGTCCCGTGCATGCTTTCTACAGTAGAGCAGACATAGACAAGATTATTCTAAAACTGTATATAAAAGGGCAAAGACACTTGAATTGCTAAAACAATTTTGATAGGGAAGAATGAAGTGAGAAGAGTCAGTCCACCTGTTTTCAAGACTTATTATGTAAGTACTGCAAACATGCCTCTATGATACTGACAGAGAGGGACAACATCCTAGATCTGTGGAATAGAACAGAAAACCCAGAAATAGACCCACACAAATATACCTAACTGGTATTTGACTTAGTGCAAAAACAACTCACTGGAGGAAATATAGTCCTTTCACCAAATGATGCTGAGCAAATGACATCCATGGACAAAAATTAAAAAGAACTTTATGCAAAAGTTAACTAAAAATGAGTCACCAGCTTAAATGTTAAAACTTTTATTAAAGCACATAGGAGAATATCTTTAGAATCGAGAAGCAGGCAAAAGATCTTAAAGTTGACAGGAAAAAATAACAGTTTTCATAAGGAAAAACACAGCACTACATGGACTCTCTACAATGAAGACACGAGAGACCAAATGAAACAGACATGGATGCAAATCCTGGAACCCTGAACTTCAGAGGAAAGAGTAGAGAAGTGGACTAAGTGAGTGCTTGCTGGGAGGAGAAGTTGACCACCCTGGGATACCAAGAGAGCAAAAATAGATTGGTGAACCTTTGTGAGCAGCTTTGGCACCAGAAGGTAGCCTGGCAGAGTAAATTCACACACACAGTGGGAAAGGTGTGATTTCTTCTTTTTGCCTATGCTTTCCTGGTGACCAGAGATGTGGCCAGCTCCCACTTTCATCCACTTCCGGGGCAGACCTGCTCCTCGGGAATTAGGAGCCACGTGGTCAGGAGCCACACCAATGTGAGACATGGGCCGGCTGAGCAGCTATGGTGCCTGGATCCAGGAGGCTTGGCTCCAGACCTACAGAACTCACAGAGCCACCAGATCAGCATTTAGCCAGTCACCCTGACCCCAGCTGCCCTGCGGCCCAAACATACAAAGTTTTTATAACTTGGACTGAGAAACATCAACAGCAGACAACATCCTGAGGTTACCATATATGACAACACCACCCAGAAGTCAATTTAGATATATTGTTGTTGTTGTTAAGTGCTGTTGAGTCAGTTCCGACCCATAGCGACCCTGTATAGGGTTTCCAAGGTGTGGCTGGTGAGCTTCAACCACCAACCTTGTGGTTCAAATGACTTTACATTCCAGCATATTCAGCCCACACTGCCACACCAGGACTCTTCAATTTAGATATGGAAGTATTAAAAGTAAAAGAAACCTACAAGACTGAAAATAGGGAACCCAGGATATCAATCTATAATGAAGTTACTACAAAGCGAAAAGAGAGAATTATTATATTAGATACAGAATATTAGATATAGAACTTCCAAAATGCAAGGAAGCCAAGTAAATTTTAAGATACAACAGAGTGTTTTAAATAGGGAAAATATTAATTAAATTACTGGGTAATCTCAAAGAAAATAAATATGCTTCCACATCAAAATTATAAAAGAAAAATCAGAAAGATTTTGTAAACATTAACACAATAGAAATGAAAATGCAAAGAAATCCCACAAACAAAATGAATTCAGCACAGAAAATTATGTAGAACAAAGAAACCAGCAAAAGCACAAAAGACACACAGAAAAATGTCAGTAATCAACTCATGCCTATTGATAATTATACTGAATATAAATGGATTAAATGTACCAGTCAAGAGACAGAGGGAGTAGAATACTTAATAAAACAGGATCCTTCAATATGCTGTCTACAAGAGACATATGAAAAAGATGAAGATAGCCTAAATGCCCATCAATAGAAGAATGGTTACCCAGACTTTGGTACATACACAATGGAATACTATATAACGTTGAAGAATAACAATGGTTCTTCGAAACACCTTATTACATAGATTAACCTAGAGGACATTATGCTGAGTAAAATTAGTGAATCACAAAGGACAAATATTGTATGAGACCAATGTTGTAAAACGTTAAGAAAAGGGATAAAAGAAACAATGTATGACGGTTAAGGGAGTGACGGGGAAGGTAAAATTATTCAGAGGATAGACGGTAGGCACCTGTTAACATGGGTGCCAGGGAAGGCAATATACAAGAAGGAGGTTGGCAGAGGAAAGACAAAGGTAGAGAAATACAGTGTTAAAGTGAGTAGAAGTAAATACTGTTAACTGTTAGTACATGGAGGGGATTGCCATCATTGTAATGAAGCAAAGTATATGACTTGTTGAATGTAAAACTGATGATCTGCTCTGCAAGCCTTCATTCAATTCACAGTAAAAAGTTAAAAAACAAATATATAAAAGGAAAAAAGTTGATAAATTGGACATCATCAAAATTAATAAACTTTGGCCTATGAAAGACCCTATTAAGAGGCTAAATAGACAAGATATAGAACAGGAGAAAATACTGACAAACCACATATTTGACTAAAGAACTAATATCTTTCACATAAAACAAACTTTCAAAGCTTAACAGTAAAATATCTAACAATCCAATTATAACATGGGTCAAATATATGAATAGATATTTCACTAAAGAGAATATACAGATAGCATAAAAGCACATGAATAAAATGTTCAACATCATTCACCATTGTTGTTGTTGTTAAGTGCCGTTGAGTCAGTGACCACAATGAAATACGGAGGCACACCTATCAGAATGGCTAAAATGAAATAATTATGACACCAAATGCTGAAGGATGAGGAGAAACCGAATCACTCATACGTTACTGTTGTAAATGTGAAATGGTACAACCACTCTGGAAACAACTTGACAAATTCTTTAAAAACTACATGCAACTATACCATATAACCCAGCAATTGCACCCTGAATATTTATCCTTGAGAAATGAAGACTTAGTTTATATAAAATCTGTACACTGAGGAGGTACGCATACCTTAGAAGTGTCAATAATACAAGATCAGAAGGGCAGCATGTACGCAAGGCCAAAGTTCAGATTGTACTTCATCTAATTCAGGTTGTATTTATTCTTTGGGCAGCCCACAGTACTTTAAATATTCTCCTCTAACACCACTCAAATGCATCAATTATTCTCTGGTCTTCCTTATTCATTGTCCAACTTTCAGATGCATATGAGAGTATTGAAAATATCATGGCTTGGGTCAGGCACACGTTAGTCCTCAAACTGACATCTTTGCTCTTGAACTCTTTAAAGAGGTCTTGTGCAGCAGATTTGCTAAATGCAATGCTGCTGTTGTTGCTAAGTGCCTTTGAGTTGGTTCTGACTCCCAGTGACCCTCTATAAGGTTTCCGAGGAGCGGCTGGTATGCTTGAACCACCGACCTTGCATTTCAAGCTGACTTTGCAGTCTAGTACATTAACCCACAGAGCCACACCAAGACTCTGCCTACTGAATACATTGGTAGATTTCTTTGACTGCTGCTTCCATCCAACTACTGGTTCTTGCTTTCTGTTTCCAACCTTTGCATTCCAAGCGCCAGTAATTTTCAATACATCTTGATTGTATGTTTGCTCAATTTCAGACTGAAAAGGTTGGTAGAATTCTTCAATCTCATCATCCCTTGCTTTAGTGCTTGGTGCATAAATTTGAATAATAGTTATATTAACTGGTCTTCCTTGTAGGCATATGGATATTGTCCTATCACAGACAGCATTGTACTTCAAGACATATCTTGAAATGTTCTTTTTGATGGTGAATGCAACACCATTTCTCTTCAATTTGTTATTCCTGGCACAGTAAACCATGTGATGGCCAAATTCAAAATGGCCAATACCAATCTATTTCCGCTCACTAATGCCTAGGATATCCATCTTTATGTGTTCCATTTCATTTTTGACAATTTCTGATTTTTCTATAGTCGTACTTCATATTTCCATGTTCTGATTGTTAATGGATGTTTACAGCTGTTTCTTTTCATTTTGAGTTGTGGTGCATCAGCAAATGAAGGTCCTGAAGGCTTTATTCCATTTACATCATCACGGTCAACTTTACTTTGAGGAAGCAGCTCTTCTCCAGTTGTTATGTTGAGTGTCTTCCAACGTGAGGGACTTATTTTTCTGCTCCTCATCTGACAATATTCTGGTTCTCCTCATCATTTTTCAATATTCCATATGCTGGTACTATTTGACAGTGTTCCACTGCTATTCTAAAGGTTTTCAGTGACTAAATATTTGGAAGTAGTCCATCTCTTTTTCTTCCTAGTCTGTCTTAATCTGGAAGCTCATCTGAAACCTGTTCACCATGAGTGGTGACCCTTCTGGTATTTAAAATACCAATGGCATAGCATCCAGAATCACAGCAACACACAAGCCACCACAGTATGACAAACTGACAGACAAGTGGTGGTGATTTTGCTTAGAGGCATTAAGTTTATTGGTGATGGAAAAATTTGGAGAAGGAGAGTGAAAGTGATTTAACAACATGAAGAATGTCACTGGATTATACATGTAGAAAGTGTTCAATTTTCAAATGTTTTATTGTTTCTATTTCCACAATTAAAAAAAAACAAACACCAAATTACCTGAACATGAATATTTGTAGCAGGTCTTTTGCCCAACACTGAAAAGAACCCAGATATCTTTCTCTAAATGATTAAAACAATCTGTGGTATGTCCACACCGTGGAATACTACTCAGCAATAAAATGAATGAATGATCGATATATACAAAAAAATTATGCTGAATGAAAACTTCCATTCTCAAATATTACACATTATATTATTCTATCTATATAATGTTGAAAGGAGCTCTGGTAGTGCAAATGGCTAAATGCTTGCTTGTTTGTTAAATGATAGATTGGTGGTTCAAACCCACCCAGGTACTTATCGGGAGAAAAAGCTGATGATCTGTATAAAGATTGTTGTTGTTGTTATGTGCCATGGAGTCGGTTCCAACTCATAATGACCCTGCATAGGGTTTCTGAGGTTATAAATCTTTACGGGAGCAGAAAGCCTCATCTTTCTCCCGCGAAACAGCTGGTAGTTTCGACCTGCTGACTTTGCGGTTTGCAGCCCAATTCATAACCACTACGTTACCAGAGCTCCTTTACAATGAAAAAAAAACAAAACAAAAAACAACCTTATGGGACAGTTCTACTCAGTCACTTAGAATCACTATGAGTCAAAATCAAGGTCAAAATAAAAATTTTAAAACCACAAATCTTACTATATCCCCTCTCATCAGTCCCTTCATCATTGTTTGTAAAATGCTTAATGGTCTTTAATTATAGTCTGTATACTGTAATCCAAGGAACTCTGGTAGCGTAGTGGTTACGAATCGGGCTGCGAACCTTAACGTCAGCGGTTCGAAACTACCAGCCGCTCCGCGGGAGAAAGATGAGGCTTTCTACTCCCGTAAGGATTTACACCCTCGGAAACCCTGTTACAGGGTCGCTATGGGTCGGAACCGACTCGACAGCACTTAACAACAACAAACATGCTGTAATCCAGCAATTCCCTGCCCACTCCTCCTCCCCGCCAGCTGCTGTCATAAGAATCACCCTTGGAACTCATTAAAATAAAACGAATAATGCCTGGGCCCTGTCAATGAAATCATGAACTCCAGGGAATAAATATACATTCATTAGTGTGATTACTCAGGAAACCTGGTGGCACTGTGGGGTAAGCACTGGACTGGTAACTCCAAAGTTGGCTGTTTAAACCCACCAGTTGCACTGTGGAAGAAAGATGAGGCTTTCTGCTCTTGCAAAGACTCCCAGGGGCACTATGGGATGGAATTGGCATGACAGCAGTGAGTGAATGAGCATGTTGGTCGGATTCCAGGTCTCACTACCAGACTGTAACTGTAAGCTCCATGAGGACAGCAGTGATGCCTGTTCTTGCTTTTCATTGTAACTCCAGCACTTAAAACAGTTCCTGCCGCTCAGGAGGTTTTCAGTAGTTATTTGTGAAATGAAGGAATGACAGAATGGATGAGAGGGAGGTAGAGGAAGCATTCTCTTCCCCTCTTTTGTTACCTCTCTGAACCAGTGAGGTGAGAGAATGAGGAGATGAGGTGCTTGCTTCTCCAAGGCTCACTTCCAAAGAGCTGGTGGAGATGCTAGCACAGCTCCTCGCCAGGTCTGGTTCATAGCATCAAGTCTGGAAATGATGACAGCGCTTCCATTTTCACACTCAATCAACAAAGTTAATGAAAGTGAGACAGAAGCTGACAAGGAGGCTGAAATGACACATAATCCTACTCATGCAGAAATAAAAGAAAAACTTTAAATGCATCTCAAAACAAGAGAAAGGAACTAATAAAGAAATGGAAAATGAGCATAAGGAATGGGCAAGGAGAAAAGCTGGGGAAAGAAGGCTTCTGGCATTTGACCTGATCATCACATTTGCAGAAAGTCTGTCTTCTGTGGGCCTCATCAGGTCAGAGTGGTTCACTTAGTGAGACAGTACAGTGATGCCAAGAAATGTGAATTCAACAAATTCTGAGATTTTCTTGGGGCTTATACTGATTCTAGGGACACCTCTGCGTGGTTGGCAATTCAAACCCACCCAGCACTTCCTAGGAAGAAAGACCTAGTAATATTTTTTGGTGACAATTATAACCAAAGAAATTTCTATGAGCAGCCCTATTCTGTAACACATGGATTACTATGATTTGTTACTTGTTATTTGACTGGGTATTTTTGTGGCCACACTGATTTTACCCTGTAAATCCTAGCACCTATAAAAATTCAAGCCTCGACTTCATTACTGAAAGATTCTCTGGGCAAATTATTGAATGATGCTGGAAGTTTCAACAGAAGATGGAAGGAATACACAGAATAACTGTACCAAAAGGAAATGTTTCATGTACAACCATTTCAAGAGGTA
>NW_006408521.1:11164571-11166736 GCF_000296735.1 Chrysochloris asiatica | reverse complement strand
TTACAAATCGGGCTGCGAACCTTAAGGTCAGCGGTTCGAAACTACCAGCTGCTCCGCGGGAGAAAGATGAGGCTTTCTACTCCCGTAAAGATTTACACCCCCGGAAACCCTGTACAGGGTCGCTATGGGTCGGAACCAACTCGACGGCACTTAACAACAACAACAACAATTGTTACTGCCAATGTGTCCATCCACCTCATTGAGGGTCTTCACTCTTTTTCAATGACCCTTCACTTTATTTAGTATGATGTACTTCTCTACTGATTGGTTCTTCCTGACAACATGTCCAAAGTTGGAGCAATGAAGTCTTGCCATCTCCATTTCTAATTCTGGCTGTATTTCTTTCAAGAGGGATTTGTTTGTTCTTCTGGTAGTCCATGGTACTTTCAGTATTCTTTGCCAATACCATAAGTCAAAGGCATTGATTCTTCTATGGTCTTCCTTATTCATTATTCAATTTTCACGTGCCTATGATGCAACTGAAAATACCATGGCTTGCGCAGGTATACTTTGTTGTTGTTATAAAGTGCTGTCGAGTCAGTTCCAACCTAGAGCGACCCTGTATTGGGTTTCCGAGGAGCATCTGGTGAGCTTGAACTGCCGACCTTATAGTTCAAATGGCTTTTCAGTCTGGTGCATTAACACACAGTGCCACACTAGGACCCCATTAGTACTTAGAAAATACATGCCTTAGTACTCCATGGAAGTGACCACTTCACTCTTTAACACATAAAAGAGGTATTTTGTAACAGATATGCGTAATGCAATACATAGCTTGATTTCTGCTCCTGCAAACATTCACAGCATCGCTATGGGTCCGAATTGGCATGATGTCTGTGAGTGAGTGTGTGTTTGTGATTACAAATCTGTCTCACCACCAGACTGTGAGCTTGACAAGGGTAGGAACGATGCCTGTAATTTGTTCAATGAAGGAATGAATGAGAGAGAGGTAGAGAAAGCTTCTATGAGTATTCATTGTGGATCCAAGCAAAATGAAGTGTTTGATAACTTCAGTCTTTTTTGTTTATCATGATGCTGTTTATTGGCCCAATTGTGAATTTTTACATTGAGATACAATCCACACTGAAGGCTGAGGTCTTTGATCTTCATCAATACGTATTTTCAGTCCTCTTCAATGTTGTATCAGCTGCATTACCACAGGTTGTTAATAAAGTCTTCCTCCAATCCTGATGCCACATTCTTCTTCATAGAATCCAGTTTCTCAGATTATTTGCTCAGCATACAGATTGAATAAGTATGGGGAAAGAATGCTCCGTACCACACACCTTTCCTGATTTTGAACCAGTTAGTATCTCCTTCTTCTGTCCTAATAACTTCTTCTTGGTCTGTATGCAGGTCCTTCATGAGCACAATTCAATGTTCTGGAATATCCATTCTTTGTAATATTATCCATAATTTGCTATGTCCCACACAGTTGAATGTCAATAAAGCACAAGTAAATATCTTTCTGGTATTCTCTGCTTTCAGCCAAGATCCATCTGACGTCAGCAATGATATCCCTCATTCCACATCCTCTTCTGAATGTGACTTGAATTTCTGGCAGCTCCATATCAATGCATTTCTGACACTGTTTTTAAAATATCTTCAGAAAAATTTTACTTGCATGTGATATTAATGATATTGTTTGATGACTTTTGCTTTCCAGTGGTTCACCTCTCTTTGGAATAGGCACAGATATGGATCTCTTACAATTGGTTGGCCAGGTTGCTGTCTTCCAAATTTCTTGGAATAGACAAATGAGCACCTCCAGCTCAATTTGTTGAAACTTTTCAATTTGTATTCTGTCTGTTCCTGGAGCCTTGCTTTTTGCAAATACTTTCAGTGCAGATTGGACTTCTTCTTTTAGCACCATTGGTTCTTGATCATATGCTATCCCTTGAAATGGTTGAATAGTGACTGTATATTTCTTTCATCTTCTTTTGGTGCTTATTGCTTCATTTAATTAACACTTATAGCATAAATAATAATGGAAATAATAATTAATGCTATGAACAATTACCTTGAGAAATTGTAATTTCTGGAATTTTATGTGAATTTCAGTCCATAAATCTCCAAATACCAATGTATAGGAAATATAAATTTATTTTCAGTTGCTGTTGTTAAGTTCTGTAAAGTCAGTTTTGACTCATAGCAACACTGTATAG
>NW_006408521.1:11149401-11152248 GCF_000296735.1 Chrysochloris asiatica | reverse complement strand
TCTGTAGGTTTTGAATTGTTTCCAATGCTGTATCTATCTTATTTGATTGTTCCTGTAGCACTTTCCTGACTTCTTCCTTATTTTTCTCAACTTAATTTTAAAGTACTTTGAAACATTTTATAATCATTTTTCTGAATTTCCTTCTCAGGCATTTCCAAGGTCTGCCCTCCTTCCAGAATGGAGTCCATGTCTACCCCTATGTCCTTTGTCTCAGACCTTTTATCTTGTTTCTGGACATGTGCTGATACGGTCATCTGCTTTTGCTTCTAGAACATTTATCTGTGACCTTAATACTTAATTGAGTGTGTGTTTTGGTATTATTTATGCTTTATGATTGCCCCTAGGCAGATGTAACCAGGTTTGGGCTTCCCTCTTCACTCTTCTTATTGCTTAACTCAGAATAACTTTCACAGGTGTTATCTGCCTCCCTGGTGTATGGCAGTTGGTATTGGTTCTTGCCTGGATTTTGTTGTTTTATAGAGTGTGATTGTAGCTTGACTATATGGCAGGAGTTACTGTCTTTTCTGGGGTAATATAGGGAAAGAAAGAGTCTCCTAAAGGTAAAAGGGGAAACATAAAACAGCAAAATAGCAACAGCAAAAAAACAAACAAGCAAACAAAATCCCCACCAAAAACAACAACAACAAAATTAGATTGGACACTGTAGTCTATATTCACAGAAAAGTGAGAGGATGGAGAGAAGAAATACAAAGTCTGTAGCCTAGTATGAGTATAAGGAGCTCTGGCAGCATAGTGGTTATGAATTGGGCTGCGAACCACAAGGTCAGCCGTTTGATTCCGCAGGAGAAAGATTAGGCTTTCTGCTCCCATAAAGATTATAGCCTCAGAAACCCTGTACAGGTTCGCTGTGAGTCGGAACTGACTCCATGGCACATAACCACTACCACCAATATGAGTATGATTTTAATGTCCTCTTTCAGCTTCTTACCTTCAAGGCCACCTGATAAATTTCAAGAGGCCACTGTTGGTTGTTATGCTGTACCTCAGGATTTAATTTCAGTATGTTTTGCTTTCAAAATCTGTTTCGCTCTTCACACCCCTTATTCTGGCCTTTTCCCTATTAAAAAACAGTTCAGGGCCTGCTCTTAGGATGCTGGTCTCTTTAAATGCTGATAGTATCTGTGCACATGCATGGCAGAAGAACCCACCAGTGGTGGGGGTGGGGAGTGTCCACTTGCTCAGGTACCCCCTCTAGTCACCAGAATGGAGGTGCACCAACAGTGGAGGGCCAGTGAACAGATACCAAAAAAAAAAGAAAAAATCAGAACAAAGCAAAACTGACAAAGTGTATTGTCCACCTTTGCTCCGAGGTTCCCACAGTGTTATTCCATGGTGGGTCTGCTCCCCTCTTGGTCTTGCTGCTTGGTCTCGCCCAAGTTGTTGACTCCAGGCCTCGGAGCCAGCAGATTCTAAAGTATGAGATTTCTTACTTCCACTACAAGTTCCACTAGCTATAAGCCTTCAAACTTTTACAATGTTCCTACCTATGTTGTTCACAGTTTTGGAGCTATGCCCTGAGCCCACTTCGCCTGGTATTTTGTGGTATTGCTGATGGAGAACTTCACTGTACCTCTACCCTATCCACCATAAAGCCCTGCTCCCTACTCTCTGATTCTTAAGGGATATTTACAGCTGTTGCTTCTCACCTTGAGTCATGCCACATCAGCAACTGAATGTCCCAAAGCTTTACTCCGTCCATGTCATTAAGATGAACTCTAATGGATATTTTAATCCTTGCAATGAAACAATGGTGTACAGCTGATGTTCTCCCATGTAAACTACCACACAGTTCACAATAAAAACTTAAAAAAAAGAAGAAGAAAGAAAGAAAGGCTTGGCAATCTACTTTTGAAAATTAGCCAACAAAAATCATATGGATCACAACAGAATATGGTCCAAAATATAACCAGAATTCTCCTCAGACTGAGTCACTTAGTTTGGATGTCTCATTAGGAAAGACCAGTCTCTAAAAAAGAACCTCATGTTTGATAGAAAGTTAATGAAAATAAGGAAAACTCTCTATCAGATGAACTGACACAATAGTCACAACACTGAGACTCTTTATGAGGTGTCTTATGTTCACATCTGTCCAGATGTCTCAGATAGGCCTTCCCAGGCTGGCTTTGCTTTCTCCTTGGCAGCTGTACTTTCCCCCTCCTCCTCCTTTATTCTAACAGAATCTCTCCTACTTTGGGGTGAAAAGAAACTCCACTCCTTCTCAGTTTCTGCTAAGACACTTTGTCTCAGTGTACAAAAACTTCAACTTTTGGCAACAATAATCAGGAAAATTAGCAGATGTCCTCCCCTGAGGCCATGGATGCGGGAGAAGCCAGTTACTATCTCATATAGTGATGAGAAATAACAGGCTGTTTCAAATGTTATCACAGAGCAATAGCTAGCATTGATTACATGCTTACAGGGTATGACAGGTGTTATGCTAAGTATGAGGGGGTTTCAAAAAGTTCATGGAAAAATGAAATAAAAAGATAATGGGGTTTTCCCACAAATTTTTTGAAGCCCCCTTGTACAATAATTCTGTATAGATAAGTGATCTATACAACCCAGGAAGAAATTTCTATTATCATCCACATTTTATAGGTGAGTAAACTGAGGTCAGTCATTTAACCAATGTCTCATAGCTATGAAGTGACATAGCCAGAACTCAAACCCGGCTACTGATTCCACAGCCCAAGTTTTAATGACTTTCTTGTCACCTTAACACTTGCAGTCTTCCTCTTGACACTTCTTTGCATTGCCTTTGGTCCTGGTTCATGCTGTACTTTACACAAAGAATTTCTGCTGCAATCTTGCAGTAGCCTTTGAGAG
>NW_006408521.1:11108602-11148606 GCF_000296735.1 Chrysochloris asiatica | reverse complement strand
CCTGTATAGGGTTCCAAAGGAGCTGGTGAGTTTGAACCACCAACTTTGTGGTTCAAATCGACTTTGTGGTCCAGTGCTTTATCCCACAGTGCCACACCAGAAATAATTGAGGCATGTGCAATTACATTGGTCTTTAAAACTACTATTTTAAATGCCGTTGTAGTAGCTTTAGCCAAAAACTACAGACTGAACACCAAAGTGCATACTGAAAACAAGAAAATGGTGAGATGTGGAGGTAACATAGCAAAAAGCGAAGGGTAAAAAGAAAACATAATTTAAGTAGCTATTATTAAAACACAGAGCTCTGGTAGCGTAGTGGTTACAAGTCAGGCTGCCACCCTCAAGGTCAGCAGTTTGAAACTACCAGCGTTTCCGTAGGAGAAAGATGAGGCGTTCTGCTCCTGTAAAGATTTACAGCCTCAGAAACCTTGTGTAGCACTATGAGTTGGAACTTACACCAGGGTACTTAGCAACAACAACATTATCAAAGGACACATATGCTAAGTACATTAAGTTAATGAACTTAATATTCTTTCCTAATCTTTCCCTTTCCTCTCTAATAATGTCCATGGAATGGTGTGAGGTCAGCTCCAGCTGTGATACTGCCCTTTCATCCATTTCCCTGCCTTCTTTGCTTAGATTGTCTCTGTCACTCATTTCCAAAACCCTGTAAAGAATTAGAATTACCACTGGGGTAGAAATGAAGACATGAGATCTGAAAAGGTATGGAATACTTAGGCTGGGTTTGGTAATCAGGAAATGATCTTTTTTTTCTCTTTGTATCACTGTCTGCTAACTCTAGTAGGCCTTAAGGAGTGGACTCATTAAGGAAGAGACCATGCCTATGGATTTAGTTGACCTTTCAGGATTCTTCAAATTTAAACAGGTAATTCATTCTGCTTTTATTCTTTATGTCTGGTTGACTTGGCTTAGAAGGAAAAAGCATTATTTTCTACTTCTCATATGAGGAATTTCTCTTCTTTTTGATAGCTGAGAATGAATTCTGTAAGCAGTGGCTCTTAGTACTATCTGAAATTTTTGATACCTGGACTGCAACAAAATCAGAGACTTTGGGGTGGAATCTAGGTATCATCCTTTAAAAATATCCCCAGAGGAGTTCCACCTACAGCCAGAACTCTAGAGCAATGCTTTTTGAACTTGAACATGCATCAGAATCACCTGGAAGGTTTGTTAAAACATTGGTTGCTGGGATCCACTCCTACTAGAGTTTCGGTTTCACTAAGTCTGAGTTGGGACCCAGGAATCTGTATTTCTAACAAGTTCCCAGGTGGTACGATGTTCTGACATAGAGGATTGGGAAGGGTAGGTGAGCAAAAGTAAAGCTGGTGTGAGCTTCCGTTCTTCCCTTCCGGGTGTGAGATTACAAGCAGTTTGAGTCTGAGCCTTCTCAATGTCTTCCCACATACTGACTCATCCAGCAGGAACATTTGTACAACATAATTTGCTGTATAAATATGAAGTAGCCCAAGAGTGTTTTGAAATAAATCAGGCAATGAATTCCATTAGGCTCTGAATGAATTTTAAGGTGTTTCTTACAATTTTCAATAGAAAAGTAAACATTATTATTATTATTATTATTTTTACCAAACTTAGCTGTGCTATTCATTCTCACAACACTTCTATTTTAAAGTCTTCTTTATAATTATTTTATATTTGTAATAATTTTGTTATTTTTAATGAAGTCATTACAAAATTTATAGAGCCAGAATTTGAGACTGGGATAAAGCTTTGAGGATTACCAGATTTAGCAATTAAAAGTACAGGATGCTCAGTTCAATTGAATTTTAGATGAATGACAAATTATTTTTTAGTGTAAGTATATTCCATACAATATTTAGCAATCGGGATCAGGAGGCAGATATTGGGAGGGAAATTACATATGCATTTGCTGTGGAGAAATGGAACATACCCTGTCCATGTCTGTTTCATGGATGTTTTAGTTACTGAGTGCTGCTATAACAGAGATACCGGAAGTGGATAGCTTTAACAAACAGAAATTTATTCTCTCATGGTTTGGTGGTGTTGGTTATGCTGTGGAATCATCGGTTCTAACTCATAGCGACCCTGTACAGGGTTTCCAAGGCTGTAAATCTTTACAGGAGCAGAAAGCCTCATCTTTCTCTCACGGAACAGCTGCTAGTTTTGAACTGCTGACCTTGTGGTTCGCAGCCCGATTTGTAATCACTCGAGCTAGAAGTCCAAATTCAGAGTACCGACTCTGGGGAAAGGTTCTTCAGCATCTGTAGGCCCAATATTCCTTGGAGATCTCCATGTGTCCAAGCAACAATCTTTCCCTGGATCTAGGAGTTCACCGTGCAGGGACACCAGGTTCAAAGGCCCCACTGCACTCCTAGTTCTTCTGTCTTGGTGGTAATAGGTCCCTCTTTCTTTGCTGTGTTTTTCTCCATTTATCTCTTGTAAGATAAAAGGCATTGTATGCCACACCCTTGGGAATCTTCAGTACAGAGGATCAGAAAGAGTAGTGATCAGGGATTTTTACTGTTGTGTGCTGTCGGGTCAGTTTCGACTCATAGGGATCCTGTATAGGGTTTCTGAGAAGTGGCTGGTGGGTTTGAAATGCCACCCTTATGGACAGTAGTTCAGTGCTTATCCTACAGTGCCACATGAGGACTCCAGTAAAGGTTGATATAGATAAAGCACTGGAGCGCAACATTGGTTTGATTTGAACTGAAAAGTCGATGGAAACCGTATAAAAGATCACTATGAGTCAGAACTGACTTGAGGCACTTAACAACATCCACCTTCTGGGGAGTCCTGATGGGGCCCTGTAGGATAAGCACTGAACTGCTAACCACACTAGCTGTACCTTGGAAATCCTATACAGGGTCGCTATGAGTCAGAATTGACTTGATGGCACTTAATAACAACATCCACCTTCTGGAGTCCTGGTGTGGTGCTGTATAATAAGCACTGGACTGCTAACCACGAGGTCAGTGATTCATATCCACCGGTTGCTCTTTGGAAACCCTAATACAGGGTGGCTATGAGTTGGAACCAACTCAAAGGCACTTAACAATAACACCAACAACAACATCCCACCATTAATCCTCTTTGCATGGCAGCTAATTATTTATTATAGCCCTTCTATCCAAAGTTTTAGCGTAGTAGTAACGAATCGGGCTGCGAACCTTAAGGTCAGCGGTTCGAAACTACCAGCCGCTCCGCGGGAGAAAGATGAGGCTTTCTACTCCCGTAAAGATTTACACCCTCGGAAACCCTGTACAGGGTCGCTATGGGTCGGAACCGATTCGATGGCACTTAACAACAACAACAACAACAACAATCCAAAGTTTTCTGTTTTATAACCAAGATGGCCAAACTTCGTCTCTCATACTTCGGACATATTGTCAGGAGGGACCAGTTGCTAGAGAAGGATATCATATTTGGTAAGGTGGAGGGTCAGAGAAAAAGAGGAAGATTGGCCAAGTGGCAGCATCAATGGACTCAAGTGTGGCAACAGTAGTGAGGTTGGCTCAGGATCGGGCAGTGTTTCGTTCTGCTGTGCATAAGGTCGCTATGGGTTGGTACCGACTCGATGGCACCTAACTACAACAACAACTTCTATTGGAGTCATGGTGTGCCAATGCAGGTTAATGTGCTGTACTGCAAGGTCGTTTGAACCGCTAACTGTGTGGTTCAAGCTCACCTGCAGCTCCTCAGAAACCCTATACAGGATTGCTATAGGTCAGAACGAACTCGAGGGCACTTAACAACAACAATAACATACCTGTGATTATGGACCCATTTTGAAATGAGTTTCTAAGTTGTAAGGATTAAGGTGGGGCAAAGGAGTAACGATTACAGCAGAACTAAGGGTTAAGGATGCCCCCACCTTACTAAAGGGTCTGACACAAGTTACCACACTTAATTTCCCTTGGGGCATGGTCTGACTCCAATTTATAAGTCTGTTTTGGATAAGCTGGCTCTCTTGTCCTGGATCTTGCATTGGGCGCATTACATTTGACCTCCAGTTTTTGGAACTTCTGGCCCATCTCCTGACCTGATTCACCAGCTCACCCAGCGTTGTTGTCTGACCTGCCAATTTGGGTCCCCTCCACTCCTGAGACTACACGTTTGAGACGATTCTTCCAGACTGATCTCTGAACTACGGATTAGGGTCTTGCTAGCCTCCACAATTGCATGAGCCATTTCTTTGGACAGTTGTGAGTTTGTGAAACGTTGCATCGTGTTGCAGAACCCTGGAACTTGAGGGTTCTCAAGTTGCAGGAAGGGAGGAGTGGTGATTGATCTGAGTGGTATCTTATTGTTAAGTGCCGTTGAGTAGGTTCCAACCTATAGCGACCCTGTATAGGGTTTCTGAGGAGCTACTGGTGAGATTGAACCACCAATCTCGCGGATCAAACTGACTTTGCAGTGCAGTGCATTAACTCACAGCACCACACCAGGACTCCAAACGCCGACAGCACCTAGCATTCCCAGGTGGTTTCCCATCCAAGTACTAACTAAGTTAAGCCCGACCCTACTTAACTTCTGAATTGAGGTCTGAATTGATCAGGCATATCCAGGGTGGTATGGCTGTAGACATGAGTGGTATAGAATGTCTGAAAAGTCAAACAGTTGGGATATCTTTAACTTCCAACTCATAGGGACCAGCCTTGTGCTCATTTTTCTAGAAGAAATTATTCATGCATTCTTATTGATTTATCACATCAGATCACATCATGAGTGGTCATCACATAACTGCCAAACCACTGAGAATCATTGTCCAGCCAAGATGACACATATTTTGTGGGAAGACAGTTGAATCTATGACAGTGGACTGAAACAGAAGTACATCATCTCATGGCTTGTCCATTGAGGGCTCAGCAAACATTGGCTGAATTGTTATTGTATGGAGACTCAAGACATTAGTATATGAAAGAAAATGTTGAATGACTTTAAAAAGGATAATTGACCAACATAAGATCCCAGTTACTTTTGAGTCAGTTACCCAACTTTGTTTATGACTGAGGCTAATCTTCTCCCTCCAAGGGCTTGTAGACATTTTTGGTTACTACACTGAAGTTGGTGCTATTTGTATCTAGTTGGTTGGGGCTAGAGATGCTTGAAAACATCCTACAGTGTTCAGGATAGCTCCCACAACAAAAAATTATATGGTATCTTATGTCCACAGAGCTAGGGTAGAAAACCCTTGGACTAGACTGTGCACAGCATTTTTACAAATCTTTCATCAAGTGGTTCCAGTCAAGTCTTGACATGTGAAGGCATCTCAGTCTTTTGGGGAAAGAAAGTTCTTTTTGCTGGAAAGTGACTGGTGGGAGAATTTTGATTTGTCCCATCAAAAGCTTACAAAACAAGAAAGGTGCTATTGAGGTTCCAGAAAAACTCAGTCCTCAAATGCTTCTGTTCTTGCTGTCACTTGGCCTAGATCTGAAGTCTTTGAAAAGTAAATGCAGGTCTTACAAAATTGGGGGATTAATTTTTGCTTCAACCTTTCAGTTAGTCTTGGCTACCAAGAGTTGTTTACAAATGGAGCTGGAGGAGAAGTTGACCCAACATGTGTTTGTTATTTTGTGTACTACATCTGTTGTTTAATACTTGTACTTAGAAGATGCTAAACACAATAAGCATTCACAATACAATGACAATGCCTCCTGTTTTCATTATTTATCTCTAATTACCTGTAAAACCTTTTATAGACATATATTCTTATTAAAGACCTAATTAATTCTCATGCTACTCTTGGGAAACAAACAAGGGTTGGTAATATGATTCCTATTTTAAGAGGCGATAATTAAACCTTGCCTGGAGTTACACACTGACTAGTTGACGAACCAGAGTAAATTCGAACCATGAAGTCCAGTCAGTGCTGCATTCTTGTCAGTGGTGTTGATTTGGCAGCCCCTGGTTAGTGTCCTGTCATGAATGTCTAATTTTAAAATGCTTTTAAAATGTGCATGGCAGATTATGACAGGTGCTTACCAATTAGAGAAGGACAACACAGCAAGGGCATTTCCATTCTTAGTGGTTTACCTATCCTTTCAAATAAAAACATAGCAACAGAAAAGCAAAAAGTAGAAAAGAAAATTCTAAACCATGAAGTTGTTGTTAGGTACAGTTGAGTTGGTTCCAATTCACAGTGATCCTGTGTATAATAGAACAAAACTCTGCTCGGTCTTGCACCATTCTCACAATCGTTGCTGTTTGAGGTCATTGTTGTAGCCATTTTGCCAATCCATCTCGTTAAGAGTAGTCCTCTTTTTCACTGCCCCTCTATCAAGCATCATGTCCTTCTTCAGGGCCTGGTTCCTCCCGATAACATGGTGCAAAGCACATGAGGTAAAGTCTTGCCATCCTTGCTTCTAAGTATTTTAGTTGGTCTTCCTCCAAGACAGATCTGTTCTTACTTCTGGTAGCATATACAATACTCTTCGGCACTGTAGTTCAAAGACAGTAATATTTAGGTCTTCCTTTTTCGTTGTTCAGCTTTTGTATGCATATGAGGTAATTGAAAATACCATGACTTAGGTCAAAGTGACATCTTTGCCTTTTAACACTTTAACGAAGTCTTTTGCAGCAGATGCAATATGTCATTTGATTTCCTGACTGGGGCTCCCATGGTGTTACTTGTGGATCAAACGAAAATGCAATCCTTGGAAACTTCATTCTTTTATCTGAGTTGCTGCTGTTGTTGTTAAGTGCTGTGGAGTCAGTTCTGACTCATAGCGACCTTGTGGAGGGTTTCCAAGGAGCCACTGATGGGTTTGAACCACTGACCTTGCAGTTAGCAGTACAGCACCACACCAGGACTCCTTTCTCTGAATAGCTTCATAAATACTTAGTGTGGGCTCACTTGGTACTAAGTCCTATATTGGGTAATCTCTAGAAGATGGAATATAAACATATGTCCTTGATATGCTATTTAATATGTAGTTAGAGAGTCGAGATTTAACTTGGAATACACAGAGAACCTTGAGACAAAATATAAACAATGCCAAAACATGTGTACAGGAGACTTCTGAGTCCTAGAAGCCAGAGGCACTTTAATGGAAAAGGTGCAATTGGACATGTTGTTAAGTGCTGTCGAGACAGTTCTGACTCATGGTGATCCTGTATATAGGTCTTGTAATATTAGAATTGGTTCATGTGGACAGTGGGAATCTGGGGAGATAGAATTCAACTAAACAAAGGGATTAAGGCATATGGGCGGAGTCATACTTGCAGCTCTTTGGAACAGATATAACCTGAAGCTCTCAAGTGGTCTTTAGAACTGTTGTTAAATGCCTTTGAGTTGGTTCTGACTCAGAGTGACTCTATAGGGTTTCTGAGGCTTTAAATGTTCTCTGGAACCGAAAGTCCCATATTTGAGAAGTGAAGGCTGAAAAAGCCAGACTGCAAGGTGAGATAGAATATATTAACAGAAGTACAGAAACAGAGGGGAGCTTTCTGGGGTCCTCTCAGCAAACTTCCAACTTCATTTACTGGTTCTGATCTCTTCTTGAGCTTCAACTGCACCTCTGACCCACCCCAGTATGAGATTTTGTTAATAGGAGATTTTTGCTAAAGCAGTTATTAAAGCCTGGAATCCTAGTCAGGGGCACAAGAATGAGTATGGTGGGTTAAGTGTTACCAGATCTAAGGCCTGGGCAAAAACTAAGAACAGCTTTGTTTTAGGTAGCTGGCTTTTGTGGTCAACCTTGGATGGAGTCAGGGTTGTGAGCTGGTCATCTTAAATTTAAAGGACTAAGGAGGGCTATGAAGTCTTCCTCCTGCTCAAGGAACGTGGCTCTGGATTCTTCCATTGAGACAAATTGTCATGGACACACGTTCTTCTAGCCAACTAGCCAAAAGCTGGAGCCAACACTTGGTGTGGCACTGAAGGATAAGTACTCTACCTCAATGTCAGTTTGAACCGCAAGGTTGGCAGTTCAAATTCGCCGGCCACTCCTTGGAAATCCTATGCAGGGTCACTATGAGTTGGAACTGATGTGACTGCACTTAAGAATTCATTTAAGTTTGAAAAGTAGGGGTACTCCCATTCCTTTAATGGTTAAATAATAAGGATAAAACATTCTGGTTTATCCCAAAGGCCCCAGAGCTCACTGAAGCCTCCTTGCTCCTTGAACACGAATTGACTGACTACGGTCTGCTGAGAGATGGCTGATGCTTCCAGATCAGCTAGATAAAACCCACCACGTGTAATCACTAGTTGTTTAGCATAAAGGTGGAAGTTAGTCATCTGAAACTGAACTACCTACCTGAGAATAGCTGTTTTGGCAAATTTGTCGCAGTACCTGCTCTTAGTATTATTTTTAACACGAAAATATTTAAATGACAGACTGTGACTTGGAGGTGATTCATTTTAATTTTCTTAGTTGTCTTGACAACAATGTAATTTATGATATTCTACACTTGAGAATACTAAAGTTTAAAAATCAAGAATATGATTAAACCTTTAAAATTAGGATATAGGTAACAAAACACTTTCCATTTCAACATTTCCTTACATGTTTAATTCTGATGAATTAAACTTCAGATAGAAATATGTACTGGTAAAATTCTTTGTGGTAGGGTGGAGTAGAGTGGAATGATTAGTAAGTCTTTGTCTTCAGGTTATAAACAGCAGTGATTTATGGGCCATGTTGTTAAGTGCCATTAAGTGGTTCCGACTCATAGTGACTCTACACAGGATTTCTGAGGGGCTGTCAACCTTTTGGTTCCCAGTCCAGTGCTTATCCCTCAGCGCCACATCAAGATTCTCAAGGAGAGTCAACTCCTAGTTTCACATATCTTTTTGGCCAGAATTTACCTACTTTTACACTTTAAAGCTTCTTTTTGGAATTTTTCCCCTGAATTATTGTATGAAAGTGGAATTGAAGTAGAAATAATTTCATATCCTATTTTCCCCCACATGTGGTTATATATAGTCCTACAACTCATTGCAACACATTAAAAAACTTCAAATATACAGAAAATTTTTGTTGTTAAAGATTTCAAACACACAGAATGTACAGTGAGTACCCTAGAGACATCACTTAGAATCAAGAATTATCAATATTATGCAAAATTTAGTTCATGGCCACTTTGGGAGGCATTTTAAAGTAAATTAAGATTCCTTAACACAAATCTGCACCAGATCTTTGTTGTTGTTAAGTGCCCAGCCAACTCTAACTCATAGTGACCTGTATAGGGTTTCCAAGGTGTGGCTGGTGAGTTTTAACTGACAACCTTGTGGTTCAAACTGACCTTGCAGTCCAGGGCTTTATTCCACAGCGTCACAACAGGACTCTAGTACACCGTATCTTTACTTGGACCTTATTGTCAGCAAGTCCAAATTGTAGAGGGTGTTCTCCACGCACAGCATTCCAGAGAAACCAGCTGGCAGTTTCTGCCTTTCTTAGTTTGAAAATGAATTCAATCACAAGAAATCAGCACTATCTTTCACCTCCTAGGTGCAGACAAAAATACCCAGTGGGGCTGTTATGACTCATTGAGCCTTACTCTCAAAAGACACTCAAAAACATGTAGTTGAACTGAATTTCACTTAACAGTACTTGACAAATGCACTCTTGCATCTTGCTGAGAAGAAAGGCTGGGAGAAATGTTGGGGGAAATGAAAAATCCAGAGAAGCCAGAATGTAGGGCATTATAAAACTTCCTACTGGGGTAGACTGCCTCGATTTGCATGTCCAACTTCTGAGTTGGTGCAAGTTTTGTGAATTTTTAATGCCTCACTTATAAAATGTGCTGCTGTATGGATGAGTTGAAATACAATTTCCACTAGTGTCCCGAGGGCTTGTTAAACACAAATTGCAGAACTGCGCCTGCAGAGTTTCTGAATAAAGAAAATCAAGGTGGGGCCAAAAACCTCTAACAAGGTCTCCGGTGATGGTGACAAGGCTGACCTTGAGACTATGGGAACCTCCAGGAACTTTTGGCACCTCAATAAACACTCACTCGACGACGGCACTTAACAACAAACACCATCACCATCCAAGCTGCGCACAGGCAACACACCACAACTGGGAAGAGGTTACAACTGGAAAGCAGCTGGGCTGTCGTTGGCCCACAGAAGGGGGCTCCTCTTTCCAATTTCCGCCTCTGAGAAGCAGCAAGCGGCCTTTCACCACCCGGTAGTTCTCAGTTTCTAAGCCGTTTGCCCCTTGCTCCGGCGGGAACCAGTCCTCGGAGCAAGCCCAAGACCAGAGCAGCGATTCCGGCGCCCCGGGGTGTGGCGCAGGCAGGTGCAGAGCCGAGGCAGGAGCCCGGTAGGAGGGCGCGATGGGAGGCTAGGGCGCTTAGTTTTTGCCCAGCTGGCGTCCAAGTCCTCTCCGGCCGCCCGGATGGCCGGGACTGAAGATGGCTGCCCGATGCGCTGTGGACAGTCACGTGTCACGCCGCTATCGCCGCGCGCCCCCTCCCCCGCCAGCCAAGTCCCCGACCCCGAGGGAGACACAGCCCCGAGCTGTCTCTCCCCTACTGGGCGAGGGGGCCGGGGAGGGAGGGTGTCACGGTAGAAGGCCGGCTCTCTCGGCTGCCCGCCTCTAACCAGAGAGCCGGAGTCCGGTTCCTGGAGCGGAGGAAAGTCTCCCTTCAGGCGACCCACACTAGGTCGGGCTACTGAGCATGCGTGGTGCTCCTGCCTAGGGCGGCAGCTCTCCGGGTTTTTGCAGCAGCTATGAGGGGCCGGCGGGAGATGGCGCCCGGGCGGGGCGTCCCTGACGTGGCCCGAGTTCCTGCCGCACTGATTCCAGCGCTTCAGGTGTCTCTGCGCTGAAGAGTCGAGGATCGAGGCTCTGGCGGCCTTAATATTATTTGGGGTGGGGTGGAAGATGATCTATATCTCTAATTAAAAATGGGCCGAAGAGTCTGAGGTCCGCCCTTTTTATAAATGACCAATCAATCAGGAGTTATTCACAAGTATTATAATTCTTAGTTTTGGTGGGGAACCGGTCATTCTAAAACAATTCGCTAACTCTTTCCCCCGAGATCGGCCTCTCAGAAGCGTTCCCTTCTTTGACTAGCTCCAGCTTCTCAACTGTCCTATTCGGCTCATAGGTTGTTTGCCAGACCTCACCGCAAAACCTGGTCCCAATCCAGCCTCACTAAGCTGTCTCCTAAAAATGTGTATGATGGCCTTCTTGTGGTTGGGGGAAAGTGCCCGCCTCCTGAGTTCTCAACACTTGAAAGTAAAACTGAAAGGGGGTAATACCCGGCTGTCCACTGGGTACGAAGTACAGCCCCAGTTTCCCCTCGGTCAGGGGAAGAGCGCCCGCGAACTCCGCCCGCCCGAGCTGGACCGCCTCCCCCGGCCGCCGCGAACACCCGGACCAGCGGATTAGTGCCGCGCGCGAAGCCGGGCTGCCTTGGGCCGCGGACTGGGCATGCTCGGCAGCCGTGGAGGCTCGCAGTGGCAAGTCGGAAACGTTCGTACCAGCGAGGCAGTGGCCGGGGCAGCGGCGGCTGTAGAGTAGCGGCAGCTGGCAGGACGGGAACGGGAAGGGCCGACCAAGGAAGGGTCCTCTTCCCTCGAGCCCGGCGAGCCGGCCGGGGAGCTCGGTCCGAGTGCGGATCCCCGACGCTGCCCTGCCCCGGATTTCATTCCGCAGCAGGGGGTTCGCCGAGCGGAATTCCGGCTGCGGCCGCGACTCCCTGGTAAGTGAGTCGTAGAGCTGGGGGAGAGAGCTGACCCCGCTGTCTCGGGGGACCTCCGAATCCTCGCGGGCCTGGCCTGACGCCGGGGGGCGGTGTGTCGACAGCCCCAGGCGAGGGGGCGTGAGCGGAGCCCGTGCTGTGCCTCGCACGTACCTGGCTGGCACTCCCCCCCGAGCTGCTTCTCCCGGAGGGTGGGCTCGGGGGTCGGTCCGGCGGTCGGACTCTGGGCTCGAAGGGAGCGGATCCGCCCCCGGGCTCCTTGGCCAAGTTGGGGTGTGGAGGCAGGCGGGGGCGGCAGTGGGCACCTTTTCGGAGGTGCTGCGTGCGGGCTGGAAGGCTGGCTGCCTGAGTCGAATAGAGGCGAGCGAGCGTCCGCTGGACCGTGGCGGGGCTGGGGAACGGAGAAGCGGGGAGCTTTGGGGCAGTTGCCTAGTGTGTGTGTGGGTGTTCAGAGATCTGCAAGGGCCGACCCCAAATCACAGCCCCCGTCCCCACGGCCGGGGCGGAGGCGAGTCAGTTGGTACTCGGAGCCAGATCCCAGCTGGTCAGGCGCCTAGGGCTTGGAGACACCCCGGCCGCGGCCCCTTGATATCCCTTGGAAATATAACAGGTGGAACCCCCTTCCCCGAGGAGCGAGTTTCCCTTGCCCAGGCTGCGTAACACCCCCCAAGCTTCGGGGCGGCCCTGAGACCCCGAGAGACTGCCCTGCCGCGCGGGGGTGTTAGGGGCGAGGCCTGGAGTGGCCATCGGCTCGGTCCGGAACTGACAGCGTCTCCAGGACGTGGCTCTGCGAGTGAAGAGCCTTCGCGATTCCGAGGCGACTTGTCAAGGGCAGAGAAACGACAGCAGCGGGCGCCTCTCCCACCGTCTTAATCCAAACTCAGGCGCGGGTTTCATCTGGTAGCCAGGTAGGGACTCTTGGTCCAGCTAACGGACACAGCTTGGCCCGTTATGGTTAACGCTTGTTTCCCTGGGGAGTCGCGAGTAAAAACCAAGTGGAGGGTTGCCATGGCTGTAAGGAGTGAAGAGAACGACCCCAAGCAAGCGCTTCTCAGACGTTTCTTTTCACCTTCAAACAGTAGACTTCAGCTGTTTACGCTTACGAAATCAAAAGTGTGGGCTGAATTCGGAAAGGGAAGTTGTCTGTATTTATGGGGCCTGCCTGCTTTAGCTCTTTTGACATATACCAGGTGCCTTTGGCTGTGTGGTGGATAAAGCACTGTGCTGCTAACCAAAAAGTGGGCGTTTCGAACCCGCCAGCAGCTCCATGGAAGAATAAAAATGTATACTATTGGACAGATTATGGGGGTAATTCTCGTCTGTCCTATAGTGACGCTATGCATGGGAATAACTCCACAGTAGTGGGGTTGCTTTTTCGGTTGACAGTCATCTACCGTTTACCTACCTGGACCTTTAAAGCTGTTTGTATAGATTATTTTGCTTTCGTATTCGGTGCTGGTGTTTGGCTGTCTGGATGTGGAGGTGGTGAATGCCTGTCATGGTATGCTGTGAATTCCCCACGCTTCCTAGTTCTGGTGGTTGAATGTTACTGAGTGGGCCGAAAGGCGAGTGGGATCTGTGACGTAGGAATGAGAGGGAAGTTGTCTAAGGTTGCCCAGACTGAAGGGGTTGGTGGTTGTTTTGGCCTATATGAAGTGGGGGAAGGCTGGGCACTTTTCATTGGTCCGTCTGTGATATGTCCATGGAAGAAACAGCGCGCGCGGGGCGTGGGGGTGGAGCGGGGATGGGAGTCTGTCTGGTCAGTGCTCCAAGGGAAGCCCAGAGATGTTTGGTGATTCAGCAGGTGGCAGGCTTCCAGCTCTGAAGCCATGCCTCGGCCGAACAAGCCAGCAACAGCCGCTTGTGCCTGCTGTTGGAGGCGCCAGCTTTGGGGGAACCTCCAGGAGCTGGCTTCTGCCTGTAGCCAACACAATTTCCTTATCTTGCTTCCTGTTACGGTTTCCGAGGCCCTGGTCCTTTCGCTGTTTCTCTCACCCTCTGTCAAATGTTTTTAGGTCGGTCTAGCCTTGTGACCTGCTGTGTAGCAGGAGGGGGCAGCTCATGCACAGACCGTGATTGTCAGATATGTTATATGGGGTAAAATAAATAGCCTTGCCTTCCATTCACTTCTGCTTAAGTGCCATCAAGTCTATAGACGTGTACATTTTTAGTTAGATTTATTTCTGCACCTCCTCAGTGCTGATAATGAGCTATTGCAAACATCCTAAGCAGTTTTTTTAAGACATTAATTCAAATGATAGAGTAAACTGTCATTAAAATGGCAAAACAAAACAAAACAAAGTGCCGTTGCCATTGAGTTTATTCCGATTTACACGGACCCTATAGGCCGGGGTAGAACTGCTCCAGACTTTGCAAAACTGCAAATCTGTACGAAAGCAGATTGCCGCATCTTTTCCCCACAGAGTGGCTGGTGGGTTCAAACCACCCAACTTCAGTTAGCCACCAGTGATAACCTGTATCACCAGGGCTCTTATTAAAGGGGCACAGGATTTAAAAGTGTTTTAGCCATCTCAGAAAACCCTGTACAGCGTCGCTAGAGTCGGAACCGATTCCACAGCACATCACCACCACCATTCATCTGAGGATCCCTATAATTTTGCACAGTGCCTAACTTGTAGTTGTTAGTTTCCATCCCGTACATACTCAACAAATGCTTATTCATCTCAAATAAAGTATTCTTGATAACAGAAAACCTTATTAGTGCTTATCATGTACCTTGTCTATTTCTTAAATTCAGAAATAGGCTTTCCCCCTCAACATTGCTGGAATAAAGTAAACATGTCAATGCTAATGGGTTTTGACACATAAGGAACTTTGTATGTTTTATAAGTCATAATTATCTACATTGACTATAAACATTCAATTTTAGTCTGAAATCCCAACTGAGGGCCCACCCCCAATTAAATCCCTAACTTTTCTGTTTTAGGGGATCCTGTACTCCAGCTGTATTTCACACATAGATGTTCTTTGTCAGCGAATCTCAGGACAATGTAAAGGTTTTTAAAAGTAAATTTTGCTCCTGCCCCAAATTTACCAAATTTCATTTCACACAAAATATTTCAGGAAAACGGTAGAATTCCTAGCTCTTTGCTATTAAGTACAAGGTCCTACTGTAGAAAGGTAAAGCACTGTCTTGGGAATAAGGATTCTGGATTATTTACATGTTGGGTAAGTGGCCCAGGCTTTAGGGGAGGGTGTGAGGGAATGACCAGTTTACTTGTCTGTTGTTGTTAATTTCAACTCATAGAGACCCTGTATTAGGGTTTCCCAGAGTCCTGGTGTGGTGCTGTAGGATAAGCACTTGGCTGTTAACCAACCACAAGGTCAGCAGTTCAAATGCACTAGTCACTCCTTGGAAACCCTATACAGAGTCGCTGTGAGTTAGAACGGACTCCACAGCACTTAACAACAACAAATAGGTATCTGAGACTTTTTAAAAATCTTTTAAAAGTTTTTGGCAGTAACAGAAAGCCTCATCTTTCTCCCGTGGAGATGCTGGCCAGCTGAAACCAAGGACTTTGTGGTTCAAGTCAAGTGCTTTTTGTATGCAGCCACAGCATTCCCCATTACTGTCTGTACTACCGCTTTACTCTCCTGCTCCCTCCTCTAGTTTAGCTGTTTCTTCTACCTCTGGCTTTCAACTGCCCCATACCAGTTCTGTTTGGCTGATGCTGCAAAATCCAAGCAGACTTAAGTTTTTAAAATTTACGTGAAGTGAATGATAACCGGAGCAGAAAGACGTACATGTCAAACCCTGGGTTTGGAGACAGGAAAAGGCATGGTGAGCCCTTTCAGTAATCTGATGCAGGACGTTGGATAATTTCTGTGGTTGTGGAGAGCAGCACACATTCAAAGCAGTGTGGTTGGTTGACACTTTTGAGCCAAGCACCGTTGTTTCAGACTTCGCCTATTAAAAGATTTGGTTGCTATGCAGCGCACACACTGCCCTTGTTTTCTAAGAAAGATAATAAGTTTCTAGCAGGGCAATTATTTATAATTTTTCCAGTTTCTCTTTATTGTTCTGGCACACACACATTTTACAAATTTGAGTCTGTTCTGGTTTTCCTTCATCGGCCGTGACTAAACTGGGAAGAACCAGTGTCAAGTTCTGCTCTAAGCACACACTTTTCTGGCATAACTTGCTTATTTAAAGCTGCTGCCAGGAGGATTCATTGGGTTTTCTTACATAAATTCAGTCAGTGATAATTTTTATTTTCTGATGGTCCTATAGCAAATGATTCAATGGCTCCTGGAAAAAGCTGTGGGCAGTCTGGTCTTGTGGTGGCATGATTAATTACAGAATGCTCTGTTCTTTGCCCTTTTGGATTGTTGTTGTTGTTAAGTGCCATTGAGTCGGTTCTGACCTTGTGGTTCAAATTGAGCTTGTAGTTCAGCGCATTAACCCACAGCGCCACACCAGGACTCCTTTTGGCTGGTAGTGATAGCCAAAGCAGTATCTTTGGGAAGAACTTTTAGGGCATGCCTAGTTTAAAGAGATTTTGATTTTTTTTTTTTTTTTTTTTTTTTTGTTAAAGTCTCTTGGCTAGTAAGATAAATAGTTATTTAACAATTGTGGCACTGTGGTGTGAGCACTGGACTGCAAACCACAAGGTCAACGGTTCAAACCCATCAGCTTCTCCTCAGAAGCCTTATACAGGGTTGCTATAAGGTGGAACTGACTCAAGGGCACTTAACAACAACAACTACAACAACAACAACTACATTCCAGGAGTCTTGGTGTGGCATTGTAGGATAAACACTGGACTTCTAACAGCAAGATGGGTGGTTCAAACCCACAAACCGCTGCTGGGAAACCCTATCCAGGGTCGTTATGAGTCAGAACCAACTTGATGGCACTTAATAAAAACAACAGCAGCAACAACTGCATTCCAGAGGAGTCCTGTGGTGTACGTGGTTAAGCAGTTGCGTTGCTAACTGTTGGAATCCATCCAGGGGCTCTCCTGGAGAAAGACCCGGTAATATACTTCACAGGAGCCAGTTTAAAGATAACAGCTAAGAACATCCTATGGGAAGTTTTACTCTGTCACATGGGACCGTTGTGAGTCGAAATTGACTCCTGTAACATCTAATAATTTTAATAGCTATATTCCAGGTGCTGTGGTTGTAAAGTTTGTCCACTTATAAGTTACCCAAACACAAGAGGACCATATTTTGCATCAGTCTAGGCAGCTCTGGGTGTGTAGGAGGGGAGAGTAAAGAAAGGGGGAGGTGGTGAGGCTCCAGGAAGATGACTTGGTTTTGTAACTGTGACTTCTGGTTTCCATGACTTGAAATTGAATGGATGATCAACAACTCACCTAGCCATCTCAGGAGTTTCCTGCTCCCTTCAAAATTCCCTTTACCTCCACAGATAAACAGCACACACACATACAGAGAGAGACACACCCTCAGATCCACACACATACAACTCAGACACACACACAGAGAGTCACTAAAAGTCAGGCACTGACACTTCTCTTTAAATACTAACAAGTCAAGGAAGGGGTACCCAGGGCTCAGTAACAGCTTAGATTCTGGAAGCCTGAATCACCTCAAGCTTGTACTTCAGAAAGTTCCTCTTTACTCCCATAGTGGCAAGCAGATCTGCCCCTGTAATGATGCAACACACGGTGGGGGTGGGGGTGGGGGGCGTTCCTGAAGCCACCATTGTATGTAGTACAGGTGGATGATCATTTAAAGATGACTTTGATGGTTTATACCTTTGCACTTCAGGTGGTGAAAGTTGAGTTAATGATATTTTTCAGTTCTTGGCATATAGTCCTTCCTCTCTGTAAATCTCCTTTCCTGTTTTGCTTTCTCCTTCCTTTTCACTCCCTTTCTATTGTCTGCCAAAGGAGCTTCCTTTCAGTGTTGAATCTAAGAGGGGCCTTAAAAATTCCATTATATTTTAATTCCGTTCTTCCACAAACTCTTTGAAGCCCTCTTGTATCTTCTTGGGGTTATCTCCTTCTGAAAGAGGCTGTGTTATTTTGTGTTTTAAATTTCTGTAATGTGGAGCTGTGGGTTAATGCACTAAACTGAAATGTTGGTTTGAACTGCGAGGTCGCTGGTTCAAGCTCACCAGATGCTTCTTGAAAACCCTCTACAGGATCACTGTGGGTCGAACAGACTCAATGGCACATAACAGCCAGTGGTATTAGAGACTTTTTTCTATTTTTCTTTCACATTAAAAACTCTTTAGTGTAGAGATTTGCACACTTGTATAAAGATTCTAGAGAATTTCGTTCTGTTTCATTTGTGAACTGTGCCTTAGTGTATGTCTATCCAGCGCATTGCTCTGACTGCTGCTGTTGTATGGTCTGGTATGCATCCACTAATTCTGCTTACCCATTTCTCTAGTGATGGACACTTAGCTTGCCTCCACGCCTGCTTCCACACACTAAGATGAGGCGACCATCCTGTACTTGTTGTCATGGAAATGGATATGTGGGAATATCCCTAGGGTTGGTGTTGGTGGTGCTAAGTGCCATCAAGTCAGTCCCGACATGTAGTGACCCTGTGTAGGGTTTCCAAGGAGTGGCTGGTGGGTTTGAACCACTGACCTTGAAGTTATCAGTTTAGTACTTATCCTATAGGGCCATACAAGGATCTCTAGGGTAGTGGCTCTCAAAGTGTGGTCCACACATCAGCATCACTTGGGAATTTGTTATAGGTGCAGATTTGTAAATCCCAAGGTGGTGGTTGTTGTTGTTATGTGCCGTGGAGTCGGTTCTGACTCATAGTGACCCTGTACAGAGTTTCCGAGGCTGTAAATCTTTACAGGAGCAGAACGCCTCATCTTTCTCCTGCGGAACAGCTGGTAGTTTCGAACTGCTGACTCTGAGGCTCGCAGCCTTATTCGTAACCACTACGCTACCAGAGCTCCCAAGGTAGACCTCGTGAATCAGAAACCATTAAGTTTGGAGACTGTGATGCATGGGAAAGTTTGGGGTCCACTGCCGTCTGCCGGGTCTGCCCCTTTGGTTGGCGGTAGCCCACCCCAGGACCCCTACAGAGCCTGCCTGTTCCTGTAAACGTATCCAGTCCTGTCACCATGCAAGTTTGAAAACGTTTCCGCAGTGTCCAGTGTCCAAGGCAGAGGTAGAATGCACTGTCCCCGTAGCCCAGGAATGGAGGGACCAAACCTGCCATCCCCCAATGTACCTGCCCTTGGCCCAGAATCTGAGCTTGGACCTTGATCTCCCACCTCAGCTCTCCATGCCTCCCTACAATCCCATGCTTTGCCTAATCTCCAAGCTCAGCTAACATCCTAGGCTGGCACCACCACCATTCACAGGTTGAGTCCTATTCCCCACCCCAACTTCTCAACTTCCCTTCCACCCACTGATCATGTCTTCCCTGGAATCTGGCGAATATTTCCAGCTATCTCTGATCAGGAACCCCAGCTCTTCTTGCCTTTTCCTGGAGTAAGAGGAAAATGCCTTTTTTATGAGCTAAGAGGGCATTATCTATGTCTTACTGATCCCAAAGGGAGCACAGTGGCTATTTAGGGTAAACACTGGACTGTGAACCATAAGGTCAGTGGTTCTAGCCCATCAGCAGCTTCTTGGGAGAAAGATGAGGCTCTCTGCTCCTGTAAAGGTTTATAGTCTCTGAAACCCTATATGGGTCACTGGAGTTGGAACTGACTTGATAGCACTAACAAAAACAGCTATAAGGATGTATACCTAGGAGTGGGTAGTCTGGGTTGTTGGATATAAGCACGCCTGCTTTTACTAAATGTTATGAAATTATTCTTCTGAGTTGCTGAACCAGTTTACTTTCCCACATGATTGCATGAGGGTTTCTGACTCCCCACATACTTTCCAATGCTTGATAATGATGCCATTTCTAACTTTTACCAATTTCTGCTAGCTGTAAAGTGATAGATATCTCATTGTTGTAATGTGAATTGATGTGATTTCTTACTGAGTATGAGCATCTTTTAGTGTACTTGTTAGCTATAATCTATTTTTCTGATGTGCTGATTTGTAGACGTTTCCTGTATAATCTAGATACCAATTCTATGAACTAACTTTTCCACTGTTGACATTGATGGGAAATATTTAGTTTTGATATAGATGAATCTATCACATTCTGTTTTAACATTGCACTGTAGGACCATTGACTCTCGTACTTTCTTACCTCAGGATTACGAAAATACTGTATTATTTTCTCTTAGTTTTCTAGCTTTGCCTTTCACATTTAGGTCTTTAATCTCTTTAAGTTCACCATTATATATGGCATAAGGAAGGAATCCAGTTTTAGTTTATACTTTCCATTCCATGGCCCAAATCATATATTAAACCGTGTATTCTTTCCTTAACTTTTTTGTGGAGCAAAGATTCCAGTATATGTATATGAGTCTATTTTTCAACTTTATCATGAGTTCTGGTTTGCACACGGTAACTCACATTCATTTAAAGTGTACATTCTGAAGAGTTTGGGCATATGTGCACACCTCTGAAACCATCAACACAATCGAGATGCAGAGCATTTCCATGATCCCAGACTTTCCTAAAGGAGCCTGGGTGCTGCTGGGAGTTAGGTATTGGGCTGTTAACCACAAGGTCAGCGATTCAAACCAACCCCAGCTGTTCCCAGGGAGATAAGGCTGTCTGCTCCTGGAAAGATTTAGTCTCGGAAACCCTGATTGTTATGAGTTGGAAGGGACTCGATGGCAGTGGGCTTCTTCAAACTTCCCTGTGGCCTCTTAGCGGTCCGTCCTTTTGTCCTGGAGCCAGGTAACCACAGATGGACTTTTTGTTACTACAGATTAGTTTGTAATTTCTAGAATTTTATACAAATGGAATCAGACATTTCCTTTGTGTCTGATTCCTTTTGCCAAATACTGATTTTGAGAGTCTTCATTGGGGTGGGGGGAGGGAGGATGTTTCTCTGACAAATTATTACGGTTTTTAGTATGCCTTACGTGGCAGGGTGAGCCTCTTGGTTTTTGAAATTTGACTTGGGTTTTTGTGGACTTTAGTTCTTCCTTATACGTTTTGAAATGCTTGTCAAGCTCTCAGTGAAGTCTTAGAAATGTGATTGGCATTGCATTGAATGTGTAGTTTAATATAGGAGAACCGACTGACACCTTTTCTATCATAATGCTGTATTCTATTCATGAACATGGTTACCATTCCATGTATTAAACTTAATTTTTGATAGAGTTTAATGTTTCTCTGTCATAACATTAAAAAATTTTTTTGTTGTTAACAAAGGTAGTTTGTATTTTGCAGAGAATTTTAGTCCTGGGCATCTTAATCTCCATCTTGGAGGTGGGCAGCCTAGGGACTTTGTGAGGGAAGATACCATTTAAACCTCTGTTCTCTGCTCACCAGCTCTGTGTGACATTGTGCAAGTTGCTCACCCCACGGAGCCCCAAGTTCTGCCTCTGCTAGGCTGCTCAGGGGCTTAAATGAGATAGTGTGGTAGAGACATGGAGTACAGGTCTTGAAACAGAGTTGCCGCTCACTTAATGTTGGAGTAATACCTCCCCTGATGCTAGCTTTAAATAGCAGAAACTTACTTTTATTCCGCTTTTCTTAAGGATAGATAACAAAGAAGTGTCAGAAAAGCAGAGTAGAAAAGTCAACCAATTAACCGTGCAACACTCTCTAAGTCCATATAAACAAGTCTGTGCTTCTGCCCGGCTTTGTGGGGGGTTTCACAGAAATTGTGGATGCTTCCCAAGGATTTTACAGTCTAGAGGGGGAGAAAAGACTAACATACAAGAAACAATTAGAGAACTCGATGTGACAGATGGTATGTAATTAGGGGTTAAGTGGTCCGGTGCCAAGGGAATTCTCAGAAAAGAGAAATCCTGCTTTGTGAAAGAGTTTTGAGTTGACTTAGGTAGAGAAGAGGTACGACAAAGCCAGTATAATTAGCATTTCTGCTCAGGGCCTTTGAGGATCCAGTATAGAGCCCATGACTAGTGGACTTCATGTTTGCTATTGCCTCGACCCCTTTGGAAGCTCACAGATACAGAGATGAGTGAGATGCAGTCTGGGTCCTTGATGGATTCATTGGGAGACAGATAAATCCACAGATAAGTGTCAGCACCAAGAAGTAATGGGACAGCTACACACCAAGTCCCACTTGGTGGCAAGGGGTAGGAGGGCTGGACAGAGAAAGCTGCCTGTGGACTGGACAGGAGAAGGTAACTGATTCTGTAGGATAGTGTTTTTTTTTTTTTTTTTTAATCTTTGTTTTTCGTGTATAAATGACATGAAGTTTACTTTTTGTGGTGAGGTGACCCAGATAGGCTGTAAGGAAGGGGGTCTGCAAAGGAAAAGTCGGGAACCCAGAAGACTGCATTTCAGAACTGCTTAGAGCCACCACAGGATTATCTGAGTGTTCTCCTGTGCCCTAAAGAATTGTGGCGGAATTGTAGCTGCAGCCCAGGAATTGAAAACCTGGACAAGATTAGTGACTTTCTCTCTTAAAGGTAAATCAACTTTTAAAAGAAACTTGGCATTGAAAACAAAGTTTCATTTTATTTCCTCTCAGTTTTGGCTTATTCTCTCTTCTTCCCCCTCACTCCCCCTTCTCTCCTCCCCTTCCTACTTTCATACATTTACATATAATCTGCTAGCTAAGGTATTGACTACCAACTGTGTGGCCTTGAGAAACTTGGGGGTCTCTGCATTCTCATCTGTAAAGGAGAGTTTGGATTAGCTGCCCCTGGTCATCTAGTCTCCGAATGCCATGAGTCCTTTGATTAGGGGACACCTCCGTAGTGGTTACGAATTGGGCTTTGAACCTCAAGGTCAACAGTTCGAAACTACCAGCTGTTCTGCTGGAGAAAGATGAGACTTTCTGTTCCCGTAAAGATTTACATCCTTGGAAACCCTGTACAGGGTCACTATGAGTTGGAACTTACTCCATGGCACATAACAACAACAACAACAACAACAACAACAAAATGAATAACTCATGAGCTCCCTATCATTGATCTTTATTACCCTGTTAATAAAAAATAACCTTATTTCAACATCATCTTCTCCAGTCCCGATACAGCAATAAGAGGTTATTAGCCAGCTGTTTGTCTTTTCCAGGCTGTGATGATGCCCCTCCTGATAGATCGCCCCTGTTCTAGGTGTGGTGTTTGAAAGTTTCATGCTGAAGTGCTCTGTGCATCCCTGAAGGACAGGGGCTGTCATAACTGATCAGAGATTGGAAATGGCTGCGTTTGTTGGAAACTTGTCTTCCTACCTCTTCATCAGCAAACCCAGGCTTACAGTTGGGGCAGTTGTCTGAAAAGAGGCGGGGGTGTGGTGGCTGTGCAGATGTACCCAAGGCCAAAAAAGAAGAGGAGTTGATTACCACTGAGGGAACTAGTTGGGGAGAGGGGTGTGTGTGAGGTCTGCGTTGCAGGTGTACGGGCAGGGGGATGAAGACAAGAGAGCTGACATCATGGTGTACTGGAGAAAGGCCAGGGGCTCACAAAGGGAGTCATCAAAGGAACACCCTGTATGGGAGAATCCAAGGCTGTAAGCCTGAGTGAGGCTGCCCTGGTCACCTGAGATGGAGTGAGGGCAGCTGGGGACAAGCGTGACTGCTGTCCGGCACACCTGTGAGGTAAGAGAAGCAGGATCCTTCTGAACAACAGAAATTGGGAAAGACAAAAGGACTCAGCAGCCCTGATTTGAAAGCCAGCTGGGAAAAGAGCAGCATGCTTCGGCTTAAACCCTTTTGTGGCACTGGGTTTTTCTTGTGTGGAGTGGGAATGCCTACTGCATCACAGTGTTGTATGAAAAGCCTTGACATGGGCCCTCAGTAATACAGTGCAGTCTTCTGCAGACATTGACCTTCAGGAGTGACAGTTAGAGTGTGACCCAGAGACTTCTCACAGGGTGGGAGTGCAGGGTCCCTTTCCTTTCAGGGGGAGACTTGTGGACCTGTCACGAGATGGAACACAAGTGAACATTTGAGTTATTGCACAGGGATTGTCCCTCTATACCCAGCTTCCTGTGTTGACATGTGCGGACTGTGTTGTCCATTCCCTTATGTTTCTAACTGATCTTATCCCAGAGCCTGCCCCTGTGTTCCCTTTGGCTGTTACTTTATGTCCTCACCCTGAAGTCTCAAGTGTACAGAATGTCCCATGTATGTCATGCTTTCTTTGGAAGTCTTTGTGCATAGCTTCAGTCTCTTAACACAAACCTTCAGGCCATCTGCAGCTTTGACTCTGCACAACAATAGCTGGGATGTTGTGAGGAAGTCTCAGTCGAGATGGGTCAGCTGCCCACTCTCTAGACTGTCTGCTGTGGCTCCAAGGTTACCTGCCACCGTCATGTGACACCCTTAGAGCAGCAGAAGCTGATGGCTGTGAATGAGTATATTGTTGTTGTTATGTGCCATCATGTTGGTTTTGGCTTAAAGTTACCCTATATAGGGTTTCTAAGGATCGGCTGGTGGGTTTGAACCGTCGACCTTGCAGCTCAAATTATCCAGCACATTATCCTGCAGCACCACACTAGGACTCCTCTATACCCCCCAAACCTGCCATCAATCCAAGGTAATAGCAGTTGTTCTCTGAGACTGAATGATGGCTCTCTGCCAGAATGTGGCTTTGAGTGCAGTAGACAAGCTCCTTATCCGGTACCAGCTACAGCAATGCCAGATCTTGATTTTCCCCAACCAGTTCCTGAAGCCCTTCCTGGGATGACTGTTGTTAAGTACCGTCGAGTAGGTTCCAACTCATAGCTCATAACCCTGTTTCCAGGGTTTCCAGGCTGTTGTGTTTGAACCACTGACCTTCTGGTTCAAACCGACCTTGTGGTCCTGTACTTTATCCCACAGCTTCACACCAGGACTTAAGTATCAAAACCTGCAGAGCCCAAGGTCATGGAGATGGTCCGAATCATCTCCTTTTTTAGTCACTGTGAGGTGGCTGTGTTGACAACACTGTTCTCAGCAGGCATGGCTTCATCAACGACTCCAAGCTTCCCAGTCTCGCCCTGGTACAGCGGGAGCTGGTCTGAGGAATCTTCCTCCTTCTACTGATCCAGACCCACTCCCTGCTTGAGCACCAGCTGACTGACCTGTTGGGTCAGCACATCAGACAGTGATGGGAAGGGCATTCCGTCAAGCTGGCCAGTGGACAGCCTGATAGTCTGTTATTCCCAGCCCTGCCCATAAAGATACTCTTATTCTTAAAAAAAATTTTTTTAAAGGATGTAGGTATAAGTAAAGCAAAGTCCGAGCAGCACGGGGTTTTGTTTGGAATGGGCAGACAGATAATGCCCAGTAAACAAATGTGTAGCATGTCAAGTGACCATGAGAAAAAAGCCTCAATTGCTCTGTCACCCATTCACAAGGCTGGTAACTTGACATTTACATTTCTGACGCTTGCTCTTACTGTAGTCACACCTGAATTACTTGGAGAGGCCTACAAAGTTACCAGCAGTTGTGCTGGGCAGTGTTCCAAGTTTCCATAGGGCCCCGAACATGGCTGGCTCTCTCTGATTTTAGAAATAGATACTGAATGGTGAGAAGGCTCAGGAATTTCTCAAGCCTCTTTTTTGTTTGAATGTCTGCTTAGCAGCCTAGCGTTTCTCACAGAGTGTGTACACAGGTGTACTTTCATCAAGTTCACCAGGAACGTTTCTGAAAGGTCCATTTTTATGAAGGCAGAAAAAAGTGACAGCTATGCCAGTAAGTGTTTTTCTTTATTGCCCACTTTCTCTGTTTAGAGGGGCTGATGGTGAGGACACATCTAGGTGGTACAAATGTTTACTCACTCACTACTCGCAGAAAGGGTGTTGGTTTGAACTTCCCCACAGGTGCCTCAGAAGACAGGTGTGGTGATCAGTTTTCAGAAGATCACAGCCTGGAAAGCAGGTCTGCTCTGCACACATGGGGCCCCAAGTGTCAAGAGGACTCAACCACAACCACCACCAGCAGCAAGCGGGATGGCAGGCACATCCCAAGAGCCGCATTGCATACATGAGGTCTTGACATGTCTATGGCGTTATTCCTCTGAGAGAATAAGAGCAGCCAAACGCTCTAGCTGGTGCCACTGGAAGACAAGCTGATTAGGGGGAGGGAAGGTGCTACCATGGAGAGGCTTTATCCTCCTCAGAGCAAGAGAGAAGGTTGAGCCGTGGAGAAGGAAGCAGAAGACCACTTGGCGCAGATACTACTTTTCAGATTTTTGTATTTGGTGGGCCCTGGAAATAGGTCTGAAGAGGACTGTTTAGGACTTTATTCCTATTTAAGGAGATTCTTCTGCTTGAGAAGTCTACAGTATTATAAAGTTCTCTCTGGATGCATAAGAGGTAAACAGTTAACCAAACTAGTAACTTTTCTGACAGTTGCCCTAAAGACGAGGCTGTGAAAGGCTCCTTTAAAAAAGGGATCTGTAAATATTTGGAGTCCTGGTGTAGGGTGCTGTAGGATCAGTACTGGACTATGAACCACAAGGTCAGCAGTTCAAACCCACCAGCTGCTCCTTGGAAATCTTATGTAAGGTCAGTATGAGTCAGAAACGACTCAAAGGCACTTAACGACAACTCTTTGATCCAGTGCTTCTATTTATAGGAATTTATTTTAAGGAAAAAGCAATATGTTCTTCTCAGAGCTCATTATCATAGTGGAAAATTGATATATTGCTAGAAAATCCAATAATAGATTAGTTATATATATCCACATATATGAGACAATCCTTAAAAATAATACCAGGAAGAATTAATCATATAGAAAGTTATACTCAAACCATTGTTTTATGCAAAAAGTCATCTACCATGTTTAGTGAGTCAGGCATCCTGCTGGGAACTAGCAATATAGTGATGACCTAGGCAGATTCAGTCCCTGCCCTCAACAGACTTCTAGTCGACTAGAGAAATAGTCAAGTTACATTGATTTTGCCATCAAAGAGTTCCTAAATATTCACATGAAGATGATATAAGAATGATTCCTTAATAGATAGTGAAAACCATCTGATAGAATCTGTAAAGTCAGATCGGATGGCCCTCTATGTACTTGTTATTAGCTACATCTCTGACCAGAAATCACTGATTTTCCAGAAGGCTTGAGGTCATACTGATTATTGCCCTGCTGTTAAATGATCTTCCTTGTAAACCTCTTTCTTCCTCAGCCCAATGCAAGGCTCTGTGTATGGTGGTGGTTGCATAGCAGTTTCTGCTCTGTTCTATGGGTTTTGTTCTCCATACTTTAGTTGTCACAAACCTCAGCACTAGCTCCCCCAGAGTTTCCTCTTGTCTGGTCAGTGTCCCATCTCTTGGGTCCTGTTCTAAGTCTTGTCCCATCTCTTGGGTCTTGTTCTAAGACTTACCCTGGTCTGTAGTGTTTGAAACCCTATACAGTGTTGCTGTGAGTAGAAATCAACTTGATGGCATTGGGTTTGGATTTTGAGTTGGGTGGTATTTGTAAAAGAAGCCTTGGTGGCACTGTAGTATAAGCACTGGACTATTAACTACAAAGTTGATGGTTCAAATTAGCCAGTTGCTTTGTGGGAGAAAGATGAAGATGTCAGCTTTTGTAGATTTACAGTCTCGGAATTCCTAAGGAGCATTTTGACTCTGGCCTGGTGATTATGAGTTGGAATAAGACTGTTTGGCTGTGGGCTTGTGTTTGCTTTGTTTTTTTCTTTTCGTATGTGTGAGTGGTATTTGTAACCATGTGGTTTAGAACTGATCTGGTGTGAATCCTTTGTTGAAGCCTGGATTGGGATCTAGGTGTCTTGAATTCCACATGGGCATCTTTTCCACTAAGTTAACAGGGCACTCCGAGTGGATCTTTAACAGTAAGGTATGGTGTTTCACTCACCATATGGGGATGGCCCTTCTAAGCTGATTTTCGTTAAAAAATGACTGCACATTTAAACTGGCGACCCCAAAGGCTGCAGAGAAAGTTAATTCCTTTTAAAGCAAAAAGGCAGCAGAGTTCTTGAGGAGAAACAGAAATTAATCACTGTTCTTGGTAGTGTGGCCGCCCATCACAGTATGGAGGTAAAGTAGAATTGGTGTTAGTGGTATTTGGCAAGTATGTGCATAGTACTGTGTTTGTAACCAGAACAGTGAAAGTTTGTGGTGTGCCAGACATTGTATCAGACTCTCAGAGTGCCAGAGGACAGCAAGGTGGAGTTCTGTTCTCCAGGCTCGTACCCTAGAGAGGGCAGCTGATGGCTGGACCTGTTTGAAGATGCAATATGATTAAATGCTGTCCTGATGTGGCACTGTGGGTTAATGCGCTGCACTGTAAAGTCGGTTTGAATTGCAAGGTTGGCAGTTCGTTCTTCAGGAACCCTATACAGGGTCAAGGGAGAACGATGAGGCTTTTTGCTCCTATGAAGACTTATAGCCTCAGACACTTTGTACAGGGTTGCTATGAGTCTGAACCGAATCCACAGCACACAACTACCACCACCAGTGGCATACTAATGAGGGGGACTATGGTAGTTTGGGCTAGTGTGTGCAGAAAGGCATTTGCAGAGGAAGGGTAGGGTCACTGTTTGTCTTACAGCTTCTGGGGCACCACTGACATTGGCGTCCATGTGACTATGTCCTCTAGAGTTTGTAGGACAGTGCTGACTGCATTTGGTTTTTAACCCTAAGACAGGATTTTCCTTTTAACATTTTTCTCTTCCTTCTCATCCTCTCTCTGCCTCCTGCCTTTTCTTCCCTTATTCCTCCTACTGTTCTCTTTCTCCTTCTCCATACAGAAAATGTACAAACAAAAAGACTATCATTCACAAATCTTACCACCCATAGAAGTTAACCATCTTGGTGTGTATCCTCCAATCTTTGTTTCTATACAGAAATGCTCAAAGATTGAATGCTGAAAGAAATATTTCTACAGCCAAATATCACTGTCGTAGAACGGACTTTTAAATACAAGTATAAACCTGAAATTTAATAAAAATTACCCTGGTTTTATTACTAAAGTTATGGAAGAGTTTGGCCTTGTGGCACAGGAACTTGATTTCTTAGCATATAGGGATAGAGTATGAAAACACGTTTGATGTTGTGTCAGTGAATTTCAGCTGAGGTGGACGAGGGCGGAAATAGGCCTTTTGTTGTTGTGGTTGGGGTGATAGTTTGACTCTATGTCAGTCAAATTTGTCAATAACTGATTTCTCCCTCTTTCATTGGTGACGATGGTGCTGTTGTTTCATTGAAGCAATCACTCACCCCTCTTTGTGCACTGCTTGAAGGTGAATATATTCGGATAATTCCAGAAATACAAGTAAAACTGTCACTCTTATACAAAATCTTTTCTGATATTTTTGCATATGCTTGCTGCTCTAGTCGACCATCTGAGAGAAACATGCTCTAGAAGTGTGGCAGTGGAGTTGTGTAATTAATTGGCTTAAAGATAATGAAACTGCTTTTGGTGTCTCCATCTGCATCTCAGCTTTCACTGCCTGCACACCATTTTGAGCATCTTCCCTGGAGAAGAATGACAGAAGAATTCACAGAAGTAATATGTGAGAAATATTTGCTTTCTCAGGGCACCTCAGTTTCCAACAACTGAACTACTTGATCTGCAAGCAACCATTGGTTGTTAGTCAGCATGCACTTTGATACTGCTGGTATTGTTGACACTGCTATCCGTAGAGTATAATGTTGTTGTTGTTGTTATGTGCCGTAGAGTCGGTTCCGACTCATAAGTAACCCTGTACAGGGTTTCCGAGGCTGTAAATGTTTATGGGAGCAGAATGCCTCATCTTTCTCCCACAGAACAGCTGGTAGTTTCGAATTTAAGGTTTGCAGCCTGATTCATAACCACTACACTGCCCGAGTACAGTGTTAGAGCTTGCTTTTATTCCAGCAGCCTTTACAAATATATAATAACCAGCCATTCTATCCTCTGCACATCCTGTGTAAGCCCGTGACAAAATCCTTCAGATGTTCCATAGTTTGCCCTTGGTTTAAGAGGATTTTTATTCTATGCTACATTTGGAACACACACCAACATTTGAAATGTATCTTTGGATATTCATGGTAAATATTCAAATGATGTACGTATCACTGATGCAGTGATAATCCTACATGGTGATGGAATCACAGATCCTAAACCAGTTTAGGGGTGTCAGAAACAACATTTGAAGAAAGCATTTATTTAGCCTTCCAGATTAAACCAAAGATCAGATCTTGCTTAAGTATAGAAACTGAAGGCAACTGCTTTGGAGCGTTCAGTATCCGTAGACACATATATTTTATTTTTATAGGTTTGTGGAATAATATTTCTAGGATGTGACTGAAAATATGACAAATATGCAATTTGCTTTTAAAAACATCATTTAATAGGCTTTTTGTTTGTTTATAATAAGGAAAAATGCTTTTGATTTATTTTAATAGAGACTGCCTTGTCCAAGTTTGGTCAGGGAAAATACTTACCACACAGACCTAAAAGCATCCAAACATTCTCAGCAGCATTCAGGTGAAGGCATTACTATTTGCCTGAGGTCAGGAGAACAGTTTCACAATTCTTCAGAGCAGTCTCACCAGCGAACTTGGCAGCTACCTTGAGCGAGGCCTGTCAGTGTTCTTGGAAAACAGCCTTGTGTTTTCGTATCTTTTTCTCTGATAGTTCTTGCCTGTCAGTACCTCAAGAGGAAAATCTGGCTATAGTGTTTAGCTCCTCAAGTCAGTCTTAGCTGGTAAAATTCTCATAAGGACTCTTGCTGGTTATAAAGATATGATTTGTTTAGGGACAGTAATCTGCTGGAGAGAGGCAACTGCAGTTCTGTGTGGCAAGCTATGTGTACACAGACCCACCTTGATTTTTACTTGATATTTCCCAAACTGCTGTGGAGTAAGGAAGGCCTGATGGAGAACATAGAGCAGCAGATTCTCCCTCCACTCTGTCTGGTGGCCCCTGGCTTTGTGGTGCCTAGGCATTTTGCAGCTACATGTTTGTAGATGCTTTTGAGTGGGATTAAGACAATTGAGGTTGTTTAGTTTCCTATTTTGTGGTAGGTAGCACAAGTGAAATATTGTATACTGTCATAGGCCTGATAAAAATTTTACAGGCCTGATATGATTAACCACAGTTTAAACAACGCCAATCAAATTTTGTTTGTTTAGGTTGCCCATATTTTCTAAAGGCACATGACCTATTGAATGTCATGTGAGTTCACTGATGGCATTGTGGATTATGTTTTCAAAGCATAGGGCTGACTTTGGCAAAATCCCTTAGCTTCTGTTTGTCCTGGAATGTTTTTATTATACTATTGTATTTGATTGATAGCTTTGCTGGGTAGACCATTCTTGGTTGGCAGTTTTTTTTCTTTCAGGGTTTTATATGTGTCTCCCCATTACCTTCTTGCCTGCATGGTTTCTGCTGAGAGATCAGAGCTTAATCTGATTCGCTTACCTTTGTAGGTAACAGTTCTCTTTTCCCTAGCTGCTTTCAGGATTCTCTCCTTGATTATTATAAGTCTTGGTGATTTTCTTTTAGGGTCTATCCTTCCTGGGGTTCATTGAGCTTCTTGAATGTGTATCTTTTCGTTTTTTAGGATGTTAGGGACATTTTCTTCCAGCAGCTCTTCAACGAGCTCTTCTGTGGACTTGTGTAATTCTTTCTGTTCTTGAATGCCAATCATTCTTTTTTTTTTTCCTAAGTTTTTATTGTGCATTGAGTGATAGTTTACATGGGAGAACATCAGCTTTACATTCATCCTATAGTATTTCATTTCATTGCAATGATTACAGTTCTCTCCATGCATCATCATCCAACAGCACCTGCTTCCATTCCCTCTGGTTTTTTTTTTTTGCATGTACACCAAAGCACTTGGAACTATATAACCACTCAAACAATCAAAGAGCATACCTTGCAAGCCTGCTCCCGTAGATGTCAAAAGTTCTTAAGTTATTCCTCTTCATGTTATCCCACATGAATCTTAGCCTTTCTTCAGATTTTTAAATCCTTTTTTTCTGCTTGCTCTTCTATCTTAGCAGTATTGAGAGGTTTGTCTTCCTTCTCTCTAGTTTTGGCTTCATTTCTACTCATTTGCCCTTTCATTGTACTGTCCATTTCTGACATTTTATTGTTAATCATTTGGAGCTCTTTTTGCTGGTATTTCCAATGCTATATCTATTTTATTTGATTGTTTCTGTAGTGCTTTCCTGACTTCTTCCTTAATTTTCTCAAACCCTCTGTGAAGTGTTTGGATATGTTTCAGTATCATTTTTCTGAATTCCTTCTCAGGCATTTCCAAAGCCTGCCTGCCTTCTAACATGATATCTAAGTCTTATTTCCTGCTCATTTGTCCCAGTCACTTTATCTTGTTTCTGGACATGTGCCAATATGGTCTTCTGTTTCTTGGTCAGCTTCTGTAGTTAGCTATGACCTCAGTAATTAGAAGAATGTATGTTGATGTCCTGGTGTGGCACTCTAGGCTAATGCGCTGGACTGCAAAGTTGTTTGAATCACAATGTTGGTGGTTCAAGCTCACCAGCTGCTCCTTGGAAACCCTATACAGGGTTGCTGTAGGTTGGAAATGACTCAACAGCACTTAACAACAATGACAACAAATGTTGGTATTTTACTATGCTTTCTGATTGCCTCCAGGTAGATGTGATCTGGATGTTGGCTTCCCTTTTTACTCTTCTTATTACCCAACTCAGAGTAACTGTAGCTGGTGTTGGCTGTCTACCTGGTGTATGGCAGCTATTATTGACTCTTGCTTGGATAGTGGGATTTTTATAGGGTGTGACTATATGACCGCAATTGCTTTCTCTTCTTGGGTAATGTAGGGAGAGAAAGAGCCCCGTAAAGGTAAAAAGGGGACCAAAAACCAAAACAGCAACAGCAAAAAATACAGATTAGACACTATAGTCTATAATCAGAAAACATAGAAGAGAAAAAAAAATTCTGTAGCAAAATATGAGTATAACTTTAATGTCCGTCTCTCGGCTTCTTGCCTTCAAGGTCTACTGAGAAGTTTCAAGATGTCACTGTTGGTTGTTATGACTTAACTCAGGATTTAATTTTCAGCCTGTTTTGGTTTTAGTCTGTCTCTCTCCCACTTCACAACCCTCATTCAGGTCTTTTTTCTAGTGATTAACAGATCAGGGCCAGCTGTATCCATTTTGTGCTGCTTTTTGGGTTTAAGTGGGACCTTTCCCCTTCTTAGATTTTGCTGAGCAGATCCATACACATGTATGGTAGAACCCTCTGGGTGGGGGTGTGGGGGTATCCACTTGCTCAGACACCCCCCTCTAGTCACCAGAATGGAGGTGCACAGACAGCGAGAGACCAATGAACAGATGGAAAAAAAAAAAAAAGGATGTCCACACCTTTATCTCCAAGGATGGGTCAGACGTCTGTGGTGGGAATGCACCCCGATCCTTCCCCAGCTCTGTCTTACTCAAGATGGCTGCTCCGGGAGCTACTGAGGCTGGCTGATCAGAAAACATCAGTTTTCTTGCTTTTGCTACACATTTCACAGGCTGTAACCTTTTGAACTTTCTAAATATTCCTTTATATGTAGTTCAGAGTTCTGGAACCATCCCCTGAACCTGCTTCATCCAGTATTCCATGCCATTGCTGGCAAAAGTCCTCACTTCACTTCTCCCTGATCTGCCATCAAGCCCCGCCTTCAGATTGTGTTTTTATATTAAAGTTTATTTTTCTGCAGTATGATTTTTACTTTTGTTTAATATTTTTTTAGTCTGTCTTACTCTTTATTTTCAGCACTGCTGCAAAAGACCTTTTAAAGTATTACAAATCAAAGATGTCCCTTTGAGGACTAAGGTGAGCCTGATTCAAACTGTGGCATTTTCAGTCCCCTTATATGCATGCAAAAGCTGGACAATGAATAAGGAAAACCGAAGAAGAGTTGTTTTTACCTTTGAATTATTGTCTTGGTGAAAAATTTTGAGTATACTTTGTACTACCAAAGAATGAACAAATCTGTGTTGGAAGAACAACAGTCAGAATGTTTTGTCGAAGTGAGGATGGTAAAACTTCATTTCACATTCTTCGAACATATTATCATGAGGGACCAGTCCCTGGGAAAGGATATCTATCACGTTTGGGAAAGTAGAAAGTGAGTGAAAAAGAAGACCCTGAACAAGATGGATTGACACAATGGCTGCAGCGGTGGTCTCAAATATAGCAGCAGCTGTAAGGATGGGACAGGCCTAGGCAGTGTTTTGTTTTATTTTATTTTGTTTTGTACATAGGGTAGCTATGAGTCAGAACTGACTCATTGGTCCCTAATAACAACAACAACACCTTGATTTTTTTTTTGCTGGTGGATGCGTGTGCTAGTATCTTGAATTAAATTATCTCTTTTTTTTTTTTTATCAAGTGGATTTTTAAAAGTCTGTTTTTTTTTTTTTGTTGTTGTTATTTTTTGTTTATTTTAAAGATCTCAGGAACAAAATAACATACATGTTTAATCCTTATCCACATAATTTATACATTTAGTTAGTCACTTTTGGCAGTCTGTCACTTATTCTACTTCAAAGAATAGCTGTCATACTGACTGAATAAATTTTTTTGATTCAACATATAAGTTGTAGCCAGAGTAATGTGGCCTTGTTTTGGCTGATGATATTGAGCTTGTCCATCATCATTTCCCACAGATGTAGTCAGTTTGATTCCTATGCATTCCATCTGATGAGGTCTACATGTAGAGTTGTCATTTATGTTGCTGGAAAAAGGTATTTGCGATATACCAGTCTTAATCCTACAACCACCCTGCTCTCCGGCGTGTGGTTTGCACACCTTTTATCTTACAAGAGAGAGACTTGACCAGATAAGGGAGGAGAGGGATCTTGTATCACCCAGACAGAAGATCCTGGAGTGGAATTCATCCTTTGGACCTGGGATTCTTAGATCCAGAGGAAGCTTGATGCCAAGACACACGGAGAAGTCCAAGAAATGTGGGTCTTACAGATGCTGAAAGGAGACAAGGACCATTCTCCAGAGCCAGTGTTCTCAGTTCAGACTCCTGGTCTCCTACACTGTGAACGAATCCATTTTTGATTGTTAAAGCCATCCACTTGTGGTGTTTCTGTTACAGCAGTACTAGAGAACTAAGACAGGGGTTTAAGCCTTAAACTTAGACTATGTGGGAGGAAGTGGTAGAAATGGTACAGAGTTTTTTTTTTTGTTTTTTTTTCCCATGACCTTTGTTTTAGGAATAATCGTAGAGGCCAGAGAAATTGATGTGTGGGTTAAACCTATCTTTCCTTCTTTTGAGCTATATTTTATTCCCAGGATATTTAATGAGTGTAGTTGTTACGAATCGGGTTGCTAATCTCATGGTCAGCAGTTTGAAACTACCAGCTATTCTTCAGGAGAAAAATGAAGCTTTCTGCTCCCGTAAAGATTTACAGCATCGGAAACCCTGTACAGGGTCACTATGAGTCCGAACCGACTCCATGGCACATACAACAACAACTGGAAGAAATGGTGGCATTAAGTCACATTTTATGCTATGCTCCTATTCCTAATATGAAAATCACTAGATAATCAATAATAAATTTAATAAATAAGTAGTTCAGTCATAAATCTTAACTTGTTTCTGTTTACCCCTCTGTCTACATGTAGAAGACAAGTTTGGTACATCCAAACTTGAAGTAGTTGCTAATAGAAGTTGTTGTTGTTGTTGTTATGGGTGTTTGCCTGGGGTGTGGCCTGCAATACCTTTAACCTGGGTGGTGGTTTTGTGCCCTGGAGTCGGTTCTGACTCGTAGTGACCCTATATAGGGTTTCCGAGGCTGTAAATCTTTACGGGAGCAGAAAGCCTCATTTTTCTCCCATGGAACCACTGGTAGTTTAGAACTGCTGACTTTGAGGTTAGCAGCCCGACTCATAACCACTACGCTACCAGAGCTCCTTACAAGAGATGAAAGGAGAAAGAAAGTACAGAGATGTGGTGCTGTAGGATAAGCACTGAGCTACTAAACACAAGGTCAGCAGTTCAAACCCACCCCTACACCTCAGAAACCCTATACAGGTATGCCGAGAGTCAGAAGTGACCCCATGGCACTTAATAACAGCAACTACTACCACCACCAAGAAAGAAGAGTCAGGGGTGGAGTGTGCCCTTTGGAACTGGTCCTGCACGGAGACACTCTTAGATCCAGGAGAAAATTGATGCCAAGACATGTGGAAATCTCCAAGCAATGTCAGGCCTATAGATGCTGAAAGGAGATAAGGGTTTGTCCCAAGAGCCTCTGTGAGAAAATTCCTTCTCCTACAGTTGGCACTCTGAATTCAGGCCTTAAGTTCCCTAAACTATGAGAGAATAACGTTTCTATTTGTCATCATTTGCCATATTTGTTGTAACAGCTCTGAGTAACTAAGATATCTTCCATGTAGTTCTATAAACTTCTGATGACTCTGTTTTCATCTAGCCAACTCTTCCCAGAAGAATTCTACACTCTTTGATTTATTGTTGTTGTTAGGTGCCATCGATTCAGTTCCAACTCTTAGTGACCCTATGCGCAACAGAACAAAACACTACCTGGTCCTGTGCCATCCTCACGGCTGTTGCGAAGCTCGAGCCCATTGCTGCTACTACCCTGCCAACCCATATCCTTGGAGGTTTCCCTCTTCTACCTTGACCCTCCACTTTACCTAGCTTGATGTCCTTCTCTAGGGACTTGTTGTTGTTGTTGTTAAGTGCCGTCGAGTCGGTTCCGACCCATAGCGACCCTGTACAGGGTTTCCGAGGGTGTAAATCTTTACGGGAGTAGAAAGCCTCATCTTTCTCCCGCGGAGCGGCTGGTAGTTTCAAACCGCTGACCTTAAGGTTCGCAGCCCGATTCGTAGCCACTACGCTACCAGAGCTTGACAGACGAAGTCTTGCCATTCTGGCTTCTAAAGAGCACTCTGGCTACACTTCTTCCAACATGGATTTGTTTGTTCTTCCAGTCCACGGTACTTTCAATATTCCCTCCAGCACCATAATTCAAATGCATTAATTCTTCTATGGTCTTTCTTATTCATTGTCTAACTTTGACATGCACATGAGACTATTGAAAATACATGGCTTGGGTCAGGTGCACCTTAGTTTTACACCTAGTATCTGTGCTCTTACACACTTTAAAGAGGTTTTATGCAGTAGATTTACCTAATGCAATCAATATGTTGTTTGATTTCTTGACTGCTGCTTCCATGATTGTTGCTTGTGGGTCCAGGCAAAATGAAGTCTTTGACAACTTCCATCTTTTTCCATTTATCATGATGTTATTTATTGGCCTAGTTATGATGATTTTTTTGTGTTTACATTGAGATGTAATCCATACTGAAGGCTGTGGTCTTTAATCTTCATCAGTAAATATTTTAAATCCTCCTTGCTCCCAGCCAGCAAGACTGTATCATATGCATATTGCAGGTTGCTAATGAATCTTCCTCCAATCTTGATGCCATATTCTTCTTAATATAATCCAGTTTCTTGGATTATTTTGTCAGCATACAGGTTGAGTAAGTATGATAAAACAATACAACCCTGGTGGACACCTGTCCTGATTTAAAACTATTCAGTGTCCCCTTGGTCTATTCAAGCAACTGCCCCTTGGTCTATTCAAGCAATCTGTACTGGTCTATGTACAGATTCATCATGAACACAATTAAGTGCTCTGGGATCTCCATGCTTTCAACGTTATCTATAGCTTGTCATGGTTTACACAGTCAAAAACCTTTGTGTAGTCAATAAAGCACAAATAAACATCTTTCTGGTATGCTGTTTATAGCCAAGATCCATCTGACATCAGCAGTTATATCCCTAGTTCCACATCCTCTTCTGAATCCACCTTGAGTTTCTGGCATTTCCCTGTCTATATACTGTTGCAGTTGTTTTTGAATTCTCTTCAGAAAAATGTTACTTGCATGTGATATTAATGATATTGGTTGATGATTTCCACCTTTGATTGGGTTACTTCTCTTTTTAATGTGCATTAATATGGATCTCTTTCAGCCAGTTGGCCCTGTAACTGTCTTACAAATTTCTTGGCATAGATGAGTGAGCACCTCCATTATTTCATCAGTTTGTAACAATATTTCAAGTTGTATTTTGTCAATTCCTGGAGCCTTGTTTTTCGCCTATGCCTTTAGTGCAGCTTGGACTTCTTCCTTCAATATCACTGTTGTTGTTTTTTGTTTTGTTTTGTTTTTATCATATGCTGCCTCTTGAAGTAGTTGAACATAGACCATTTTTTTTTTGTGTGGCATAGTTGTTGTTAAGTGCCGTCAAGTCGGTTCCAACCCATAGCAACCCTGAATAGAGTTTCCAAGGAGCAGCTGTTGAGCTTCCAGTTCAAATAGCTTTGTAGTCTGATGCATTAATCCACAGCGCCATGCCAGGACTCCTTTGGTACAGTGACTCTGTATTTTCCATCTTGTTTTTATGCTTTCTGCATCATTCAACATTTTACTCATAGAATCCTTCAGTATTGTAACCGGAGACTTGAATTTTTTCTTTAGGTCTTTCAGCTTGAGTAATGCTGAGCTTGTTCTTTTGATTTTCTAACAACAGGTCTTTGCACATTTCATTATAATATTTAACTTAGGTTTTTCTAGCTGCCTTTGAAATTTTCTGTTCAGCTCTTTGATGGCCTCATTTCTTCCATTCTCTTTATCATCTTTACGCTGTAGAGCAAGATTCAGAGTGTCTTCTGACATTCATTTTGGCCTTTTCTTTCTTTACTGTCTTTTTAAACACCTTTTGCTTATATCTGTATGAGATTCTTGATGTTGTACCACAACTCTTCTGATCTTCGGTGATTAGTATCTAATGCATCAAACCTGTTGTTGAGATAGTCTCTAACTTCAGGTGGGACATGTTTTAGCTTACATTTTGCCTCTCATGGATTTGTTTTAGGTTTTTTTTTCAACTTCAGCCTGAATTTGAATGTTAACAATTGATAGTTTGTTCCATAGTCTGCCCCTGGCCTTGTTTTGGCTAATGTTATGGAGCATTTCTACCATTTCTTTCCATAATATATTCAATTTGATTCCTTTGTCTACCATCTGGTGAAGTCCATGTGTGTAGGTTTTTAATGTTGTTTTAAAAAGGTATTTGCAATGAATATGCTATTTTCTAATTTTGCAATGAATATGCAAAATTCTAACATGCAATCTCCAGCAAAATTTCTAGCACCAAGGCTACATTTTTCAACTCCTGATCCTTCCTCTTTGTTTCCAGTAATTATCAATACATCTTGCATATTTGATCAATTTCAGATTGAAGACGTAGGTAGAATTCTTCAATTACACTACCACTGACTTTGTGGTTGACATAATGGTTGGTGTGCCAATTTGAATAATAGTGGTATTAACTGTTCTTCCTTGTAGGCGTATGGATATTATCCTACCACAGACAGCGTTGTACATCAAGAGAGATCCTGAAATGTTCTTTTTGATGATGAATGGGACTCCATTCCTCTTGAATTTGTCATTCCCAGCATAGTAAACCATGTGATTGTCAAATTCAAACTGGGGAATTCCAGTCCATTTCAGCTCTGAGGGAGAAAGATGAGGATGTCTGCTCCCGTAAAGATTTACAGTCTTGGAAACCCTCTGTACAGTCACTACGATTTGGAATCAGCTCCATGGTGGTGGGTTTGGTTTGGTTGGGTCATGGTGAGTGATTGGCACCAAATAAACACTGTACCCTCCCCGGTAGGCGCTTCCACTGTTGTATCACAAGAAGAGAGTTATTGAGTAGGGATAGCTATGTTACTTTCAGCAATGATAAAAATAGGAGTTTGAACAAGTACTTGTAATATCATGATATAAGGTCGCACAAATGAATTTAGAATCATCTTCTGCAGGCCCCACTTTTGCAGCATTTTGCAGAATTGTCCAGTGTCAGGTAGCCATTGCAGTGAACCTGGAGAAGAAGAGAGGAAGCAGGGGTTTCCAGTATGAGAGGTAATTTCAAGTTCAACAGTGGAATCAGTGTTTTTAGGGAGTGAAAATTGGTAGTTCATGGTTGCCTGGATTTTATTACTGTACGTAGTAGTAAGAGAGGAGTAATGTAGCCTGAATGGTTTAAAATTAAGAAAGGTGTGCGCCAGGGTTGTATTCTTTCACCATACTTATTCAACCTGTATGCTCAGCAAATAATCTGAGAAGCTGGCTTATATGAAGAAAAACCTGGCATTAGGATTGGAGGAAGACTCATTAACAACCTGTGATATGCAGATGTATGACCTTGCTTGCTAAAAGTGAAGAAGACTTAAAATATTTACTAATGAAGATCAAAGAGCACAGCCTTTGGTATGGATTACATCTCAATGTAAAGAAAACAAAAATTCTCACCACTGGACCAATAAACAACATTCCTATCAATGTAGAATGGATTGATGTTGTCAAGGACTTAATTCTTC
>NW_006408521.1:11101976-11108502 GCF_000296735.1 Chrysochloris asiatica | reverse complement strand
GGAAGCAGCAGTCAAGAAATCAGATGACGTATTGCATCAGGCAAATCTGCTGCACAAAACCTTTTTAAAGTGTTGAAGAGCAAAGATGTCAGCTTGAGGACTAAGGTTCACCTGAACCAAGCCTTGGTATTTTCAATAACCTCATATGCATGCGAACGCTGGACAGTGAATAAGGAAGACCATAGTGGAATTGATGCATTTGAGTTATGATGTTGGAGGAGAATATTGGCGGTGCCATGGGTTGCCAAAAGAACCAACAGATCTGTTGGAAGAAGTGCAACCAGAGTGCTCCTTCGAGGCCAGGACGGTCAAACTTGGTCTCTCATACTTTGGACATATTGTCAGGAGGCGCCAGTCTCTGGAGAAGGATATCATGTTGGTAGGGTGGAGGGTCAGAGAAAAAGAGGAAGACCCCCAGCAAGATGGATTGGCCAAGTGGCAGCATCAGTGGGCTGAAGCGTGACAACAATTATGAGGTTGGCCCAGGATTGGGCAATGTTTCTTTCTGCTGTGCATAGGGTTGCTATGAGTAGGTACTGACTGGATGACACCTAACAACAACAATGACAGCAACAATGTAGCTAGAGTAAGAGTTTGAATGCTAGCTTGTTTAATTTGTTGGGCTTCTACTACATATTATAGGAGTCCTGGTGTGGTGCTGTGGGTTAATGTGCTGGACTGCAAAATTGGTTTGAACCACAAGGTTGGCGGTTCAAACTTAGCACCTGCTCCTTGAAACAATATAGGGTAGCAACCGACTCAATGTCACTTAACAAAACCAACTATGTATAATGAATTATAACTAAAATCCACTGCCATCAAGTTGATTCTGATGCATAGCAATCCTATTGGGCAAAATAGAACTGCCCTATAGGGTTTTCAAGGCCGTACATCTTTACAGAAATGACTGTTCATTTTCCTCCTGTCAAGCTGAGTGCTCTAATCAGTACTCCACCAGTCTCTTACCATGAATAGTGTTGTTGTTGTTGTTGTTGCTGAGTGCTGTCGAGTCAGTTCTGACTCATAGTGACCCTGTATAGAGTTTCTGAGGAAAGGCTGGTGAGTTTGAACTGCTGGCCTTGCAGTGCAAACCAGCTTGCAGTCTAGTGCTTTATCCTACAGTGCCATTCCACAACTCCGTGATGAATAGCATAGCTCCTTAGTGGAACTAGCTGAATACTAGATAGCACACTAAATGTCAAGCTGACACGACAATGTGGAAGCAGATCATTCTGTATTGAAGTTCAGTGCCCTTGTTTTCTGGTTTTGTGGTCTAGGATAAACCACATAACCTCTCTGAGCTTCAGTTTTGATGTAAGATACATTCTCACTTAGGCTACTAAGAGATTAAGAGCATGAAATTGAATTCTTACCTAGGTGGTCCACTCTGTTTTAAGAGGTCCTCTTGCCTGTTGTAATTTGAAATAGGCAGCTAAATGATGAGAAACAGAAGACTTTTTGTTGATAAATGTGCTGCTTGTACAAAGTGAACTCTTTTAATATCTTATAACAAAGACTATCATCCTCTGAGTCCTCATGACAGACCAGGGAGCCACCCATGGTTCCTACTCTATCCTCTGGGCTTCAAGTCACCAAAAGCAAGTCCATTTTCCTTTGTTATCTACTGTACTCATCACCGTTTTACTATGTACTCAAGTCCTCATCACTTTCTTCCTGGATTTATCTGGTTGGCTGTTGTTTCTCCATTTCATTATCCCAGCCATTGGTCACAGTCCTTTTCCTAAGTGGCAAGATTGATCATATGTCCAAAGTCCACAGTACCTGCAGAAGAAGGCCGTCTCCATCATTTGCCTTATCAAGCCCTCTCATCATCCTGCCCTTTAGCTCCATGGAACCGCCCTTGCCTTGTGGTTCCTTGCTTCCATGCCTTGAGTCCAATTAGTATACCTTTTACCTGCTTCACTCTCAGCCGTCCCCTCCTCTGGGAGGGCAACCGTAACTACTCACTATCCACTATGCTGGTTCAGTCCATTCACCCATCACTGGTTAGTTATCTAGCTATTTCAGAGTGAAAGTGCTTGGGCCATGGCTGGTTTGTTAAAAAAAAAATCAATCAATCAATCTCATTCTTTGTGCCTTGCATAGGAAGCTGTCAAGAAAGATGAGTAGAATATAAATGGGTAAGAAATTCCTTTATCTTCATGTCATCATGAAAACCAGAGCTGGGCAGCAGAAGCAGTCTCTCTCAGCACCTTCCTCCATCAGTTCCTGCACATGCACATCAACCAGCTGTGAAGCATGGGAAGCATGACAAACTGTTGGGATGTAACTGCAAGCATTTGAAGGATATTCACTTTTCTTCATTCAGAGCAGCAGAAACAACATCATGGATTGCCTCTTCATTTGGATCCTCTGTAAATGATTTAACAGACGTGCTCTCATCTGTGCACATCGCTAATAGTCCATGTGCTACACAGGAAGTACGTGATCATCCCCATTGTATAGATGTAGAACGGGTGCTGTCAGCTCTAAATAAAGGTGCCTAAGGTTATTATTGATTTGTTAGTGGTGGAAAAGACTAGACCGGACTCTTGAAGTTTCTCTTTCTCAGATTTCTCTCATAACCTACAGAACCAGGTATTATCAAATTGACTTTTTCACATTTTGATCATCCAAAAGAAAACTGGGCAAAAATAGTTGTGTTGGAAAAGGTTTTCATGTATGAAGTTTGCTTATGGGATGAGGGTGGTGGGGAGAGGTACTTTTCAGTTGTTAATTTTCCTAATTGCCTTTCAGTTCTGTTTAAGTGCTTAGGGTGGTATGTATGGCTGGGTTCATTTGCCCAGAACAACTGATGCCCATCAGGTGGTGTTCTGAGGCCCACCCTGGACAAGGATGAAAGATTTGTCACATTTCAAAGTTGGTCACTTTGGAAATATTATTTTGAAACTGTTTCTTCAAAAACTAATAAAGTGACAATAAAATGTTAGTTCTGAAATAGTTTTCCTATTCTGTGAAATTCTTGAAAAATGAAGTGGTTTCTTCTTTTCTAGATTTCTGGAGTCTTTGCATAAGTTTATATAGGACTAGAAAATGGCTCACCAGCACTTAACTGTCATAATCTTCATTTCCAGGAATCTCTAAATTCTGAAAATTACAGCTGTTGAAGTGGGCTGTTGCAGGAAAACTGTGCCTACATGTTTTCTTACATTCTGTGCTGCTACAGTGATGATAAAGGGAGAGTGAAATTAAAAAAATGGAAGGGCCAACACAATTAAGGAACAGCCAAGATATTTAGACAACATAAAAGTTTTGTTCCTTTTTACAATTACTTATACTATCAACCTTGGACTCCAGGTGTGGCACTGGAGTGTGAACCACAAGGTCAGTGGTTTGACTGTTCAAACCTACCAGCCACTCCTTGGAAACCCTATTGTTGTACCATCCGTATACATATATGTTTTTTACTTTACTTTATTCCTTGATGACATTTGTGTGGATGCATACTATTTTTCCACATGGGCATTTCTACGTATTTGTCCTCCTGTCTCCCCAGACTCAATAGTTTAAAAGCAAATAGACCTTAGGATGCTTTTTAGCAGGAAAAGATCATTAAGATCATTTGCTTCTTTGCCCTCATTTTAGTGTTAGGTAGACTATGGCTCGAGGAGGTGATGTGATATGCTTAATTTCACAGTCACTTGTTTGGTGAAATCAAGCTAGAAACCAAGGTTGTTGACCCTCAGTCCTACCATTCAGTGTCTCTTTGTTAGCTGCTGCTCTCCTGTTGACTCCTGATGATCTCCTGTACCATTAGTACCTTGGCAAGGAACTTCTGAGCTGTTGACCCCCACCTGACATTTCCCTCCCCACAAACCAAATGCCAATATTCAGCCATTCACCAATGCCTACCAATTCTTTCTGTGCTTTTTACATTTTAACCATCTTTAAATTTGCATGCAGTAAAATGCACGTTTAGGATATGTAGAGTATATAGTTCTCTAACTGTAATGCAAGCATTGATTCATGAAACCACCACTACAAACAAGACAACAGTCTATCTCCCCCTAAAATTTCCTGGTGCTTCCTCATTGTAGTCAAACCCTCCCCCTCCCCCTAATTCCTGGCAACACTGATCTGTTTTCTGTTTTTATAGTTTTGCCATTTGTAGATTTATACAGATTGTAACCTTTTGAGACTAGCTGCTTTCACTTAGCGCAGCTAGGATTCTTCCATGTTCTTGCGTATATAAATAATTTGTTCCTCTTAGTACTAGATCATATTCTACTATATGGAGTGCCACAGTTTGTTTACCTATTCCAATTGTTATCATACCTAACTTTTGGTGTCAACATAGTTGATGACCTATTGTAGCATAGTTGCATATTCCAGAGGTCAGGACACCGAGCTAAGCAGTTTATATATGTGATCACAAAATCCTTGTGAGATAAGCAGTATTTTCCATTTTTATGGTGGATAAATAAGCTCATATTCAACCGATGTTTATTGAGGGCCTCCCATATGCTATGAGCCAATTATTATACCAATTTGCTAGTTCTTTGACTTTGAGCAAGTATTTTAGCCTTATTTGTTAATTCAGGATCTGTATTACAATATTTGGTACCTTATAGGGATCCCTTGTTGTTGAGTGACGGGTTTTAAGGAAGAATGTAAGAAACAAGCCAAACAGTATGTCCGGTCCAAGGTATATTCTGAAAAACAAAACAAAGGGACAATAGCAGAAACTGCTTCTGTCATTCTCTTTAAACAGCTCAGATGCTGAAGCAATTTCTGCCCCTCACTGTCTCCATCCTTCTGAGAACTTTCCCCTGTGGAGCCTTCTACCTCCACTCTGAATCAAATGTGAGAACAGAAACAGAATTCAGCCTTTCTCTTTCCAACAAACAGGGTCTTTGTCCCATTTGTATAGATTGCTAACAGATTGCATCAGTTGGTTGAGAAAGATGGGATTGGACCACTTTTGCAAAGTAGACCTACCGTGCTTGGGTTCTGCTGCTCCCACATCACATTCCTCTCCTAAATATAAAAAGTTCCACTTACTCTGAAGATTGTTGACAGTTAACATGGGTGCTGTGTTCCTAAATTCACATTATATGCTCTAAATACTTAGTCTTAGACATGGCTGAAGAGATACTCATGAGGAACCTTATTTCTCATAGCAATAGCATTTGTAATATTGCTGGGTTTATTTTATGTTTTTAACTTTTTATTTATTAAGTATTTAATCAAACTTCTTTCTTTATTGGCCATATAATTTGGGAAGATTTCCAGGAAGTTCGAAATGTTTTGAAGAGATGTTTTGAAATGAGTGCTATAAGATTTTCTAACATAACAGAAAGTTAAATGGGCCAAGTGTTTTTACCTTGAGTCCATTCCAACGCCTTTTGGATATTTAAAGGATATCTAACATTTACTAATGCCATAAAGGGTTGACTTAGGTGTAACCATAGTGCAAAACGAGGAAGTCACACTATTAGTTAGAAAATCATGCTTCAAAGATGGCCTATTTTGAACGACTAAGCCTTCTATTATGGAGTATGTGAGGCTCAGCATATAGAAGCAAGAGTATGGCCTGCTGCTTTTTCTTGACAGATCTCTAGAGAATACTTTCAGTTAACCCTCCATTTAGTAATCATTTTTGTGTGAACAATTATTAAACCTACTATACTAGGTGCTATTTACATGTGGTGGTTGTTGGTAAGTGCTCTCTAATTGGTTCTGATTCATAGCAAGCCTGTATCGGGTTTCTGAGGAGCAGCTGGTGAGTTTCAACTGCTAACCTTGTGGTTCAAGCTGACCTTGCAGTCCAGTGCTTAATCCTTCAGTGCCACACCAGGACTATATACGAGGCTCTTTATAATTCTTACAGGAATCCTTTGAAAATAAAATCTACCCCTCATTTACCAATGAAAATACTGTGGCTGGAGAGGCCATTTGAAGAGCCCTGGTCTTAGGGTGTGTCCTCTGCCCCTATCAGCACACATTCTGCCCCAGACTTCCTGTGATAGAGATGGGCACAGCAGCTGATGCCCCAGGCTCATCCTTGCCCCACTATGGCATTTGCTTCTTTTTATGGGGATTATTTCTAGGAACTAAGGTCAACACTTACCCACCACAAACCCTGGGATTAGGTAGTTTTGGTTTGTCCTGGAAGTCCTTTGTGGAAAGAGTATGAACTTTGAAGTCTGACAGGGGTTCTAGTAGTATTTCTACAGTTTTATTTTACTACATGTGAAGAGGGTTGCTTCACTTCTGTGACCTCAGGTGGAATACGGTAATGGGGAGGATGAGTAGTAGAGTGGGTGCATGGCATGGTAACTGGTAGCTGCTGTGACTTTTATCACAGACCCTTTTGACAGGTCTTGGAGAACTGAAGAAGCTGCCTAAAGCAATGCTTAAGTATACCAACTGGAGTTAACTGTCTGAGTTCAAGTCCTGCTGTTACCACTTACCAGCTGTGTGAATGTGCACGATATAATCACTCTCTGTGCCTTGGTTTCTATAAATTGGCTATAACTGTTGTTGTTGTTAGGTGCCATTGAGT
>NW_006408521.1:11095218-11100765 GCF_000296735.1 Chrysochloris asiatica | reverse complement strand
TTTCTGAATTACCTTTAGTATATATAAATGGCTATAATAGCAGTTCCTTATTCACGGGCTAAATGATTGTTTTCAGACCAATAACCATGAACAGGTGGATAACATTGTTATTATATGACCCAAATGAAATGACCTCATTTTGATTATATAATGATCTTGTTAACTTCAGTGATATGATATGAGCCTCCTTAAAATTTATGGTAACATTACTACTTTCCTTTCTGCCCAGATTGAAAGAATTTCTTCGTCTTTTTTAATTTAAAGCAAGCATTTTTGTACTTATATTTCTTAAAGAAACAGATTAAATTAATATTGAATTATTGTTGCCATCTAAGAAATTGAATTAGCAAATCTAAAAAGAACATCTTTTTGTATAAAGAATATATATGTGTATATATAGAGAGAATCACTTTAAATAAAATCAGCTATAGTAAGTAACAACATCACATCATCTTAGATGAATATATAAAAAATGCAACTGTTTATTTCATGGAAATGAGTTGACATCTGCTTTAAGCCTGAATTTGACTGAATTGCATGTGAGATCAGTTTTTTCTGCTCAAGATGACAACAGTAGGATGGGACTGTAGAATATGAGTCCACCAGGAAGAAAACTGTCTCTGAATTGAATGTAGGTCAAGAAATTAAATTTGAATTGAATTCCCTCGGGCAGTATATGGTGCAGGCTGGGTCTGAATCCTTATTCCAAAGTTTGTACTGATGTCCTGTGACTAATATGTTCCAGCTGTCCAGGCCACTACTTCAGAGGACTGTTTATTTGCAGTAGTGATGCTGCAAATAGGAAAAGCTTTCCCCTTTGTTGGTTGAAAGCTTTCCTGGTAATTAGTAGAACAAGCATGTCTCTTACTTGGAGAGAGACTGGAAAGGCGGTTAAAGAGTCAATTGTACACCAGCACTTTGGAAAACAATTTGGCATTACTTGGACGAGTTGGACACGTGCAACCCCAAGCCCCAGTTCTCTTGTAGGCATAGGCCTTGGAGAGACTTTTGCATCTGTGCACCAGGGGCTAACCAATAAAATGCAAATGGAAGTGTTATTCATCATACCAAAAAATGAATAGTTCCTAGTTGATCCTCAGTGGTAGAACAGAGCCATAAATTGTGGTTGTGTTTACACATTGAGAACCATATAGTGGTGAAAATGAACTATAACCGTGTAAGTCAAGTCTTGAATCTCAAAATGAAAATCTTGAGAACAGCCAAGCTTTAGAAGAATACATACTGTTGATTTCATTTATGTTAAGTTTAAAATGAGGCAAAATGAAACTGCATTTTGTATGAGGTTATATTTGTAATAAAACTATTAAGGGAAGCAAATAAATGTTGAACTCAAAATTCAGGCTAATAGTTATCCTGGTTGGGGGAGATGATGAGTTGGAAGGAAGGGGCATGCAGGGCTTCAAAAACATAAACAAAAATTTTAGCAGCGCACCGCACTCACCTGGTGGTGGTGTTGTTAGGTGCTGTCGAGGTTGGTCCGGCACCATCCTCACGGTTGTTAAGATTTGAGCCCATTACTGCTGTTACTGCGCCAATCCATCTCATTGGGGGATTTCCTTTTTTTTCTGCTGTCCCTCCACTTTATGAAGCATAATGTCCTTCCAAGGACTGGTCCCTCCTGATAATACATCTGAAGTATGAGAATTAATAAGTTTGAAGCAATCTTTGCTGCTAAGGAGCATTCTGGCTGTACTTCTTCCAACACAAGTTGGCATTACATATATGGGATTTGGTGTGGTGCTGTGGGATAAAGCACTGGATCACAAGGTTGGCGGTTCAAACTCACCAGCCACTCTTTGCAAATCCTATACAAATTCGCTATGAGTGGGAACCAACTCAGCAGCAGTTAACTACAACAATATGGAATTTACTTTATTATGTAAACTGGCATGTGTTAATTTATTGTTATTGCTGTATAGCAAATTACCTAAAAGCTCAGTGATTTAAAACAATAATCAATATTATCTCACACCATTTCAGGGCTTGAGAGCCTTGGCTCTGGCTTGTTGGTCTGTCCTGAGGAGATAGTCAGGGTGTCACTGGGGATAGCAGTCTGAAGGCTCCACTGAAGCTGGAGGACCTGTCCAAGAGGGCTCCCTCACGTGTCTGTGGCCAGGGGGCCTGAGTTCCTTACTGGCTGTTGGCAGCAGTTCTTCAGCACATGGCCTGATCTCTGTGAGTTGCTGCTTGAGTCCTTCACGTCACGGCAGCTAGCTTCCCTGAGAATGAGTGATCCAAGAGGGAGCTAGGTAGAAGCTGCAAAATCTTTTAAGAGCTAACCTTGGAAGTCGTCAACCATAGTTTTCACAATTTATACATACGGGCCCTGTTGAATCTAGGTGAGAACTATATATACAAGAGCATGTAGACTAGGAGGTAGGACTCAGCGGAGGCCATCGTAGGGGCGACTACAGTTATTCTTTGTTTTAAAACATATGCTTCATAGCAGAAAAATTTCAAAGATAAAAAAACTAAGTTGATAAGCTCTTTTTAAAATTTAACTTTTAAGTAATGATGCAGACATCCATTTACATGAAAATGACTATAAATCCTATGTTGCCAATCAGAATAGGATTGAAGAAATGTCTATAGTGTGAAACTGAATAATGAGGTGGCACAAGCTGGCCTGGCAAGGGTGTGCACTGGGGAGGTGCAGGTGAGGTCAAAAGAATCTGTCTTCAGCAGAATGTGGTGTAGAGATGGGCTCAGATGTGCCTAGACTTTGTTTTATTAACACGTAGCCTACATTTAGCAACAATCTAGAACTTGTGATTTTGAAGCAACTTCTCTATAGCAAGAGTCATTGTTAGCTAGCTCTCTGGACTCACTATGATATTAAAATCCCTGCCAGTCTCACACTTTCTCTTAAAACCATATTTAGTGAGAAAGTAGAGCGAGTCAGCCCCTCACTCCCCACCCACACACCTAAAGGTACAGCTGGCTGGATATGATCCAAGATAAGAATTTGACCTCAACCATTCATGCAATCATTGTGTTCTACTCCAAGATGTGTATTTGTGTTAATAATAACAACTTAAAAAAAAACTTTTTATTGTGAATCAAGTGAAGGTTTTTTAAATTTAAGTTTTTATTGTGATTTGAGTAAAATTTTACAGGGAATGTCATCAGTTTTGTATTCAACAAATCATATACTTTGTTTCATTACAATGATTATAATCCCCTCCATGTATCATCAGTTAACAGTATTTCTCTTTTTTCATTTTAATTTCTCTTTTTTTAAACGCTTAGGCATATATAATAATTTACACCACCAAAGGGCACATTCTGCAAGTCTGCCTCCTGTCCACTAGCTCTCAGTCCCTCTCTTTCCATGAATCTAGAATCCTCATCTGTTTCCTCTCTCCATGTCCTCGTCTCTGCCTCCATCTCTGGTGTCGCTGCTTCTCTGGATAAGGTCTCGCATTCTACTTGTGCTCTTCTCCCTTGATGGTCCAAGGGTCCTCTGTTTCTGGACTGTAAGATTAACTACTCCCCTGTTTTTGTTACAAAACTTCTACCTTTACAATTGTGACAGTAGCAATTAGTCATGAGAATAATTACTCACTATTGAATCGTAAGAATCTTATCCCCATCTGTTTTAACCAGACCCATCTAGACAAGATGAAAACTATTCAGTGTGGACTCTATGTTCCTCCACACACTCTTGAACTAAACTCCTTCTTGAAACTTTGTAAGCCAATCACTTCATGCCTTTATCACCCTCTCATTTTAGGTAGCCAATGTCTAAGTTGCCTGTCCCTACCTACCCTGTATACAGAGGGGATAGCATTGATACTTGATGTGAAGATTCCTTCCCTGTTGAAGAAAACTTCTCTGTATTTTGAGTTTACTTCGTCCATGAGTGTAGGTCAAGTTCATCAAATTGTAACAATTTACCCTTGTTTCCTTTATTAAAAAAAAAAAAAGCTTTTTTTTTTTTTCTTAAATCATCCTCTAGTCGAATTCTGATTATCAAGCCCTTGAGGCTAAGTCAAATGGGTACTATCTACAAGTTTGGGTGTTCTTGTGCGTCTCCCCTCACTTCGTATCAGCTGGATACTTCACTTTCAGCTCTAACCCTCTGTGGCTATGTCTTTGCCCATGGGCTCAAGTGTCCCCAGGTCTTACCACACTTTGGACCAACCAACCCTTCCTCTGCTTTCACTCATATCCAAATCAGCGGGAGTCAATGGACCATGGTTGAACTCAGCCCATTTCTTCATTGCTGCCTTTCCGCCTCTTCCACTCACCAGTAGACCAATGTAGTCGCCAGCAAGCTTACATGACTGTTCATGTGTTCTCTTTGAATTTCAGTCTTAGAGGGGGGTTTGTCCTGAAGGACTTGATTGCTTGCTTTGATGGCTTTCCAATGAACAGCTTGCTTATTCTTATAGTAGCCAATCATACTGCCATTTTTATTTTGGGTTTTTCCTGTTGATCTCTCTTTGAAGATGTATCTTCTGTTGCTCTAGCAGTTCTAGGCTGGTCTGTTTGCCCTTTCTAGTGGGAATGTCCCACCTCAGAAGCTTCTGAATGAGGCTCAAAATTCCACCTAAGGTCCTATATCCTGCAAAGGCTCTACAAGAGGCCTATTTCCCTGGGCAAGTTCTGGAACCCCTTTTAGGTGTTCCAATCAGTTTATAGGCTGAAGATGGACTTACAAGCTGTCTGTAGTCATGTTTCACGACATTCTTTTTTATCCCACTCAAGTGTCTATTTTACAATAGTAGGCAAGGGAAACCAATATTCATACGACAGTCAAGTATCTTAATATTATTTCTCCTCTTCAGACTATGCCTAGATTCCTGTATCATAGAGCCCTGTTGTTCCGAGGTTGAGCATGCATCACTATTTACCTCTGTCCCATATAGCTCATGCAAACCTGTCTCAGTGTTCCTCTATCTGCCTTGTTCTTCCACCCCTCCACCTGCTTGTGTATTGCCATCCCCAACACCCAAACTATAATGTGTCTGTCCCCTGTCTTGTGCTCTACCATTATATCCCTCCAACTGCCCCAAACCCCCTTACTCCACCCCCACTAGTAATGAACAAATACTCCCCACACTTTCAGTATGGGTATCATTTCTTAAACTTTTACAATAATGGTCTTATGCAATATTTGTCCTTTTGTGACTGTCTAATTTCACTCAGCTAATGTCCTCTAGGTTCATCCATGTTCTGTGGTGGCTTGAAGCTTCCTTGTTACTCTTACAAGTAGCATAATATTCCATTGTGTGTATGTACCACAGTTTGTTTATCTATTCTTTCGTTGATGGGCCCTTAGGCTGTCTCCATTTTTTTTGCTATTGTGAATAATGCTGCTATGAATGTTGGTCTGCATATATCTACTTGTGTTATGGCTTGTAGTTCTTGTGGATATATACCAAGTACAGGAATTTCTGGATCATGAGGTATAATAATTGTTATTGTTAAGTGCTGTTGAGTCTATTCCAACACATAGTTACTCTGTATAGGGTTTCTGAGGAGCAGCTGGTGAGCTTGAACCGCTGACCTTGCAGTTCAACT
>NW_006408521.1:11090548-11094413 GCF_000296735.1 Chrysochloris asiatica | reverse complement strand
AAATATTTTAAGTCCTCTTCACTTTCAGCAAGCAAGGTTGTATCATCTGCATATCGCAGGTTGTTAATGAGTCTTCCTCCAATCCTGATACCATGTTTTTCTTCATAGAAACCAGCTTCTTGGATTATTTGCTCAGCATACAGGTTTAGTAAGTATGGTGAAAGAATACAACCTTGTCGCACACCTTTGTTAAGGTATAATAATAACAACTTTTAAATTACTGATTCACATGCTGAGCCTTTCCTTACGAAAATTGTTGAATAAAATGGATGTTTCTGGCAGGTACATCATGTTTTTTGACCTGCAGTTTTATATGTTTCTTGGCATACTTCTTGGTGAGTCTTTGCTGGGTCTCCAACTGCTCCAGTGTGTGAGGCTTTGAGTCACCCCCTATCTTCATTGTGAGTCATAACACTAGTGAACAGATGATCTAGCCCCCTGGTGAGGTAGCACGGGAAAGGTTCTCCCATGTTTTAATCGGGCTAATAAATGGAAGGTCAACTGTGATGCTATGGGATAAGCACTGGATTACTAACCACAAGATCCGTGATTCAACCCTCCAGACGCTCTTGAAAGCCCTATACAGGGTTGCTATGAGACAGAACTGATTACACAGCACCTAACAAGTAAAAACAGGATTCAAAGCCGGATGTAGTGATCCCTGACTGACTTTCATTCTTGTTTAACTTTTTACTGTGAATTGAGTGAAGGTTTACAAAGCAATTCATTAGTTTTACATTCAACAAATTGTGTAATTAATTTCATGTCAGTCATTGCAATCCCCTCAATGTAGCGTCACTTACCTCACTTCCTCCCTGCGTTTCTTGTTTCCCTCCCACCTTTCCCAGCCCTTCTGAATTTTGTACTTTTGGTCTTGAATGGTGGTAAATGCTACCCTTGTGATTTTGAATGGTGGATCATTCCCTGGTGTGCTTACCTCACTGGTGATGTTGTTCCCCCTACATACCTCTCCACCTCTTGGCTGAAATTTGAGCCCCAGGGGTGAGTTCAGTTCTAAACCTGAGGGGTGACAGTGGGTCATAGACTCGGGTTTCTACAGTCTCTTTCTCATAAGGAAGCCTGATATATATATATATATATACACACACACATATATATTTACACACACACACACACACACACACATATATATATATATATAATTTTTTTCACATTTTATCCCATTTTATCCAGGACCTTCTAATGTGATCCCTTTCAGAGCAGTTGGTAGTGGCAGCCGGGCTCAATCTAGTTCTTCTGGTCTCAGGGTCATGGAGAGTAATGTTCACATGTTCCATTAATCTACTGGATTAATTGATTCCAAGTATCTTCAGTTTCCATCACTGTTCTTTCCTTTGCACAAGGAGAGGCCAATAGTTGCGCCTTAGATGACCACTAGTGAGCCTTTAGGATACCAGTTGCTACTCACAAAAGTAGGATGTAGAACATTGTCTTTGTGAACTAAGTTATGCCAATATCCATGGTACCTCTGGAGACTGTGGTCATGTTTGCAACATTTTATGGGCCCACTAGCAATGTAGAATGGTCCCTAGCCAGCATCTGTTGCTTACTTGTGTTTTTTTTTTTTGAACTTTGCTATTAATGTTGGGGTGAGATGTTATGTAATTGTTGTCTTGATTTGCATCTCCCTAATGGTTAGTGGTTCTGAGCATTTCTTCATGAAGTTTTGAAGTTTTCTATAAATTTTATCAATTAGTCCCTTGTCTGATCTGTCTTTACCAGACACTTTTTTTCCCAGTCTGTGGGCTCTTTGCTCTTTTGATGAAATCTTTTAATGCACATTTGCTGGTGTTAAGTGCTGTTGAGTTGGGTCTGACTCATAGTGACCCTGTGTGAAGTTTCCAAGGAGCAACATGTTGGGTTTGAACTGTCAACTTTGAAGTTAGCAGTCCTACAGTGCCATAACAGGACTCCTTCATGCACATAAATGTCTAATTTTTAGGACGTCCCAGTCATCTATTTTGTCTTCTGCTGTTTGTGTGTTTTCAGTTATGTTTTTTAGTGTTTATTGCTGCAGAGCCCCTAAGTTTGTCACTATTTTTTCATTGATGATATTTATAGATCTAAGTTTTATATTTAGTTCTTTAATCCACATGGAGTTTGTTTCTGTATATGGTATGAGATATGGCTCCTCTTTCATTCTTCTGCAAATTGATTTTCAGTTTTGCTAGCACCACTTGCTGATGATAGTATTTCTTCCCTATTTAATGTGATTTGACCATTTGTCAAAGTTCAGCTGACCGTAGTGGATGAATTTACTTCTAGGTTCTCAATTCTGTTCCATTGATCTGTATGTCTTTCATTTTACCAGTTACTTGGTTGTTTTGACTACTGTGGCTGTACAATAGGTTGAGATCAGGAAGTGAGACACCTCCTACTTTGTTCTTTTTCTTTAGTAATGCTTTGCTTATTTGGCATCTGTTTTCTTTCCATATAAAGATAGTGATTTGTTTTTTCCTTCTCTTTTAAGAATGATATTGGAACTTGGATTGAGATTGCATTCATTGTATCTAGACCATTTTGGGTTATGTTGACATTTTCAGAATGTTAAGTCTTCCTATGAGCATGGTCACTCTTTGGTTCTTATAGTAGTGCTTTGTAGTTTTCTTTGTATAGGCTTTCTGTTTCCCTGGTTAGATTTATTCCTAACTATTTCGTATTTGGACTGGCTATTATAAATGATATTATTTTCTGGATTTCCTGTTCAGAGCTTTCTATTAGTGTAGAGGGATCTGATTTTTGTATGTTGGTCTTGTACTTTGCTACTTTTCTGAATCTTTCAATGAGTTTCAGTAATTTTGTTGTTGAGTCTTTGGGATTTCCTAAATAATAGGGTTATATTATCTGAAAATACAACTTCACATCTTCTTTGCCAATTTGGATGCCTTTAATTTTCCTTTCATGCATTAATATCTGTGGCTAATACTTTCAGCACAATATTAAATAAGGGTAGTGATAAAGGGCATCTTTGTCAGGTTCCTGTTTACAAGGGAAATGCTTTCAGTTTCTTACCGGTAAGTACCTTGGTTTTCTATGTTGTTACTAAGTGTTGTTGCATCAGTTCTGACTCATAGCAATCCTGTATGCATTTCCTAGAAGTAGCTGGTGGGTTTGAACTGTTGACCTTGTGGTTAGCAGTCCAGTACTTATCCTACGGTGCCATACCAGGACCTTATTGGTTATATATATATATATATGCCCTTAATTATTTTGAGGTATTTCCCTTCTATTCATATATTACTGAATGCTTTAATTAGGAATGGGTGTTGAATTTTGTCAGATGCCATTTGTACATCAGTTGCTATGATCATGTAGTGTTCCCCCTCCTAAAGTTTTTATTGTGAATTGAGTGATAGTTTACATGGGGGAACATTAGTTTTACACTCATCATATTCATTTCATTGCAATGATTACAATTGTATTCGTTTCATTGCAATGATTATAATCCCCTGCATACTTCATCATTCAACAGTATTTTCTTCTGTTCCCTCTGGTTTTTTTTTTTTGGATGTACACCAAAACACTCAGCAATATACAATATACAGTCATTCAAACAACCAAATGGCACACCCTGGCAAGCCTGCCCCCTGGCCTCCAGCACATAGCCCCTTTCCCTCCATGAGTCTAGAATCCTCAGCTGCGCTGTCTCTCCATGTCATTAGCTCTGCCTCCATTTCTGGTGTTGCCATTTCTCTGGATAGGGTCCCACACTCCGCTCCCTCTCTTCTCCCTTGATGGTTCCAGGGTCCTCCACTCCAGGACTGTAAGATTGACCACTCACCCCTTTTTGCTACAAAACTCCTACCTTTACAGTTGCAACAATCACAATTAGTCATGACAACAA
>NW_006408521.1:11085927-11090133 GCF_000296735.1 Chrysochloris asiatica | reverse complement strand
CGCAGCCCGATTCGTAACCACTACGCTACCAGAGCTCCTTATATATATATATATATATTCCCCCCCTTTCCTTCCTCTAGTTGGGTTCTGAATTTGGGCGCCCTTGTGCATATTCCCTCACTTCATATCAGCTGGACACCTCACTCTTAACTCCAGCCCTCAGTTGCCATGTCCTTGTCCATGGGCTCAGGAGTCCCCAGGTCTCACCGTATTTCGGACCAACCAGCTCTCACCATACTCCAGGTCGATGGGAGTCTATGTAACTTGGTGGGACTCAGGCCACTTCTTCACTGCTGCTTTTCCCCCACTTCCTCTCACCAGTAGACCAAGATGGTTGTCAGCAAGATTGCATGACTGCTCATGTGTTCCCTTTGAGTTTCAGTCTTGGGAGGGTGATCATGTGTTTTTTTCTTTGTTTTATTTATGTGGTATGAATCCCATTTTGTCATGATGTGTGTGTGTGTGTATTTAATATCTTGTTGGATTCTGTTGGGTAGGATTTTGTTGAGAATATTTGTATCTGTTTTCATGAAGGATATTGGTCTATGGTTATCTTTTTTAGTGACTTCTTTGCCTGGGTTTGATATCAGGGTTTTCCTTGCTTTGTAATGTAAGTTTTCCATTCTTTTCTATGTTTTGGAATAGGCTGAATAAAATTGGTATTAGTTCTTCCCTGAATGTTTGGTAGAATTCACCAGTAAAACTGCCTGGGCCCAGTTTTTTGTGTTTTTTTTTTTTTTTTGGTTGGGTGTTTTTTTAATGATCTGATCAATTTCTTCCTTTGGTATATATCTATTCAAGTTTCCACTTCATTCTGTGTTAGTTTAGGTAGGTGGGCATTTCTAGAAATTTGTCTGAGTGCCCTTCATTATATACCAGCACGTTCTTTTATACCATTTGCCCAATTGTGCTTTTGACTCTGTTTCTGTGTCATTATGTCCTCTTGTATTTTGCATTTTATACAATTCCTACTGTGGTGCCATAGGATAAACACTTGACCTCAAGGTCATTTTTGAACTGTAAGGTTGACTGCTCAAATTCAGCAGCTGCTCCTCAGAAACCCTGTACAGGGTCACTATGAGTCAGAACTGACTCAACAGCACTTGACAAAAAGTTAATGGAAATTTTTCAATAGCAAGCAATCACTGTCTTTTGTTGAAGCAGAGATCAATTTCAACAGGGGTGCCATATGATTTTTGTTTTACTTCAGTTGACCAGCTGTGTGCTCTTGAGAAAAAAGAGAAGGAAATAAGTACATATATAAAATGCCAGAAAAACATTAATTGTGTCTAAAAGAAAAGCATAAATAGTAGTAATTTTAGTAATAGTTGTTGTTAAGTGCCGTCAAGTCGGTTTGGACTCATAGTGGCCCTGAGCCAATCTTGTGGCTCAAACTGACCTTGTGGTCCAGTGCATTATCCTGCAATGCTACACGGATGGTACTGTTAATAATGCGTATTTTCCAACTCTTAGGAAACAAATTGCACCCCCCCCCCAATCTCCACTCTATGGCATGTGAATGCCTTTTTTGATCTTTGTATATAGGTCCACTTAGCTGCAGGGCCTGTGTTTTTGGAGGGTATCATATGGGAGATGACCCATATTGTGAGACATACCAGGCAGGAATATTATCTCTGATGCTTTCTAGTTAAAATGTCCATTTTATCCTTCTCTGATTCCCGGTTGCCTCCTCTGATAGATGGCACCAGTGAACTGTGCCTCACAGAGTTGTGGGAAGGAGTAAATGAGCTAGTGTGCCCCAAGGCAAGGTGGTGGCAGCATGAAGTCACTGTGCCCTGTAGTGCCTATGGTAATTGTGGGTGCTGTAGGAAGATACTGCCTGTCTTTGCTGGAAAGGAGGACCAGCAATGCTAGTGTGGTTCTAGAAGTATATGTGGATGCCCTCTAAGTGTGGTCTCAGAAAATTACAGTCAAAGTGGAACTCTATAGTTTTTGTTTGATCGCAAGTTTGGGCTATGCCACTGCAATTTAATTCATAATTTGTATAGACATTGCTGAAAGTGAGCCTAAATTGTCCTGTAAATCTTCACTGAAAACACAATGAAATATTTTTTTAGAAAGTAAGAAACTCACTGAGGCGGTCCTTTGTTTTAGAAGTTCCTAGAGTGGATGGGTCTAATGATTGTTCCTTACAGTCAGTAGAAATGATGGGGTTATTTTTTTTCCTCTTCAGTTTTCTCCTTGCTAAAAAATAAAAAAAAAAAAGTTTTAACAGTGTTTTAATCAAGAGCTTTGTCATATATTAAGAACATTTTCTCAACTAAAATAGCATTAACTTAAAAAAACCCCTTGGTGATCACATGTTGTTTTGCTTATTCTTGCAGGGTGAGGGCAGTATGAACGATCCCTGATGTGCCTGTAGGCATATTTAGCCATCCGGTTTGGGTTAAGAGGAAGAAGACAGCCGTCTTCTTGAAAGGTGAGTCAAGATTTCTGTGAGGTTTTTTATTAGAAAAAAATATAAAACATACTGAAGAGTTAAAAGAATATACAATGAATTCCTGTTTCCTCACTGCCTACATTTAACAGTCGTTAGCATTTTGCCATATGTTCTCTGTGTGTATAGGTATGTGTATATTTTTCAGCTGAAACATGTAAAGAAACTTGCAGACATCATGACTTATTATTCTTAAATAATTGGAGATGGAGCTCCAAAAAATAAGCGCATTCTTTGTTGTGAGACATTAGAGCATTCATAAATGATATGACACAGAATTGCTTAATGAGACACAGTTATAGTTTCCTGCTAGAGTCCTGGTGTGGCACTGTGGACTAATGTGTCAGACTGCAAAGATGTTTGAACTGCAAAGTTGGTCGTTCAAGCTCACCAGCTGCACCTTGGAAACCCTGTATATGGTCGGTATGGGTCAGAATCGACTCAATGGTGCTTAACAACAACAACGTAGTTTCCTATTAATGGATTTAACTTTAAGTTTATGCTTCATTCAAAGCTGATACCAAAAAAATAGTTTTATTTAATGGGCAGATATGAAGTGTGAGTTTATCATGTGAAACATCTGGATATAATAGAGTGGAACTTGCGTAATACATGTGTCTGTAGAAGAGAGGGGTTACTGTGCTTTCTTCAGTTCTTGTTAATCTGCCTGTTTGCCCCATAATGACTGATGTTGTATGGTTATGTCAGTGCATCTGATTATCATTCTTGCTGTCTTCCTAATCATAGATTAACCTTTGTTAACTAATGTGATCTAAAGGACCTAACTGATTTTTTATTTTTGACCTGCACTTGGTAGGAGAGCGTTAAAAGAATGTGAGGTGATGGTGAGAAGTGGAGATTAATATATTACAATCAACATTAAAGAGATTGAAGAGATTACTAGTCTCATAACTTTACTACCTGAGTTGAAACTTTACATCAAATCCATAAGATATGTTTAGCTATGATTACAGTTGTAAATGATCACACATTATAGCCAATTGCACAATCAGTTATTATGACTTTGCTGTTCTTACAAGGTAGCTGGTGACGAGTCTACATTCTGATTTCAGTTACATTTTATTTTTGGCATCTTCCCTCAAGTGGTCCCTGTGTTGCAGTGTCTCTGAATAGACATTTATGGACTAGAGGTGTTCACTTAGAAAGAATTCCATTTAAGTGAATCATTTCTTCTTATAGTCTCATTTTTAAATTTAAACCAAAAGGTTGATGACAGCAGTAGTTTCTTGGAAAGACACTGACCTTTAGAAACAGCTGTGCCTGGAATCGTAGATAGCTCATTAGAATGGTCTAGTTAGTGGGTTTTACTTTGGCTTCTGTTGCGTTATGGTTTGACAGGACGAGAAAGATTAAGTAGGACTCCACGTGAGGCGAAAGAGACTCTGAAGGATGCACGAAAGGAAAGATGGGAGCGGACACTCCTCCATGGGCCCTCAATTTGTTCTCTGGCCTTGGACTGCTTAGATATGGATGATATTTATTTAACTTTCTATTGAAGTAGAATAGAATACCCCCTCCCCCAATACACATAAGTGTACATTGTTGTTGTTAAGTGCTGTTGAGTCGGTTTCGACTCATAACAACCCTGCATAGGGTTTCTGAGGAGCCGCTGATGAGTTTGAACCACCGACCTTGTGGTTCAAACCGACCTTGTAGTCCAGTGCTTAAACTACAGTGCCACACCAAGATCCCTATAAACATATTATTATTGATTGGTTTACTCATAG
>NW_006408521.1:11083181-11085437 GCF_000296735.1 Chrysochloris asiatica | reverse complement strand
CTGACCCTCCACTTCACAAAGCATGATGTCCTTCTCTTCAGGGACTGGTCTCTTCTGCTAATGTGTCTGAAGTATGAAAAGATACAGTCTGGTCATCTTGGCTTCTAAGGAGCATTCTAGTTGTAACTTCCAACACAGATTTGTTCTTCTGGCAGTTCACGATACTTTTATAAGTGTATAGGTTGATGTAGGAGTCCTGGTGTGGTGCTGTAGGATAAGCATTGGACTGCAAGGTCAATTTGAACCACAAGGTCAGTAGTTCAAACTCACTAGCTGCTCCTCAGAAACCCTATACCAGGGTCATTATAAGTTGGAACTTAATTCGACAGCACTTAACAACAAGATTGATATAATTCCACAGACTGAACACACTCATAAAAACAGTACCCAGATTAAGAAACAGAGTGTTACTAACATACCCTATAGCTCCTTCTAGATGTTACTCTCTTGATTCCTAGCAGCATTAGTTTGCTTGTTTTTGTTACAAATACGCACACTTATATATACACACACATATTTATATATATGTTGTTTGAGTCTGTTCTAACTCATAGTAACCCTGTTAAGGGTTTACAAGGAGTGGCTGGTGGCTTTGAGCTGCCAATTCTGTGGTTAGCAGTCCAGTGCTTATCCTACAGCGCCACACCAGGACTCCATTTATTTATATCTTATATCTTGTTATTGCTGTTAGTGCCGTTCAGTCGGTTCCAACCCATAGTGACCCTATTTAGGGTTTCCATGGAGCAACTGGTGAGTTTCAACTGCTGACCTTGTGGTTCAAACCGACCTCCTTTTGGTCGAGTGCTTACCCTACAGTGCCACACCAGGAGTCCATTTAAATAAATAGAAATCATTCCCTTTTGTGCCTAGCTTTTCTCACTGAATTATTAGTGAGAAGTCTCCATGCTGTTGCGTATGGTTGTAGACTGTTCATTTTCATTGCTGCAGATTATTCCATTGTGTAAGTATGTTGTTTTTGTTAAGTGCCATTGAGTCGGTTCCGACTCATGTTGACCCTATGTAGGGTTTCCACAGAGCAGCTGGTGGGTTTGAACTGCCAACCTTGTGGTTCACAATCTAGTGCTGATCCTACAGCGCCACACCAGGAGTTTTTGTGTAAGTATACTACAGTTTATTCACTCTAGTAGATAAGGGTTACCTTTTGTAGGGTTCACCCACCCAAAGTATCCTTTAGCAGAAATGGGAATGAAACAAACACCTGCAAACCTTGACCCTCGGTATGGGTACCTTGGAGTTGTCACAGGTTGTTTAACTTCTGACCAGCCTCTGCTATGATATGAGGAGGGAATCCAGGCAGTGGGTAGACAAGTGACACATACTTGGGAGACAAGACTGTTGTTGTTTCCATTTCTGCTTCTCCTGTGATTGACCATGACCTTTTCACTTTGCTTAACTGCTGCTCCATGTTGTCTGCTTCCTCTCCTCTGTCAAATTACTGTATCATTACTCAGCCCTTTTGAGGAAGTTATGCAGAATATGTCAAACAACATCTAATCAGTAAATATTTAAAGTTCAAGAGGTATGAGGTGTTGGTTGAAGGGCAAAGAATGACAAGTCATGCGTTTGCCCACAAGGATATTGTGTTAGGATTATGGATTCATATGTATGGCTATGGGACACTTCTTTGGAAACCAATTGTACTATAGAATTCAGGGATGAAAACCCAAGGCCTGCAAGGGCTAGGCAGGGAACATGAGTGAAGTTAATGGGGATTGCCTAATAAAGAGTGATGGGCACTGTGAGAAATAGAAAAGAGGGCTTCAGAAAGTGTTTGAAAAAAGAGAATGGAAAAATAATGGAATTTTCCCATGAACTTTTTTTTTTTTCGTTTAAATGTTTTATTGTGAATTATGTGATAGTTTACGTGGGAGAACATTAGCTTTACATTCATCCTGTCGTATATCGTTTCACTGCCATGGTTGCGATCCCCTCCATGCATCATCAACCAACCAACCAAAGGGTATACCCTACAAGCCTGCCCCCTGGTCCTCAACACACAACCCTTCTCGCTCTCTGGGTCTAAAGTCCCCAGCTGCTCCATCTCTCCATGTCATGATCTCCGCCTCCATCTTTGGCATCACTGCTTCTCTGGGTAGGGTCTCGCATTCTGCTGTTCTACCTTGATCGTCCCAGGGACCTCGGCTCCTGGACTGCATAGTCAATCACTGTTCCCCTTTTGGTACAAAATGTCCACCTTTACATTTCCAGCCCTCGCAATCAGTCCTGATAACAGTT
>NW_006408521.1:11080945-11082281 GCF_000296735.1 Chrysochloris asiatica | reverse complement strand
AATTAGGATATTTTGATTCTTAGACTTCAGCGTACAGCAAACTGTGGTCCATGGGTCTAATCCTATTTGTAAATAGATTTTTTTGAGAATGCGGTCGTGCCATCTGTTTACATTTTATCTGAGGCACTTTTTGCGCTGTAACAGCAGAGTTGACTAGTTATGAAAGTGCAGTTGAGTAGTTGAGGCAGAGACTGACTCTATAGCACATAAAGTATAAAATGTTTGATTATCTGCTTTCCTTTGTAAAAGCGAGAACACAGTAATAATAACTTCTGTAATAGCTTGGGCCCATTAAATTTTTTGTTCAGATATTCCACAAGTAGTTATAGAAGGCCTTCTCCATATCAGACTCAAAATGGTGATGATCTGAGCTGCTTCTTGCCCTCGGAAGATTTGAACTTAACTATTCATCCTAGAATTGTGCTGTCAATCAATATAAAGGTATAATATGGTATATAAAAAATAGAATGGGCAAATCTTCTATTTAAAACTAACATGCTGACTGTATTTATTAGTTAGGCCTGTAGCATTTCTTTTACATTAAATACAGAAGGGTATTTTGGCCATGTTTGCTTTCTTTCTTTCTTTTTAATAATACCGTGTTTTGGTAAAAGTTTACACAGCAAATTAGATTCCCATTTAACAATTTCTATACAGATTTTTCAGTGACATTTTCCGCAGCATTATCAGTATTCTGTTTAATTGCATTCTGGTTGTTCTGTTTCTAGTGCTCTAGTTTCCCTGCCTCTTCTCTTCTCTTCTTTGCTTTAGAGTAATTGTTGACCTTTTGGACTCAAATAGATGGTTCTTTTGTGGAGCACTGTAATCATGGATATATCTTTTATTTTGTGTGCCAATCTGTCATTCTTAAAAAGTGATCTCGGGATAGTTTTAGTTCAAGGCTTAAAGAGGATCTCAGGATGGTAGTCTCAGGGAGTCCTCCAGCCTTAGCTGGTCTAGTTAAGTCTAGACTTTTAAAAATTTAAGTTCTATTCCACATTTTTCTCCCATTCTACCAGGGTCCATCAGTTGTGGCCCTCATCAAAACAGTCAGTGGAGGTAGCTGAACACCAGCTAGTTCTTCTGGTTTTAGGTAGATGAGGTTGTGGCTGGTGTGGGCTATTGGCTTAGTAGATTAGTTTTTCTCTGAGACTTTGGCTTTCTTCTTTCTCTTCTGATGAATAAAGACTAAGAGATGTATCTTAGATGACTGCTCACAAGCTTTTAAGACCCCATACACTATGTAGAACATGCACTTTGAGAGCCATATCATGCTAATTGACAGAGTTGTCCCATGAAACTAAGGTCCTAAGCCTTCAGACCCAGAAAACCAATC
>NW_006408521.1:11068295-11080131 GCF_000296735.1 Chrysochloris asiatica | reverse complement strand
AAAAAAAAAAGAAAACAAAAAAATCGAACTTTTATTTCTCCCTTTAACCTGTCTCTGAGGTTTCAGTTTTTCTGATTTTGCAAACATAGACCCCTGGGTGAAAGCATTAGATATACTATGTGAATTTAGATCAGTCTGCTGGTCCTGTCCCACTTAGGGGTCACACACTTTCCTGTATTGGGCTTCTAGGTTTAAGGAGGAGTTTCATGACTTTGCTCCCAGATGTGGCATGATCAGTTGACTCTCCGTTCTGTCAGCTGACTCTGATGGTGGTTGTTGTTAAGTGCTATTGAGTTGGTTCTGACTTGTAAAGGCCCTGTGTAGGGTTTCTCAGGAGTGGCTGTGAGTTTGAACTGTTGAACCTGCGGTTCAAACCAACCTTGAAGTTGAGTGCTTATTCTATAGCACCACACCAGGACAGCCAGTGATAGAAAATGGGAGCTCAGTGATTGAACCTCCCAGGATGCCAGACTTTGAATCCGAGGGAGTTGAGATGTTGAATTCTTGTGCTCCCAGTTGTTTGAGAACAGGTTCTTTGATTTCTCTGGGCCTCAGTTTTCTCATGTGTAAAATAGAGATAATGGTGCCTTACCGTCCCAGGAGGAACATGTTAAAAATTATTGTTGTTGTTAAGTGCTGTTGAGTTGGTTCTGATGCATAGTGACCCTGTAAAGGGTTATCGAGAAGTGATTGGTGAGTTTGAACTGCCAACTTTGCACTTGCGGTTCAGTGCTTATTTTATAGTGCCGCATCAGGACTCCATATTAGAAATAAGTTGTTTAAAATTTATGGCATTGAATGAATCCAGTGAATAGAGATTATTATTTTATATAATGAAACCTCTTTCTAAGAGTGGCGTGGTAGGATAAGCGCTGGATGCTAACCGCAGGGTCAGTGGTTCAAATCCACAGCTGCTCCTTGGAAACCCTCCACAGAGTTGCTATGAGTCATTACCAACTTGATGGCAGATAACAACAACAATATATGTATTAATTGGAGTCCTGGTGTAGTGCTGTAAGATAAGCACTAGACTGCTAGCCACGAGGTCAGTGGTTCAAACTCTATACAGGGTTGCTATGAGTTGGAACCAATTTGATGGCACTTAACAGCAACAACAACATGCAGGTTAATTAAATAGATTGTTAAGTAAATGACATGAGTTTTGTAGGAGTATGTACAATGTCAATAAATTGGGCATTGCCTTCCCTGAAAGGTAAAAATGATAACTCTGCATGTTACCAGGTAGTAGAAGCACAGTGGAGTCTGTGAATGATGGAAAGGAGAAAGACCTCCTGGGGATTTTGGTAGTGGAGGACTTTACCAAAAGAGAGGAAATGTGAGTGGGCTTGGAGTGGCTGACTTGTTTCCTGTTTGATAACACCTTTGGTGAGTCATAATGACTTTCTCAGTATGGCTGTCTCAGGGGAGGGTGCAGCCTGGGTTGGAGAGAGGAGTCTCCCTCTTAACTCACTGTTCTGGTGCAGGCAGGCTGTAAGTTGAGAAATAATCCAAGAAACTAATTATATGAAAAAGAATGTGGCCTCAAGATTGGAAGAAGACTCATTAACAACTTGATATATGTAGATGATACAACCTTGTTTGCTGGAAGCAAAGAGGATTTAAAATGGACTTAAAAAAGAGGATTTACTGATGAAGATCAAAGACTCCAGCTTTCAGTATGGAGTTTACCTCAATGTAAAGAAAACAAAAGTCCTCAACACTGGACCAATAAATAACATCAAGATAAATGGAGAAAAGATTGAAGTTGTCAAAGACTTCATTTTACTTGAATCCACAATCAATATTCATGGAAGTTAACAATCAGGAAATCAAGCAGTCTATTGCATTCGGCAAATCTGCTGCACAAGACCTTTTTAAAGAGTTCAACAGCAAAGATTACCAGTTTAAGGTGTGCCTGGCCCAAGTCATGGTATTTCCAATCACTTTATATGCACGTATAACTTGAACAATGGATAAGAAGACCGTAGATGAATTGATGCATTTAAATTATGGTGTTGGGGAAGAATATTAAAAGTACCATGGACTTCCAGAAGAACAAACAAATATGTGCTGGAAGAAGTATAGCCAGACTGAAACTCAAAGGGAACGCATGAGCTGGCATGTAAGCCTGCTGACGACCACATTGGTCTACTGGTGAGTGGAAGAAGGGAAAAGGCAGCAGTGAAGAAACGGGCTGAGTTTGACCACGTTCCATGAGAGAGAGAAGAGGAAGGGCTGGTTGGTCCAAAGTGTGGTGAGACCTGGGGACACCTGAGCCCATGGACAAGGACATAGTCATGGAGGGCTAGAGCTGAGAGTGAAGCATGCAACGGATATGAAGTGAGGGGAGACACACAAGAACACCCAAATTTGTAGATAGTACTCATTTGACCTAGCCTTGATGGCTTGATGATCAGAACTTTACTAGAGAAAGATAAAAACAAAACAAAACAATTTTTGATCAAAGAAACAAGCATAAATTGCTACAATTTGATGAACTTGACCCATATTCATGGATGTAGTAGCTCTAAATACCAACAGAGAGGGAAGGAGTCTTCCCATCAAATATCAATGCTATCCCCTCTGCACACAGGGTAGATAGGGATGGGCAACTTAGACATTGGCTACTTAAAATGAGGGGGTGATAAAGGCACGAAGTACTGGCTTACAAGGTTTCAAGAGGTCGTTTAGTTTAGGAGTGTGTGAGGGAAGACAGAGTCCACACTGAATAGTTTTCATCTTGTCTAGATGTGTCTGGTAAAAAGAGATGGGGATAAGATTCTTTTGATTCAGTAGTGAGTAATTGTTTGTATCATGACTAATTGCGACTGCCACTATTGTAACAAAACGGGGGAGAAGTTAATCTTACAGTCCAGAACTGGGGACCCTAGGACCATCAAGGGAGAAGAGCACAAGCAGAACATCGGGACTTTATCCAGAGAAGCAGCAACAATAGAGATGGAGGCAGAGATGAGGATATGGAGAGAGGGATCAGCTGAGAACTCTAGATTCATGGAAAGAGAGGGACTGAGAGCTGGCAACCAGGAGGCAGACTTGTAGAATGTGCCCTTTGGTGGTGTAAACTATTATATATGCCTGAGTGTTTAAAAGAAAAAAAAAAAAGGGCTAAAAGAATATAGAGAAATACTGTTAACTGATGGTACATGGAGGGGATTATAATCATTAATAATGAAACAAGGTGTATGATTTGTTGAATGTAAAACTGATGTTGTTGTTGTTGTTGTTGTTGTCGTCACGTGCCGTGGAGTCGGTTCTGACTCATAGCGACCCCATACAGGGTTTCCGAGACTGTAAATCTTTATGGGAGCAGAAAGCCTCATCTTTCGAACTGCTGACCTTGTGGTTCACAAGCGATTCGTAACCACTGCGCTACCAGAGCTCCTTATGACCTATCCTTTAAACTTGGACTCAATTCACAGTAGAAACTTAAAAAAAAAAAAAAATGTATGGCCAGAATGATTCTTAGAAGCCCGAATAGTGAGACTTCATCTCTTATACTTCAGACATGCTATCAGAGGGACCAGCTCCTGGAGAAGTACTTGGGAAAGTGGAAGGTTACAAAAACGAGGAGGACCCCCAAGAAGATGGATTGACATGTGGCTGCAGCCAACAGGCTCAAACAGTTGTGAAATGTTGCATGACTGACTGGTCAGTGTTTCCTTCTTATGTGCAGTCACTATGAGTTTGAATTAACTCCATGGCATCTAACAACAACATTGTTTACATGTGTTAACTCCTGACTGTTTGAAGGCAGCAGTGTCTAGCAAAGGACTTTACAGTGTTTACCAAAGTAAAGTAAGCAGACCTCCATCCAACCTTATGGCACTTTAATAATAAGTAATATGCCTCAACGAAAGGAGTAGCAATGAATCAAGACAATAAAGTGTAGAATGTGAGGTAACTGATTAATCTGCCTCTGATATATCTGTCTCTTTGTTTACTGGTGATCGTGAAAGCTTTATTTTCTTAATGGGAAGCTATATGGGGAGGGCCTTATAATGAAGATAGAAAATACATAAATCCTTTTTCTTACTTATTTAAGGCATGTACTCTTTGCTTTAGGAGCTCTGGTAGTGTAGTGGTTACGAATTGGGCTGCTAACCTCAAGGTCAGCAGTTCGAAATTACCAGCTGTTCTGCCGGAGAAAGATGAGGCTTTCTGCTTCCGTAAAGATTTGCAGACTTGGAAACCCTGTGCAGCATCACTGAGTCGGAATTGACTCCACGGTACTTAACAACAACACCTTGTTTTGAAAATCTTTTTAACCCACATAGCACTTTTTATTTGTGTGTATGTATGTTTTATGTGTAATACTAGGCCAGTGAGTGTGTATAATGTATAAAGCTTCCAAAGAGCCTGAGATTTCAGAGCACAGCACTTGGTCACCCAGACCACTGCCTCCAAAAGTAACAAATCACAGACTCTTACTCCATCACCATTCCCAACCTCCACTCAGATAAATCGTAAGGAAGCATAGCCCAATCATATCAACTAGCTACCATGAACCACACTGGCTACATAACCTTCTTAGTGTAAAAGAGGTTTTATAGGAAGTGTGGTTTGACATTTGCTTGGATGTGTAGTTGCAGTAATGTAGCTGCATGTAATAATTCAAGGATGTGAAAGGGCATGAAGCCCTGGCAGCATTTACTCATCGCTCAGGTCATGATGGAATGTGGCTTTTTTGCCTTTTGAACCAGTGATGTAGGTGACCCACACTGCTGCCCTCTGAGATCTCGGACTCTGAGGAGGATTTGTCTACAGGAACCATGAAACTGTGCTTCAGTAAATAGACAGTGTGCCCAAACCTATAGACCGCTCGTGGTGGTGTTTTATTGGCAAGATTAATAAAGTCAATGTGTAGTTGGTTTCTTTTATGAGGAATTGATAGGTTTCTAATCACACCTTTTACTTTATGTGTTTAAAATGTTTTAAAAATCCATCCTATTCTTCTTTTTAATAACTTGTTTTAGTGTTTGAATTTAGAATTAGATGAGAAATGAGAGTAGAGCAGGCCAAGAGAGCAGAATACAGGTGCTTTTCTGTCTAGACCTTCAGCTAAAAAATAAAGTTTTCTGAAGCAAATTTTGGTGATAACCAAAATCAGACCCAACCCATTGCCATTGTGTTGACTGCAATGCAAAGTGATCTTGGAGGGCCGAGTAAAGCTTGTCCCTAGGGTTCCTCAGACTCTCAGTCTTCGAGGAGGCCGACTGTGACATCTTTCTCCTGTAGAGTGGCTGGTGGGTTCAAACGGCTGACCATTTGGTTAGCAGTTGAGCACTTAACCTCTGTGCCACCAAGGCTCCGTAAATGGGATGCTGTTGTTGGTAGGTGCCTTCAAGTTGATTCTGAATCATAGCGACCCTATAGACAACAGACGGAACCACTGCTGTGTTTGAACCCATTGTTGCAGCCACAGTGCCAATCCACTTGCAAATACATAGCCCACATTGCTTGTTCTGTGGCCTTAAAAAATGGGTCTTCCGTTCTACATAATATGCAGTTCGCTTGTCAGGAACTCTACCCTCAGGAGTATTTAATTTGTCAAGGCTAGCTAATTAAAATTTACTTTATCAGTCTCTCAAGTTTTATTTTAAGAAAGAGGAAAGTACTGAAGTGTAGATGAATATAGTTTGATAGAGCAAAATGTGTTTTTAAAAGTATATTAAGATTCTCTTGGTTGCAAGTGACAAAAAACTCAATTCAGACTAGCTTAAGTGGAAAAATTTTCAACTCAGGTAATTAAATTTCTAGGGATGGATTTGACTTCAGGAGGGGTTTGTTGGCTGATCTCTTGGCTGTATGTTCTTGGACTGCAAATGGAAAACTTCCAGCAGCTCTAGGTTCACGTCATTACTGTGATGAAGCAGCATTCCTGGCCTAGCTTTGGACCAGTCACTGCAGCCAGAAACTTTGGCTTGTTTGATTGGATTGCCCAGGTCATGTGTGTCACCCCAGGACAGTCAGCACATCTTCAGCTGATGATGCACAGATTGATGACATCGGGGAACTGCTCCTTCCAGAGGTAACGCAGGGTAGTTATCGTAGAGTCAGTAGGTGCTGGGGAGCAGGGGAAAACTAATAACAATAATGCTGGTTGGTTAAGTGCCGTGGAGTTGGTTCCGACTCCTACTGACCCTATATAGGTTTCTGAGGAGCAGCTGGTGAGTTTGAACCTCAGACTTTGTGGTTCAAACTGACCTTGTGGGTAAGTGCTTATCCTGCAGCGCTACACCAGAACTCCAGTAATGATTATTATTTATCTGTCTTTCGGGGCTTGGACAGGATTTTCAGGTGTATGTATTCTCTTGTTTTGATCTGAAAGCTGGGAAGCAGGATAAAAAAAAAACGATAAAGAACAGGCACCTAGGGCCAGATTGCCTGAGTACATTTCCTGGCTTCATGAGCTTTTGACAAATTACTCAACCTTAGTGTGCCCCAGTTTCCTCAGCTGTTCAGTGGGGATAAAGGCACCTGCCTTTCAGGGTTCTAGGAAGAATTGAATTAATGGATATTTATGGGGCACTTACAACAGTGCCTGATGCATTCTAATTTATTAGCAGTTTCTGTTGTTAATCTTTAAAAAGCAAGCGAGTGAGCAAGAATCATCTTCACTTTCAGGTAAGGGCGCAGAAATCAATCCACATGGCCTCTCATGAGTGCCAGCACTCAGTCCAGTCTCCTGACTTGTTCCCTGTTCTCACACGTGCCTCTATGTTATGATTCTGTAGTGTTGGGATTAATAATAAATCAAGGAAACAAAGTTTTGTTTTTGTTTTTCCCCTACTAAGTAGGCTTGCTAGTTGGAAGTACTAAGGTGTATTTATATACTCTAATTACAAGTTGCTCCTCAGTGTCACACACAGAGCGCCCCCAGAGAGGTTCATTGTTGTTACTTTAAGTTGCCACCGAGTCACCCCCATCTCATGGTGACCCCATGCCCACTGGAGTGAAATGCTGCTGGGTCTGCACCGTCCCTGGGATGTGTTGTGGTGCAGGCAGTTGTCATCCATCACATTGCCTGATGTTTGAAAGTAAATTGTCAGACCACTGAAACCCGTTCTATTTATAGCAACACTTACAAAAGGGTGGTGTCATTGCATGAAGTACAGTGACTGGGACTCAAACCCGGGTCTCCTGCATGGAAGAGGAGAATTCTTACCACTAAACCACCGCTGTCCTCATGGGATCATCACTGCAAGGTAACTAAAACACATGCTTGGGACAATCAGCCACATCCAGGGTTGGCACTCACTCTAGAACTATCTTATCAGAGCCAGCATTCTGAGCTTTGAGGAGATAAAGATTTTTGTAGTTTGGAAGTGATTTGAACCTTCAGTATCATGTGAGTACATGATTTCTGGCTGAGAGGCATTGAATATTCCAGAATGGTGCTTCTACAGCCATTGGCTAATTCTGTCTAAAAATAGACACCATTTTCTTCATTAAGAATATTTTCCCATGTTTGTTGAGAATGTCTTTTGGGAAAATGATTCTAGTGACATAGTGAGAGACGCTTGCTGTTTGGGCTCAGACCTCAGTATGACTCAGTCATCGAGGGAGGGTCATGCTACTATCTGGAGACAGTGACAATGACGTCCTGGTAGTTACTGTGGACTCAAGACATTGGAAGCTTCAAGTATCACTGTGATTAATTCATGATACACACCAAAAATATGGAACTGTAAAAGCATGGTATTTAGCAGAAAACACAATTTTGGCTCTTCCTGTGTACTTTTGAGGAAAAGATTATGCTATTTAGTATTTACTGAACTTGCTTCATGGCCAGCCTCACTGTCTGGAAAATGCTGGAAGCCCTGAAGTCTCACTTGCTTGCCTCACTGCTACTCTGCCTGGCTTGTGGGAGGTGCTCAAATATTTCTTGAATGAATGAACCAGTCTGAATTGTTCCTTTTTCTTCATTTTACATTTCTTTTAATAAGAAATTGTTTACCATATAGATGTCTTCAAGAGTTTTAGCTCTGAGTCCTCTGTTGGTTATTACAGTAGGTTTTGTGTCTAAAAACCACTTTATGTTTTTATTGTTTCTCTAGATGAAGGTGGTGGCTTAAGTACTGATTCTAGTGCTTGGTTTTACAGTGATATTTATATTCAAAATAATAGCATCTATTCAGAGAGTAAAAAAGGATTATCTACTAATTCTGTAGAAAGGACCCTAAATTTGCCAAATGCCTGTGGGAATCATAATAGGTTCTTGGATTTATCCCAGCTACGTTATTAGCTCCTTTCGAGCTTTTTGCCATGCTAAGTGGTCTGGAATTGAACATTAATAGTTTCTCCATTGACTTTAACTTGATCCCCATTTTATAGATGGGAAAACAGGGTCAATCTTATTTTGTATAGTGTCAGCAGCAAGAGTTATAGCGTTATTATTATTATTATTATTATAGACACTGTCCTGAGTGCTTTTGTAGATGATCCTATTTAGTGTTCTAAACAATCCCTGTGATCATTATTTTACAAATGAAGAAACTGAGGTTCAGCCAGGATGTGGTAGAACCTTGCTCTTGGCAGTCATGCACTGTACTGCCAGTTGCTGTGGGCTACTGTCCAGGCCAGAAACTCTCAAACGTCTTCCTCATTGGAATCAGTCCAGGTCAGGCTACAGTGGTTAAGCATTTGGAAATTCAAACCCACCAGCCCTTCTGTGGGAGTAAGGTATGGCAGTCTGCTTCTGTGACTTTTACAGCCTTGGAAACCCCCTGGGGCAGTTCTATTCTGCCCTGTAGGATTGTTATGAGTTGCAATGAACTTGATGGCAATGGATTTGTTTGGATTTGGTTTGGTTTGGGTTTAGGGTCTCAGGTTACTGTATATACCAGATTGAGAACATGCAATAGAGCAGTGATCCTCAAAATTTGGTTCACTGATCAATGGCATGAGCATCACCTTGGAAGTTACTAGAATTGGAAATTCTTGGGTTCCTCCCAGGCCTGCTGAATTCAAGTCTGGGGGTAGTGTAGGGACTGGTGTTTAAACAAGTCCTTTACATGATTCTTATGTGTCGTCAAGTTTGAGAACCACTGAGGATGAAAACTTGATTTGACTTATTTCTCTCTAGTTTCCTGCACATATCGTTAATTTCAATGGTGTTGTATATATATCTTAAACGTACCTTGGTGGACCATGTGTTTCTCGTGCTGCCTCTCTACCTTTTCTGGTGTCACTTTGATCAAGTTACTTAACTTCTGGAGCCATTCCCTTTGTTTAAAGGGGTTCATTTAACTTGCAGAGTTGTGGTAAATGTTAAATGATTTGATACATGTGAAAGCATTTTATAAGTTGTCATGTGATATGTTGTGTTGTGGCATGAAATATTATGTGTTGATTATAATATTTGTCTCTTCATAAATTGTTTTTTGTTTTTGTTGAAGCTACACAGGCCTGTTTTTAAAAGGGTTTTGTAGTTCTACAGGGTCTCTTAGGAAAGCTTTAGTCCCCAGTATGCCACTCTTCAACCTTTCGCATGTCTTACTGCCCAGAGAGATAGACACATAACTCTTTTTTCTCCTCCTTTTCATTATTATTATTATTGGAGGTCTGGTGGCATTGTAGGATAAACACTGGACTGCTCACCAAGGTCAGCACTTCAAACCCACCAGTGACTCTTTGGGAGAAAGATGAGGCTTTCTGCTCACATAAAGATTTACAGCCTCAGAAACTACACTATCTAAGTCATAATTGAATCGATGACAGTGGGTTTGGCTTTGGTGTGAGACCTCCTTTATCAGTTAGTCATTGTTGTTCTTGTTATTTGTATTGAGTTGGCTGTAACTCATAGTGACCCTCTACACAACAGAATGGAACACACTGCCCTGTCCTGCGCCATCCGCACAATGGCTGCTATGTTTGAGCCATTGTTACTGCTACTTTGTCAATGCATCGTGTTGGGGGTCACCTTCTTTCTTGCTGACCTTCCATTTGACCAAGCATGATGTCTTTCTCCAGGAATGGGTCCCTCCTAATGACACCTTCAAAGTGTGAGGGACAGTCTTACCATCCTGGGTTCTAAGGAGCACTCCAGCTCTACTTCATCCAACTCAGATGTGTTTGTTTTTCTAGTAGACCAGGATACTTTTAATATTCTTCTCCAGCACCATAACTCAAATGCATCAATTAGTTTATAGTCTTCCTTATTCATTGCTCAACTTGAACATGCATATGAGGCAACTGAGAATACCATGGCTTGGATCAGGTGCACCTTAGTCCTCAAACTGATGTCTTGGCTCCTAACACTTTTTTAAAGAAGTGTTTTGCAGCAGATTTGTCTAATGCAGTATGTCGTTTGATTCTTCATTGCTGCTTCCATGACTGTGTTGATTGTGAATATAAGCAAAACGAAGTCTTTGATGACTTCAATTTTTTCTCCATTTTCATGATATTATTTATTGGTCCAGTTGTGATATATTTTTTTTTCATATTGAAGTACAGTCCTTATGATCAGTAAGTATATTAAGCCCTCTTTGCCTCCAGCAAGCAAGGTTGTATTGTCTTGTATATCTCAGGTTGTTAATGAGCCTTCCTCCAATCCTGAGTCCATGTTTTTCATGTAATATACCATCTCAGATTATTTGCTCAGCATACGGAGTGAATAAGTATGGTGAAAGAATACAACTCTGGTGCACACCTTTCCTGATTTTAAACCATTCATTATTCCCTTGTTCTGTTCCAATGATTGCCTCTTGGTCTTTGTACAGGTTCCTCATTAGCACAGTTAAGTGTTCTGGAATTCCCATTCATTGCAGTGGTATCCACAGTTTGTTAGGGCTTTCTCAGTCAAAAGCTTTTGCATAGTCTGTAAAGCACAGGTAAGTATCTTTCTGGTATTCTTTGCTTTTAACTAAGATCCATCTGATATCAACAATGATATGCATAGTTCCACATCTTCTTCTGAATCTGGGTTGAATTTCTAACAGTTACCTGTTGGTATATTGTTGCAACCATTTTAAAATTATCTTCAGTGAAATTTACTGGCACATCTCTCTTTGGAAAGGGCAAAGATATGAATTGTGATTAGTTGACCAGATAAGCTGTTTTCCAAATTTCTTGGCATTGGTGAGTGAGCATTTCCAATGCTGCATCAGTTTGTTGAAATACTTCAATTGGTATTTCATCAATTCCCGGAACCTTGTTTTTTGCGAATGCCTTCCGTGCAGCTTGAATTTCTTCCTTCAATACCATTGGTTCGGATCATATGCTACCTCCTGAAATGGTTGAACATTTACATTTCCTTTTGATATAGTATTACTTCCATCTTCTTTTGATGGTTTCTGCATCATTCATTATTTTGCCCATAGAATTCTTCAGTATTGCAAGCAAAGCTTAAATTTTTTCAGCTTGAGTTTTCTAATTCCCTTTTGTACATTTCATTATATTTTGTTTACTTGAGCTGCTCTTTGAAATTTTCTGTTTAGATCCTTTCCTTTCTCATTTCTTCCATTCGCTTTAGCCTCTTTGAAGAGGAAGTTTTAGAGTCTCTTCTTACATCCATTTTGGTCTTTTCTTCCTTTCCTATCTTTTTAATGACCCTTTGCTTTCATCCTGTATGATGTTCTTGATGTCATCCCACAACTCTTGGTTTCTAGTCAGTGGTGTCTAATGCATCAAATGTGTCCTTCAGACTGTCTCTAAATCCAGGTGGATATATTCAAGGTTAAGGAGCTCTGGTAGCATAGTGGTTACGAATAGGGCTGTTAACCTCAAGGTTGACAGTTCTAAACTGCCAGCTGTTCCACAGGAGAAAGATGAGGCTTTCTGCTCCCGTAAAGATTTACAGCCTTGGAAACTCTGT
>NW_006408521.1:11063875-11064890 GCF_000296735.1 Chrysochloris asiatica | reverse complement strand
AGCCTGCTTGGTCGGGTATTCTGTGTTGTTGTTGGCGGAGCTCCTTTACTGCACTTCCACCCGATCTGCCATCTTGTTTGTTCTTTGAAATATTCTTTTGATGATGAATGCAATGCCATGCCTAGCACAGTAAACTGTATGTGATTTTTGGATTAATAATGGTCTGTACCAGTTCGTTTCAGCTTACTTGTTGTTTTTAAGTGCTGTCGTGTTGGTTTCTACTCCAAGCGACCCATGTATAGGATTTCCAAAAAGTAACTGGTAGCTCTGAATGGCCAACCTTGTGGTTAGCAGTCTAGTGCTTGTCCTATAGTGCCATACCAGGACTCCACATTTCAGCTCACTAATGCCTAGGATAGCCATCATCATGCATTCCAGATCACTTTGACAACTTCTAATTCTCCTAGATTCATACTTTTTACATTCCATGTTCTGATTGTTAATGGATGTTTGTAGCTATTTCTTCTCATTTTGAGTTGTGTCCCACCAAAAATTAAGGTCCTGAAATCTTTGCTCTGTAGGATAAGCACTGGATTGTGAACGACAAAGTTGGCGGTTTGAGCACACAAACTGTTCTGTAGGAGAAAGATGAAGCTTTCTGCTCCCACAGAGATTTACAGCCTTTGAAACCTTATACAGGGTTGCTATGAATCGGAACAAACTCAACAACACCCAACAACAACAGCAACTGTGAGGAAGCATCTCTTCCACAGTTGTATTTTGAGTACCTTCCAAAGAAAGGGGTTCATCTTCTGGCACTATGGATTACAATGTTCCACTTCTATTCATGTTTTCATCTCTGGCACTGTACCTGACAGTGTTCCTCTGGCATTCATTCATAAAGTTTTCTGTGGCTAATCATTCAAAAATAGTCTGCCTCCGGAACCACAGAATGCGAAAAAATCTTTTGCAATGACACATCAGACAAGGGACTTATTTCTAAAATATATAGAAAACTACAACACCTCTACAAGAAAAAGACAAGTAACCCAATTAAAAAAATGGGCACAGAACA
>NW_006408521.1:11056015-11062640 GCF_000296735.1 Chrysochloris asiatica | reverse complement strand
GACTGACTACTACAAGAACAAGCAAGTTGCTCCCCCAGGAGACATCAAGGCAGAGGGTCGGGTCACTCAGGGCAAACCTCCTTCCAAGACTAAGACTCAATGGGAATACACGCTTTGACTGGTGACCACATTGGTCACCGATAAGGGGAAGTGAAGGAAAAACAGCAATGAAGCTGTGAGCTAAGCCCTACCACATTCAATAAACTCCTTTGAACCTGGGTGGAGACCTGGTTGGCCAGCAGTGTTGCAAGACCTGGGAACTCTTGGGCTCAGAGTCAGTGACATAGCCACAGAGGACTAGAGTGGAGAGTGAAGCGTCCAGCTGATAAGAAAAGAGGACATATGGATAAGAACACTCACATTTGCAGATAATACCCCTTTGACCTGGCTTTAATGGCTGGATGATCAGAGCTCAACTAGAAGAATAAAGAAGAGGAAAAAAAGAGTAATCTGATATAATTTGATGAATTTGACCTAAACCTATGGATGCAGTAGCTCAAAAGAGGGAACAAATCTTTATAGTAAGGATCATTCCTACCCCCTCCATACACAGAGTAGACAGGGATGGGCAACTTGGACATTGGCTACGCAAATGGGGGGTAGGGGGGCTACAAAGGCAAGAAGTGACTAGCTTACAAGCTTTCAAGAGGGAGCTTAGATCCAGAGGGCACAGAGGAAGGTAGAATCTCCACTGAGTAGTATCCAATCTGTCTAGGTGGAGCTGATGAAAGGAGATGCGGATAGGTCTCTTGTGATACACTAGTGAGTAATTGTTATCAGGACTAATTGTGAGGGTTGTAAATATAAAGGTAGATGTTTTGTAGCAAAAGGAGGGGAGTTACTGCCTTTGTAGTCTAGGAGCGGAGGTCCCTGGGACCATCAAGGGAGAGGAGCAGAGACCGGGACACTACACAGAGAAGCAGTGACGAAAGAGATGGAGGCAGAGACGATGACCTCGAGAAATGGAGCAGCTGGGTACTTTAGATCCAGAGAGGGAGAGGTGCTGTGTGCTGAGGACCAGGGGGCAGGCTTGTAGGGTATACCCTTTGGTTGGTTAATGATGCATGGAGGGGATCGCAACAAAGGCAATGAAATGATATATGATAGGATGAATGTAAAGCTAATGTTCTCCCATGTAAACTAGCACACAATTCACAATAAAACATTAAAAAAAAAAAAAAGTGGTCTGCCTGTCTTTCTTCCTAGTCAGTCTTAGTCTGGAAGCTCCATTGAAGCTTGCCCACCATAGGTGACCCTGCTGGTATTGAAATGCCTGTGGCATGGCAATCAGTAGCACAGAAAAATGCAAGCCACCACGGTATGACTGAGTGGTACAGGAGTGTTAGAGCCCATTATTAGTATTAGTATAACATGCCCCCCTAAATCTCAGAGGTATAAAACTGACAGTTTTCTTTACTTACATGTTTATGGGTTGGCTGGAGTTTGGCTGCTCTAGGATGATCTTGGTTAAGGGTTTTTCCTGGGACTACTTCTGCCCACCACTATGCGTTTGTGGGTAAGCTGGGCAGATCTGCTCTGTATGCCTTTCATCCCCTTTGATAAAGAGGTAGCTGGGGTGTGTTCTTCTTTTGGAGATGGCAGAGCCACAGAGAATGCATAGAAGCATGTGAACCTCTTAAGGTCTAGGCTAAGAATTGATACACTGCTATTTCTGCCCCCATACCATTGACCATAGCAAGTCATAGGCCAAGCCCAAAGTCACAGTTGATGGAATTACACTCTGCCTACATCAAGACCAGAGAAGTGTTTGCATTCACAGTGGATTGAAGAATCTACCATAGTTTTCCATCTTCAGATAATACTCTTAAATTGCTATTTTGTGGGTTTTCAGTTTTAGGCATTGTCTACTGGCGCTGTGGATTAATGCGCCAGACTGCGAAGCTGTTTGAACTGCAAGGTCGGCAGTTCAAGCTCACCAGCTGCTCCTTAGAAACCCTATACAGGGTCACTGTGGGTTGAAATTGACTTGGCGGCACTTAACAACAACAGTACTTTCTTGTGAATAAAGGAAAAGATTGTACTGCCTTTCAGCCCTCTTTTCCTACCTCCTTTCTGCCATATGCAGCATATTTTCGTTCCTTTCATTTTCCTAATATGATATATGTATAATTCATAATAGTATACTATGAAAATACATTTCACAGGGTTGCTATGAGTCGGAACTGACTCCACGGCATATCACCACCATCACTGTATAGTACAGATTGATTGCTTGAACTTTCTGGCACACATTTTGGTTTTGTTGTATTTAATAATTTTCTTGTTTTAAAAACGCATTTAGCTTTCTGTGTAGTTATCATTGATTTAAGCACAATCTTCCATGTGAATCTTTCAATACTTTAAGACACACAAGGTATCCTTTCAGTTTCATCATCTTGAAGAACTTCCTCCTGGTACCTGTGTGTATGATGGACAACTGAAATATCCACCAACGATGAAAGGATAAACAAACTGTGATGAATGCATAATGATGTATTACCCAGCCTTCAAAAGAAATGAAATCCTTATACTTTCTGTAACATTGAAGAGCTTCCAAAACATGTTGCTGACTGAAAGAAACCAGTTCACATATTGTATAAATGACTTAAATAAAATATCCAGAATAGGCAAATTCTTAGAGACAGAAAACAGGATGAGTAGTTGCTTTGTAAAGGGGTAAAGGGGAGTAACTGCTTAATAGATATGAGGTTTTATTTTGAAGTGATTAAAAAATGGTTTGTAACCAGATAAAGGTGGTGGTTGTACAACATTGTAAGGGTACTAAATGCCATGGGATTGTTCACTTTAAAATGGTTAATTATATGGATTTTACCTTAATGAAAAGGAAAAATAAAGCCATAATTTTATTAGGGTTCCAGGAAGGAGAGGAGCTAAATGTCTATGTTCCTCCACTATTTTTAACTGGAGGCCAGTGTTTTGTTAAAAAAAAAAAAAAAAAAAAAAGTCTTAAAAAAATATTCAGGGCAGAATTTGCAGTGTTGGCATTTGGTCAGACAGGTACCTGCAGTGGTGAGCATTAGCTGGAGTTCTTTTATTTTTAAAGCATGACATATATTTAGGTTGTCTCTGCAAAGATCTTGGCTTTCTTGTTAACTCTGCAGAGCTGCCTCATTGTCTCAGAAGCTTTTATTTCAGGTGCTAAAGTACCAATAAATTCATAAACGATAATTGGGCCTTGTGATAAAATATAAGAATCTTAAAAGGAAGAAAAAATCCTTACTGATGTTTCTAAACGGAATTTTCTGAGGGTAAGCATATAATCCTTAGATTACAATGCAGCTGACACATTAAGCCTTCTTACATGAAAAGCCAGATAATGGGCTTCAATGCCATTTGTCCTTGACCACCCACAAAAGGCATTCTCACAGGCCACAGGGATTGGACATAAAAATAGTATAGGGAGGGAGACTAGGCCTGTGATTTTGATTCCTAGGAAATTCTTCGACAAAGCATTCAAGCTCAGGCCGTCAGAGAGAAGGTAAAATCCATTGCTAGCCATAGTCCCAACAGACAATCTCTGCAAAATGCTGTCATTTTAGGACGACAGTGGTTCTTTTAGTAGAGGCCCACTGACCTTTAATTATTTCACCACCTGCCATTCATGGTGATAAACTCAGTTGCTTCACATCCTCTTTGAAAGTTGGACGTGTCTTTTTTTCCTGCTCTGTGGACCCTGGCCTCTCTGAGGAGTGCCTTGGCCATTGTGTAACTAGCCACAATGGTTATTCTTGGCCCTAGGGTAGAGTCCTGGTGTGGCGCTGTGAGCTAATGAGTCAGACTACAAAGTTGTTTGAACTGCAAGGTTGGTGGTTCAAGTTCACCAGCTGCTCCTTAGAAACCCTATACAGGGTCACTATGGGTTGGAATCGATTTGATGGCCCTTAACAACAACAACAAGGTAGTGTAGATAGGCAGAAGTCTTCTTCAGAAGACTGGCAGTTGTGTGCATTAGCACTCTTCGTAATGACAGCTTCACCTCGGGAAGAGGCAAGGGAGACAGCAGTGGTGCTGTGCCAGATTGCTGGGAAAGCTTGCCTAAGATATTTCCCTGTTGATGTGCAGGGAAGAGTGGAGAGCAGAATGACTTTTTCACTTAAAACTTGGCTTGTTGTTATTCTATGAACCTTTGAGTAAATCAGAGTCACAGAATTCCTAAGTTTAGAAAGTCACTTACTCTTGTTATTAAAGTCTCTATCAAGCTAGGGATAATTTTAGTTATTGTCTCAAGGTTGAATTAAAATTTATAGGAAGCCCAGTACTACAGAGATGACTGTGTGTTTGTTGCCTTTTAACAACTAAACGAAAATAAATTAGGGATTTTTGCAGTTTAGGAAGGGACACTTTGTTTTATCAGTTGCTCCTCTCTTTTTCCTACAGAGTTCCCAGTGCTACAGCGATTAAGTGCTTGACTGCTAGCCTAAATATTGGTGGTTTGAGCTCCTCCAAAGCCCCCAGCTGCTCCGTGAAACCTGAAAATCTGCTCCCGTAACTTTTGCAGCCTAGACAACCCAAATGGGGACAGTTCTCTTCCATCATATGGGGCCACTGTGAGTTGAAATTGACTCCATGGTACGCAACAACTCTTTTCTTTGGAGTCCCTGTGTGGTGTAAATGGTTAACATACTTGGCTACTGACACAAAGGTTGAAGATTTGAGTCTACCAAGAGGCACCTTTGAAGTAATGCTGGGCTATCTGCTTCACAAAAATCAACCCCTGAAAACCTTATGGAACACAATTCTATTCTGACAAAAAAAGGGATTGCCATGAGTTGGTATTAACTCAACAGCTATTGGTTTGAATTCTTTTTTCTATACTTCTGGCTCTTCTCCATGTCCTCTAACTGGCTCTTCTTTTCTCTTAATAGATACAGCAGGGAGATGAACTGTAGAAGCTGTTTTCTTTAGCCTAGAGATTCTAGTGCTAAGAGGGATCCTGCAGATGATGATAGGGAGCTGGCCAGTGCCCGGCCTGGGTTTCCTGAGGCTGGTCATCCCCATGGATTGTCACACTCACTGCCTATGGCCCACAGCATGGGCACAAGATCTCCTTGGTTACCCTCCTTTTAGCGGAAGCAGCCTAAATTGTCCAAAAGACTTCAGTAAATTTTAAGGGACAACAAAGAAAAAACCCCAGAGAACTACAACTGCTCTTTGCATCTGGTGCGGTACTGTGGAGCACTAGCCTGTGACTGACAATGTCGGCAGTTCAAATTTACCAGCTGCTCCTCGGAAACCCTATACAAGGTTGCTTTGAGTCGGAATCCACTCAACAACACTAAACAACAACAATAAATCTTTCCAAGAGCTAATTTATTCTCAGGGTTTTAAGCCCCACTTCTATTCAGTATTTATAGATTACTTGGTAAAAGAGTAAAGAAGAGACAAATACTAAGAGTTTCTAAGTGATTTAGACTATATTCCTATAGGACAAAGATTATGAAAATTCTATCCTAATGCCAGCAGAGTGTCTGCACTTAGGATGTCATTATTACAGTGTGTTTTCTTTAGCAAACTTCTATTGGGAGAAAATTTATCATATGTGAATATATGTGTACATTGCTGTTAAGTGCTGTCGAGTCAGTTTTGACTCCTAGCAACCCTGTGTAGAGTTTCTGAGGAGCAGCTGGTGAGTTTGAACTGCTGACTTTGTGGTTCAAACCAAACTTGCAGTCCAGTGCTTATCCTACAGTGCCACACCAGGACTCCAGTATATTGGGGCAGGCAAGCAGTGGGGTCCCCGTGCTTACCAGGAGTAAGCACCAGGATTCCCCCAACTTGCCTGTCCCAATATATTAGCATTCTCATGTGGTGCTTTGGATAAGCACTGGACTGCAAGGTCATTTAGAAATCTAAGATTGGTAGTTCAAATAAAACATACATTGTTGTTGTTGTTAAGTGCCGTTGAGTCGGTTCCAATCCATAACGACCCTGTATAGGGTTTTCAAGGAGCAGCTGGTGAGCTTGAACTGCTGACCTTGCAGTTCAAATGGCTTTGCAGTCTGGTGTATTAACCCACAGCACCACACCAGGACTCCATACATACATATATACATGTATGTGTATACATATATGAGGAGCTCTGGTAGTGTAGTGGTTATGAATCGGGCTGCGAGCCTCAAGGTCAGCAGTTCGAAACTACCAGCTGTTCTGCAGTAGCTGTTCTTCTCCCATAAAGATTTACAGCCTCGGAAAACCTATACAGGGTCGCTATGAGTTGGAACTGACTCCACAGCACATAACCACCACCACCACTACCACCACCACACACACACACACACACACACACGTATGTATGTATGTATATAGAGATATAGTTGTTGCTAAGTGCTGTTGAGTCTCATATATTTTGACTCATAATTACCCTGTACAGGGTTTCCAAGGAATAACTGGTAAGCTTGAACCACCCTCCTTGAGGCTCCAACCGATATTGCAGTCCAGCGCATTAATCTGCAGTGCCATACCAGGACTCCATATGCATATGTGTGTGTTGTTAAATGCCATCGAGTTGGTTCCAACCCATAACAACCCTGTATAGGGTTTTCAAGGAGTGGCTGGTGAGCTTGAACTGCTGACCTTGCGGTTCACACCAACTTTACAGTCTAGC
>NW_006408521.1:11054585-11055871 GCF_000296735.1 Chrysochloris asiatica | reverse complement strand
AGGAAATGAAGAGTTAAATGTAGGCATAGTTGGTTTTGTGGCTCAAAATATGTGCACTGTTATGAGACAGACAACAGCTTTGTCATTTGTCGTTTGAGATTGATATGAATAGGCCCCTCATCTGGTTGAGAATTTAGCTGCCCAGTTTCTCTATGAGAAAAATTGCTTTTCAGACAGAATGTGAATGAAATATTCTATCTATTGTGGGACTCTCCCTTCTCTTGGCGCAGGATGAGAAGAAAGGGTGGCATTTATGGAATTTGGCGATTCCACTGAATAGGATGTGTTTTTTGAGCTGCAGCTGTGGGAGCTGTTGGGAGGATCGTGGGGACAACACAGACTCTTAAGAGATGCTGAGATCTGTGTATGTGGTGAGGGCCTTCAGACCTTTCTGGCTTTTCATGTGAGACTCAGTGTGTGAAGTCTTGTTAGAAGCCATGGTTACAACCTTGTTTTACTGTTGAGTCCAGTGATGTGGATGAATTGGTCATTTTATGTGTAAGGAGATTGGGTCTCACTTGTAAGGTGAGACGTTTTAGCATGTCTGTCACCCATCTTTTTCAGGAGTTTGTTCCATGGATCTGAAACTGGGGACTGGTAAGAGTGTAGGTAAGTAGGAGGGATCAGTGATCAAGAGGTTTGGTTGAGGTTGGGAAAGAGTCTGGGGCCCTATTTAAACATTGGAAATAGGTGCTTCCTAGCACTGGAGAGTAAAGGATAAGGTGAATGCCTTTGAGGATGGGATTCCAGTGTAGCTGACTTGGACAGGATGTGATGTGGGGCCTGTAGCCCTGGGAAGATCAGTAACATGTTTTTTGAGATGAACAATTGTACTTGTTTTATTTGTCTTTTGCTTTCTTGCAGACATTAAAAAGTCTTTTTAGACTTTTTAGACTTAGGAGAAGGTATCAGAAATAGCCTTGACTTTGTTTAGGTGGTAGCTTTCAAAGTAGACAGTGTGCTCTGAGGGGTACTGCCAGCATCAGTGATTATTTGGGTGGGAGGGATTGGGGGCGTGGACTTCTAGAAGAAATCTAGTTTGGATGCTGGGTCTCTCCGTGTTAAAAGCCCTGACCATTGTTCTGTTTTAAATAGTGGAAATAGGTCCTGTAGTTTATTTCACTACATCTTGTTGTTGTCCTTAAGTGCCGTTGAGTCAGTTCTGACTCATAGTGACCCTATATAGGGTTTCCAAGGAACAGCTGGTGGGTTTGAACTGCCGACCTTGTGTTTCACAGTCCAGTGGGGATCCTACAGCGTCACACCTGATAGTGTTTTGTTGTTGT
>NW_006408521.1:11026671-11052900 GCF_000296735.1 Chrysochloris asiatica | reverse complement strand
CGAGGCTTGAATTTTTTCTTCAGTTCCCCCAGCTTGAGAAATACTGTGACCGTGTTTTTCCCTTTTGCTTTTCTAACTCTAACTCTAACCTGATAGTGTAGTGGTTATTATTAAAAGAAAAGGAGAAGAGTATAGAATAAGAAAGATAGCACAAAGAACAGAGTAGTTAAGAGGAAAGCAAAAAGGATCTTTTTCTAGCTGGCAGGCAATCATGATTTATTCATATTTAATTTAAAAAAATCAACAAACCACTTAAGCATCTTTGCAGTGCTGTGTTGCCTATGAATTTTGTCGAGGTCGTAGAATTGTAGTTTTAGTACTGAAACCTTGCTCCTGGTACATGTTAGTGTAAAAACACAGGCTTCACAATAAATGACTGTGGCCTTCCTCTGGTGGACGGCAGCCCCCCTGTGCTTGAACAGACCTGGTGGAACTCTGCAGAGCAAAGATGGTGCAGAGCGCATTCTGTCATTTTACAGGTACGGAATCTTGACTTTTTCCTCTTTATGGGGGAAAAATGAGAATGCCATCTGGACAAGCAGTAAATGGGGGCTCACCTCTTCACTTCCCCACCACACACAAAGGAGGGCATATATGTGGACAGCCTGTGGTGGGTGGGATATCCTGTATGCTCCATATGCTGGGATCCTTGGCCAAAATCTGATCCCAAGACTTGCTCCATTTTGCTTGAAAAATTGGATGTGGGTCTTGGAAGAGTTGGTATAGACATGGTATAGTCACCTGGCCAGTGGATACCAACTAGCCCCCTCTTTCTGGTGAAGGAGATGACTGATTGCTCATGTGGCCAGAATGTTTACAAGAGATATGTTGGAAGATTTTACATTTTCCTTATGTGACTCTTCAGGTGTTAGCATCTTTATTTGGTAATAAATTTTGTAAGAGCTGTCCAAGTTTTCAACTGTACGAGGCAGTTCTAGGTGTAAGTCTTAGTTTCCTAACTAAGATGATTGGAAGTTACTTAACCTCTTAAGCTCTAGTTTTCTTGTCTGTAAAATGGGGATGTCATTTGTTTCAGAGTTATTTTAGGGAATAAATAATACATATAATGCATTATGAATAGTATCAGACTATTATCAGAAGATGAACTGCTCATGTTGGAAGGCACTCAAAATACAATGGGGAAAGTGCTACCTCCTCAAAGTAGAATTGATCATGAGGATGTGAAGGGAGAAAGCATTTGATGAAAGTAAAGCTTTCTTTGCTGATGGGCACAACTTAATATGAGGAGAAACAGCTGTAAACTTCCATTTTTAATAAGAACATGGAATGTATGAAGTATATATTTAGGAAAATAAAAAGTTGTCCAAAATAAAATGGAATATATAAAGATAGATATCCTAGGCATTAGTGAACTGAAATGAACTGGTATTAGCCACTTTGAATACAGCAATCATATGGCTTATTGTCCCGGAAAGAAAATTTGAAGAGGAATGGCATGACATTCATCATCAAAAGAATATTTCAAGATCTATCTTGAAATATAATACTGTCTGTGATAGGGTAATAGCTATATACCTACAAGGAAGACCAGTTAATACCATTGTTATTCAAATTTATCACCAACCACTAAAGCCAGTGATGATCATATTGAAGAATTTTACCAACTTATTCAGTTTGAAATGGTTCAAGCATGCAATCAAGATGTATTGATAATTACTAGTGATGGCATGTAAAGTTGGAAACAAAGAAGGACCAATAATTGTAAAATACAACCTGGGTGATAGAAATGATTTTGGAAATTGCATGATAGCATTTTGCAAGACCAAAGTAGTTTTCTTTGCAAATATCTTTTTTGAACAACATGAAAGATGACTATACACCTGGACTTCACCAGATGGAATACACAGAAAATCAAATTGATTACATCTGTAGAAAGAGGTGATGGAAAAGCTGTATATCATCAGCTAAAACAAGGCCAGGGACAGGCCAGGGACAGACTGTGGAACAGACCACCAATTCCTCATATGCAAGTTTAGGATGAAGTGAAGAAAATTAAAGCCAAAATTTGACCTTGAGCATATTCCACCTGAATTTAGACATCATCTCAAGAATAGATTTGATGCATCAGACACTAATGACCAAAGATCAGAAGAGTTGTGGAATTACATCAAGAACATCATACAGGAAGAAAGCAAAAGGTTATTAAGAAGACACGAAATAAGAAAACAACCAAATGGATGTCAGAAGAGACTCTGAAACTTGCTCTCTAATGTAGAGATACTAAAGCAAATGGAAGAAATGAGAAGGTAAAAGAGCTCAACAGAGAATTTAAAAAGTCATAGAAAACAAAATCAAGTGTTATGATGAAATGTGCAAAGATCTAGAGTTAGAAAACCGAAAGGGAAGAACACACTTAGCATTTCTCAAGTTGAAAGAACTGAAGAAAAAATTCAAGCCTCGAATTGCAATATTGAAGGATTCTGTGGGCAAAATATTGAATGATGCAGAAAACATCACAAGAAGATGAAAGAAACATACAGAATCACCATATCAAAAAGGAATGGATGATGTTCCCCTATTTCAGGAAATCACATATTATCAAGAGCCAGTGGTACTGAAGGAAGAAATCCAAGGTGCATGCAAAGCATTGGCAGAGAACAAGGCTTTGGGACTTGATGGAATACAAATCAAAACTTTCAACAAACTGATGCAGCACTCAGTCATCAATACCAAGAAATTTGGAAGACAACTATGTGGCGAACTGATTGGGAGCGATCCATATTTGTGCTTATTCCAAAGAGAGATGACCCAACGGCATATGGAAGTCATCGAACAATATCATCAATACTGCATGCAAGTAAAATTCTGCTAAAGATAATTCAAACATGGCTGCAACAGTACATTGACAGGGAACTTTCAGAGGTTCAAGCCAGATTCAGATGAGGACGTGGGATGAAGTAAATCATTGCTGACATCAGATGGATCTTTGCTGAAAGCAGACAATATCAGAAAGATGTTTGCTTGTACTTTGTTGACTATGCAAAGGCTTTTGACTGTGTGAATCATGACAAGCCATGGATAACATTGCAAATAATGAGTATTCCAGAACACATAATTGTGTTCATGAGGAACCTGTACATAGACCAAGAGGTAGTCTTTAGAAAAGAACTAGAGGACACTGGATAGTTTTAAATTAGGAAAGGTATATGCCTCAGTTGTATTCTTTCACTGTATTTAATTCAGTCTGTATGGTGAGCGAATAATCCTGGAAACTGGATTATATAAAGAAGAACATGTCATCAGGATTGGAGGAAGACTCATTAAAAACCTATGATAGGCAGATGATACAACATTGCTTGCTGAAAGTGAAGAGCACTGAAAATGCTGATGAAGATCAAAAACCATAGCCTTCAGTATGGATTGCACCTCAGTGTAAACAAATAAACATCCTCACACCTGAATCAATAAATAATGTCATGGTAAATGGAGAAAAGATTGAAGTTGTCAAAGACTTCATTTTTAATGGATCCGCTATCAACATTCATGGAAACTTCTGTCAAGAAATCAAATAACATACTGCATTAGGCAAATCTGCTGTAAAAGACCTCTTTATGAAGTAGTGTTCAAAAGCTGTCAATTTGAGGACAAAAGTGCACCTGACCCAATGTGTGGTATTTTCAGTAGCTTCATATGCATGTGAACTTTGAACAGTGACTAAGGAAGACCACAGAAGAATTGATGCATTTGAGTTATGGTGTTGGAGAAGAATGTTAAAAGTACCATGGACTGCCAGAAGAACAAAAAAATTGGTGTTGGAAGCAGGACAATCAGAATGCTACTTAGAAGCTAGGATGGTAAGACTTTGTGTCTCATACTTGAGACATATTATCAAGAGAGCGCAGTCCCTAGAGAAGGACATCATGCTTGGTAAAGTGGAGGATCAGCGAAAAAAGGAAGGCCCCCGAGATGGATTTGCACAGTGGCAGCAGCCATGGACTTAAGCACAGCAGAGATTGTGAGGATGGCCCAGGATTAGGCAGTTTTCGTTCTTTGGTGCCTAGTCTCACTATGTGGCAGAAGTGACCTGATGGCACGTAACTACAACAACAGATAACCCATGTTTTTGGTTGGAATTGGTAAAAGTCAGGTTAGAGACTGTCTTGCCAGTTCACTTGTGAGAAGGGACTTGGGTAAAAGCAGTTCTCTGCACATCGCCCTAGAGTGTGAGTGTCTCCCATTTCTCTCCTCAGTCTTTAGAAGAATTTCACACGTAATGTGTAGGCGCTCGAAAATTGGGGTCATTAAAATAAGATGTTCAGAATGGGTGAAGTCCATCAGGAATGCCCATTTCCTTGGAATCATTAACATTTGAAGAATTGGCCTGAGGTTTAATAATGGGTTTGCTGGAAATATGTTTCTGTTATGTTCAGCGATTTTGCATAATTGAGCTCTAGTCGTTTAGTACCTTTGGTATTGAGGGACCAAGACTATGAGATGTTTGTTGTATGTTTTATTTTATTTTGTTTTGTTTTGGCAAGGAGGCTGGTTCAGATAGTAAAGACAATGAAGGTACCAACCAACCAAACGAAACTGTTGCTGTGGAGTCGATTCTAACTTACAGTGACCTCATAGGATAGAGTAGAACTTCTACATTGGGAAGAGCTTCACCTTTTGTGTGTGGGCCGAAAAATACCACCTCAGTGCATTGTAGATAAAGTTTGCCTTAGTTTTATCGGAAGATAGCAGTCACAGGAATAGAAACATCAGTCTATGTGTATGTAATTTCTTTTTAAATCGTTTAAAGCATTTTTCTTTTTAAAAGTAAAGGTCATTTACTTTTCATAACAGGAAGCTGAGACTAGCAATGAAGAGTTGGACGGGCGTAATAGTGCAGTTAGATATAGAAAAGGAAAGGGATTCTTACAGAGACTGAACAGCAAGGGACCATGATGGTTCTCTCTAGCTCAAACCACGGCGTTCTGCATCTCCTGTGCTCTCTGTTCATTCACTAACTCATTCAGGCTCTCACCAAGTGCCATTGAGTGCCTGCTTCTGTGTAAGAACAGAAGGCTTCAGACATTGTTTCTGCCTCCTTTCAGTATTAGGGAAAGAGAAACTCTGGGGGCACTGTTGGATGAGCACTGGGCTGCTAACCGCAAGGTCATCAGTTCAAGCACAACAGGTGCTCTGAGGAGAAACAGCGTGTCTGCTCCTATAAAGATTTACAGCCTCGGAAACCCTCTATAGGGTTGCTATGCATCTGCATGGGCTGGATGGCAGTCAGGTAGAGTTAGTTAATATGTGCCCAAGGGAATTTGGATGAAATAAAAGTATACACTTTGAGCTCTTTTAAAATCTTGCTTTTATAGTACCAGATGCTTTATGCTCGTACAGTTGGGATGGTTGATATGTTTTCAGTGTGACTGATGGCCAAGGCTGTTCTTCCACCACCCATAACCATCGAGTTTATGCCGACTCGTTGTTGGTGTTGTTACGTGCCGTCGAGTTGGTTCCGACCCACAGCGATCCTGTAGAGGGTTTCTGAGGAGCAGCTGATGAGCATGAACCACTGACCCTGAGGTTCAAACAGACTTTGCAATTCAGTGCATTAACCTACAGCACCACACCAGTACTCCTCTGGCTCATTCGGGACCCTGTATAAGATTTACTGAAACTTATAAATCTTTATAGAAGCAGGAAACCTCATTTTTCTCCTATGGGGCAGCTGGTGGGTTTGAACTGGTGACATTGCAGTTAGCAGTCCAGTCCTTATCCTAAAGGGCCACTGGGGCTGCTTCATCAATGCTATGTTGTTGCTGTTTTTAAATGCTGTCAAGAAGGTGCCAACTCATAGCAACCCTATATAGGTTTTCCAAGGAGTGGCTGGCTAGTGGTTTTGAACTGCTAACCTTATAGTTAGCAGTCCAGTGCTGATCTTACAGTGCCACCAGGGATCCAGGTCAAGGATATAGTGCTTGAAATTCCTGAGACTCTCACCCACCTTTTTCCCTAGTTGTTATTGTTGTTGTTAAGTGCTGTCAAGTTGGTTCCAACTCATAGCGACCCTGTATAATAAGGTTTCTGAGGAGTGACTAGTGATTTTGAATCTCTGACCTTCTGACTCAGACAGACCTTGTGGTTCAGAGCCTCTCCCCAAGTGCCGGGGATGGAGGCAGCAGTGGCCTTTTCAGCATCGGAAAGGTGGGTGGCAATGGGAATGAAAAAGGGAATGCATCACATTTGGCCATTTTCTGAAAACACACATTTAAATACAAAATAAGAGCTATGGTTTTTAGATTTTTTTCGAATGTCTGGAATCCGGGAAATGTATGTATGATTGAAGTAGGTAAGGATATTTTCTTCCTTTTATCTGTGTAGAAGGTTGAAATTCAGAAGCATTTGAAATAGGTGCATGTATGTTTGTGTTTCACAGTCCCCTTTATGGTATATCTACGAACACAAACATCCCAGGCTTCACGGGGCCTGGCAGTTCACACAGATTGGTGAGCTGGGTCAGCTGTTAGCTGATAGCAAGTTCTAGACACTGCGGCATACTCTATGAGAGAGCGTGTGCCCCTTAAAAACAGAGAGCTCCTTGTTGCCAGGTACCAGGCCAAGTGGGTGGGCAGATTGTCTGATTCCCATGGAAATACAGATTTGAAGTAACTGATTGAGGAATTTCCAACAGTGACGCCACCACCATGTGGGTCAGACAAAATCTCATTGTGCTTTGTGTTTGGTTTATGGATCAGCATCCGGATTTTGTTCCACTAGACCGCACTGCCTGTCAGTCACTGAGAGGACTCACAAAATGAGTACTTTGATGGGTTTGCATTTAAAAAATGGACGCGGTGTGGTGCTTTAGGCTAGCACTTGACCGTGAACCGTAAGATTGTCAGTTCAAATCCTTGCAAAGCCTATCCAGGGGCGTTATGAGTCAGAACCGACTTGATGGTACTTAACAGCAACCACAACCACAACATTTAAAAGTAAATTTGTTTCAAGCATTAATGACCAAATTTCCAGCTGAATTTTATCAGAAATACCTCTGTTACAATTATTTGCCTTGCACACAGTTGTTGTTGATGTTGTTAAGTGCTATTGAGTCAATTCCAACTCATAGCATCCCTGTATAGAGTTTCCGAGGACTGGCTGGTGGGTTTGAACCGCCAGCCTTGCATTTTAAATCGACCTTGTAGTCCAGTGCATTATCCTGCAACGCCACACCGGGACACCTGGTGCACACAGTTGTTGTTGTTGTTATGTGCCGACGGTTCTGACCCATAGCGACCCTGAACAGGGTTTCTGAAGCTGTAAATCTTTATGGGAGCAGAGAGCCTCATTTTTCTCCTGTGGAGCGGCTGGTAGTTTCAAACTGTTAACCTTGCAGTTCGCAGCCCGATTCGTAACCACTATGCTACCAGAGCTCCTTGGTGCACACAGTAGGCACTTCCTCCTTAAACTTAACTGAATGCTAAGGACTGGAATAATCTCACAGGTTGCAGTTTACAGGAATCTGACAAACGTGGAAACAGAAGAAGCCGTCAGAGTAAATAGAATCCATGTGTTTACTGGCCATTGCACTCTCCATTGTCAAGTGAATAGAGAGAAACCATCTGGTTTCTAAAACCAAGGACTTAACATGAAGGTTCAGGTCAAAGTGGGATCACAAAACTCAATACCACTTTCACACTTTCAGTCTTTGTTCAGTTTCATTTTCTAATGTATCACTTCTCTGGTTTGACTTCTTTTGATACTTTATTTTTACCATCCACTTGAACTTCTGAAAGCAAAAGGTTGTCAGAATTTTCCCACCCTGGTCCTTGTGCTCTTGGTTACAAATAAGAATGTAAGCAGAAAAAGCATGTATTGAAAGGCTATCTGGCAGTTAAGGGACTCTGGTAGCATAGTGGATTACAAAATGAATTGCTAGCCACAGGATCAGTAGTTCAAATCTACCAGGCATCCACTCCTCGGGAGAAAGATGAGGCTTTCTGTTCCCATAAAGATTTACAGCCTCGGAAACCCTATTCAGGGTTGATTTGAGTCAGAACTGACTTGGTGGCACACAACCATCATCAACCACCACCACCACCAATCCAGCAGTGGCCAGAAGAGGCTTGTTGATTCACAGCAGCCCTGTATAGGTTTTACAAGGAACAGCTGGTGGGTTTGAACCACTGGTCTTCTGGTTAGCAGTTGAGTGCTTATCCTGCTGTGCCATCCCAGGACTCCTCCGTGGAGGCTAGGTTGCTAACAACCCCAGAAGCAGTGAGCTACCTCCCTCGTGAGAACATTGGCTGCACATTTATCTGCGCCCCACTGGACTGCCTTCTCCTCTGCCCTAGTATCTTCATGTCTCAGAATCCCAGGCTCCGTGACATGAATGTACTAGGCGCCTGGGATGTAGGAAGTGATGGCCTTGTCAGCAGTGCAGTGGGTGGTCTCCCTTCCCACCAGCACTTACCTGTTGAAGAGCATCCTCCAGCACAGATGCAGACACTAATAGTGTTAGCTTTTAAAATAACACCCTGAGTAAGAAGGTGAGGCATCGGCAGCAGACTAGAAGCCCAGGAATCAGGTGCCATGCCATTCCTAGGACTTAGGACCTATGACACAAACAGAGTCCTCAGAGACGTGAAGCAATTTGCCTGGACCATTTAATAGTAGAAGTAGTAGAAGTGGGGTTTTAGCCCATTTGTGCCTGACTCTCAAACTCATGCCCTTAGCCTCTTTTTTTCCAGAACTGTCTTTCATGCAGCATTTAAGAAAACTTTCCAATCTGTAACCTAAAGAGTGTTGCTTACTTTCTGTTACAAGTAGATGGAGTAGAGTCCGTGCTGCCCAGACCTAGAATACATTACATTGTGATCTGCAGCATCAGGGTGTTCTTCAGTGCCATAGAGATAGGTTCATATCAGCATCTTTGTATAGCGTTGTTGTTAAGTGCCATCGAATGAGTTCCAAGAGCGACCCTGTATAGAGTTTCTGAGGAGTGGCTCGTGGGTTTGAACTGCCGACTTTGTGGTTAGCAGTCTCGTACTTATCCTATAGTCCCACACCAGGACCCCCATGTATAACATGTTTGGAAATTATTTTTGTGTGTATGTATGTATCCCAAAATATTTATTGTGTGCCTGACGGCTGCCAGATATATTACAAGTCCAGAAATACTCAATTCAGTAAGACAGTTTCTGCGCCTTCAATACTTAATTTAGTGAAAAAAAAAAGGGTAGGTAACAGTCGGAATATATAAACAGTTATTTAAAAATCAGTGACAAAGGGAAAACTTGGGAGGGTAAGAAAAATGTTTAAAGGTCATCTAGGAAAAGAGGAAAATAACTTATGCTAACCCTTCCCCCAGCTCTCATGTTACTTCCAATATGTAGGTGGGGAAAGTGTGTGCCAGGGAATGGCAAAGTCTGCAGCGAGCCAAGGACGTGGGAGAGGCACAGCGACCAAGAGGCCCTTTGAAGAAGGAGCACTAAGAGCAAGGCCTATGTGAAGCCGTTTTTTTGTTTGTTTGTTAAATAATCTGATTACCTGCTTTTGTCACATTCTCTGCTATTCTATGGCATTTTTGTTTTTCCAATGGATAAAGCATCACCTTGTTGAAAACCATTAACTGTAGGCAGTTCTCATTCTTATATGTGTTCTCTTGCTCATAAAGTGCCACATTGACTGCTATTTCGTTTGAAGAGTTTTGAGAGCTCTCTGAACAAATGACTCAGCACAAGGGTACAACTGCCCAGTGGGAATATGGTCAGGTATGCTTGTCTGACTGGCCCTGTGGCCATCAGCACTGTGCAGCACCAAGAGTAAAGCCCAGAGCGTTGATCTTGCTGTGAAATCACATTGCAGGCACCTTTACAAAGAAATAGCGCACTGTCACTAAAGTATGCAAAACAACAATTCATGATCACAAAGTGAGTACGTTACCACCATTCAGGACAAGCAATAGCTATTTGCCTTGGCTCAGGAAGCCCCTGCATGCCCTTTCCTATGATGGCCCTCTTCCTTCCACCAAAAGTAACCCCCATCCTGACCTATACTGGACACTTCCTGTTGTTGATGTTGTTGAGTGCTATACACGCAACCCTGTATAGAGTTTCTGAGGAGTGGCTGGTGAGCTTGAACCACCGATCCTGTGGTTCAAACCGACTTTGCAGTTTAGTGCATTATCCTGCAGCGCCACACCAGGAGACCACTTCCTGGTTTGTTGTTGTTGTTGTTATGTGCTGTGGAATTGGTTCCAACTCATAGCGACCCTGCACAGGGTTTATGGGAGCAGAAAGCCTCATCTTTCTTCCATGGAACAGCTGGTAGTTTTAAACTGCTGACCCTGAGGTTAGCAGCCCGATTCATAACAACTACACTACCAGAGTGCATGTGCTTTATCTTTCACATTATGCCAAATACTTTTTCCCTGTGTCCTGTTCACTCAGCTCAGGAAAGGAGACTTTAATGCGCAGTCTCCCAAGTTGTTGCAAAGATTATAATTTGGACTCTGTGTCTGGAACCAGGACTATTAGATTTATCTGCAAAGGTATTACCTTCTGCATCCTAACAACAGGGTGTGGGCTAAGAGGTCCTGGTTGGCTGTCTGCTTCTCTTTGGTCCCTCAAACTTCCTGTAGCACTTTAGCTGATGAGGTCTAGTGCAAGGGCTGGCCTGTGAGCCCTGGATATCTTCATCCCTGCTGCCTCTGGCACTTAAAGGTAGGTTGTCAGTACCTTCATTCCAGAGCATCTACTATGTAATCAGAAACCCTGTGTCTGCGGATCGCTGTAACTTAAACCCCAAGCGCTGTGGGACTGATTGCATAGGAAAGGAATTCCATGAAAAGAGTTTGTCATGGAAGAGGATTTCTGTTTGATGTTTTAAAGGAGTGCATTTCAACTATGGTAAACTTGCAACCCACGGACAGAGTTTGATTTCAGTAGACACAAGACTACATGCCCTGTATGTACAGATGGCCTCCAGAGTCTGCTCTGGACAAGAGTGAGGGGTCAGGAAGTGCACTATCAGTGACAGGTGGCCCGTTCATCACTGTCACATGCTCTGGATGCCCTGAGTGCTTGATCAGGACAGAGCGGGTGTGATGGGCCTCACAGCGAATCAATACCTGTCCCCTGCTCTCAAAGTGGGCATTTGGTGTTGGCATTGAGTTACTGAAGCTGCCTAGAGTTTTGCCACGGAGCTTTTCTTCTTGCAGGAAGCGTTACAGTATATCTGTTGTTGTTGTTCTTAGGCGCAGCCCTGTACAGTGGTTTCCGAGGCTGTAAATTTTCATAGTAGCAGAAAGCCTCCTGTCTTCCACGGAGTGACTGGTGGGTATGAACTGCTGATGTTGTGGTTGGCAATCCAGTGCTTTTCCTACAGAACCATCAGAGCTTATCTAGTAAGGGACTAAACAGTGGTGACCAGATCAGAGCAGGGAACTCAGTTTTGAAGGTGGTGTATGGGGAGAAAGGAGCCCTGGTGGTATAGTGGTTAAGTGTTCGACTGCTCTGTGGGAGAAAAATGTAGCAGTCTGCTTCCATAAAGATCGTTGTTAAGTGCCATCAAATTGGTTCGGACTCACAGCCACCCTGTATAGGGTTTCCAAGGAGACACTGGTGGGCTTGAACCACCATTCTTGTGGTTAGCAGTCGAGTGCTTAGCCTATAGCATCACATCACGACTCAGTAAAGATGGCAGCTTTGGACACTATGGGGCCAGTCTACTGTGTTCTCTAGGGTTTCTAAGAGTCAGAATCAATTCCAGGGTTTGATTTTTGTTATATTTCTGGTACCAGGAAACATGGGCAGATACACAGAGGAAGAGGAGTGCAGAAAGCCTTCCTATTCCTAGAGAGGGTGGAGACAATATTTAGATGGTTTAAAAGAGATGTGATTTTGGTCTTGGAGCCTCTGAAACTGTTTCTCTAATACGAGCCCCCTGGGCCAACTATGGGGATGGCAGCAGGGAGTTGCAGAGGATGTTTTCCTCATATACAGCATACCTCATGGATTGGCTATGTCTCCCCAAATATATATTATAAATCCTGCCTTCTCTGTGGGAATAGGTTGTCTTTGTTAGGTTCCTTGGGCAGGGACAATCTGTTTGCTGTATAAAGGAGATAAAACATATATATAAAGTAGCAAAGTAGAGATTGGGGAAGGTAGACAGCACACCACATGACGGGGGGAAGGTAGACACCATACCACATGATGTTCACCCAAGAGCATAAGCTCAAAGTACAAGAACTGGCAGTGAGAGAAATACCCAAGAGCCAGCACGCTAAATTCGGACTTGTAGCCTTCTAGATGTGTGAAAATAAAATCTCTGTTCAGGTTTCCCATGCATGGCATTTCTGTTACAGCTTTGTTATTGTTGTTAAGTGCCATCAAGTTGGTTCCAACTTGTAACCACCCTCTGTAGGGGTAGTGAGGAGCGGCTGGTGAGTTTGAACTGCTGATGTTGCAGGTCAAACTGGCCTTGTGGTCCGGCACTTATCCTACAGCACCACACCAGGACTCAGTTCTGTTATAGCAGCACGGGATCATTCAAACACACACCAAACCATACTCTCTGGTGAAGAGACTGAACATTTACATTTTAATCAGACCTCTTGATGTTTGTGTTCTGCAGTCATTGGGTCTCTGATCTAGGAAGTGGCAGTTTGTATCAATTGCTTGGGTGAGGCTTACATCAGATTGGGAAGAGACTGGAACTTCGAAAGGAAAAAAGAAAAGAAAGGCTGGGCCTCAAATTTACTTAGTGATTTGGAGAAAGAAGTGTCTGTGAGCTAGGTTGTATTTTTTATGTTCTGTTTAGAACAGTCTCTAATTTTACTGTGCCTTTTTTTGTGAAATGTTCTGAACCCATAGACGATGTGCTCTCTGGTGGCTTGGTGAGGTCATTGCAGTCTCTTCTTCCCTGCTGTGTGGGAGATTGTAGGCACACATCTGTGGTCCTATGCGAGGAGTAGCTTAGCCTGGAAGCCTTGAAACTGGGTTTGTGGCTCTATTTTCAGACTCTGCTCTGCCAGAGCAACATGTGTCCCCTTTTGCATCCTTCCACAGTTCCACCCAGGTAATTTCTGTCTTGCTACATCAACTGAGAGTTGAATAGTCAAAAAAAAGCATTTAGAACATTACATACATTCTAGTTCATTTTAAGTTGACCTTCCAGTGAAGTCACTGTCTAAAGTAATTTACTTTGGTCTTTGCTTCAAAGATTTCAGTGCTGAAAGTGCATTGAGTAACTCACAAAAAAATTGTCCTGTATGTAACTGGCTAAGCATAGCTGCAGGGCCCTGGTGGTACAGTAAGTCAGCCTTGATCTGCAGCCAGCCTGGGAGAAACTCTTAACAGTCAGTTTCCGTAAAGATTACAGCCTTGGGACCCTTGTGGGGCCAATCTACTCTGGGATATCATAGGGTCCCAATGATTCAGAATTGGCTTGATGGAACAATCATAGAAGGTTAGAATAGAAAAAACAAAAACAACACAATCCTCTTCCATCAATGCATAACAACCCTACATAGTGTTTACAAGACTGTATCACCTTTATGGGAGCAGACTGCCTCATTGTTCTCCTGTGGAGCATTTGGTGGGTTTGAACTGCTGACCATGTGGTTAGCAGTTCAGTGCCTAACCTGCAGTGCCACCAGGACTCCTTTAGAGTTGGGAGGAACCAGAAATCTAATCTATCAGTGCAGTGGTCAAGAGAACAGGCCTACAGGCCCAGAAAGACTGCTTTCCCTGTATGGTTTGCCATTTAATACCAGCTGTAAAACTTTGTCCTTCAGTTTCCTCAATTGTCAAATGAAGATAGCAAATGACTCCCTAATAGAACTAATATATTGTTATAATGGAGCCCTGGTATAGTGCTGTGGTTATACCAGCTGCTCCACGGGAGAAAGATGAGGCTTTCTACTCCCGTAAAGATTTACACCCTTGGAAACCCTGTACAGGGTCGCTATGGGTCGGAACCGACTCGACGGCACTTAACAGCACTTAACAACAGCAATAGGATTGTAATGAATCAGTATATACAAAGTGCTTATAAAGTGCCTAACACACATTAAGTACTCTAGGTGTGGTGCTGTAGGATAAACACTTGACTGCTAACCACTCACTAGCTGCTCCTTGGAAACCCTATTAATTTAAGAAGTGCTGTCGAGTCGGTTTTGATTCATAGAGACTTTGTATGTATATAGTGTTTCTAAGGCGTAGCTGGTGGGTTTGAACTGCTGACCTTGTGGCTTGCAGTCCAGTGCTTATCCTACAGTGCCATACCAGGAAACCCTATACAGAGTTGCTATTAGTTGTAAGCAGCTTGATAGCACTTACCAACAATAGTAGACAGTAAGCACGCACATGTCAAATACCAAGTGAGGAAACGCCCAGAGATCATGTAAACAGTGCAAGGTTCTGAAACCAGGCTTTTCCACTTCCAGTCTCTTTTTGTTCCTGTCAACTGTATCAGCTGGTTCTGAAACTGGGCTTTGGAGTATCTACCTACCCATTACAAACACTAAAATGTGTTAAGTTCTGCATAACTCCAGTGCTCAGGAGCCTTCTTGCATAACAAGAGCTGGTTATAACATCAAAAGAGGAACCAAAACAACAGGACTTTCTCTCTTCAATCGGGGTCCCCTCCCAAGTAGTGTGGCCTTTAAAAATGATGGTTAGGGAAATGATATATTGCAGGATACAGAAATTATATGTGGGCTGTGATCACAACTGGATGAAAATATGATGTGCAGAGTAGAAGGAAGTTCACTAAAATGATTGCGATGTGTTAGGGAAATGGGTCAAAGGGTGTGATGTTTTTATGATTGTTGCTGTCAGATTTCTTACTGAAAGGGTTGGACTGATGTATGAAGCCTCCAGCAATCTATAATTTATGAAGTGCCCCCACTTCACCAGTTGATATGACTTGTACTTGTCACTGGTAATATTCCTTCCTTGGTTGGCACAGTAACTGACAGTAACATCCGGCAGTTATAGTGCTAAAATCACCAAGAAGAAACAAAACCCATTCACACACAGAAATACCTCTGTGCATATGAATATGTTCACATATGACAAATTGAAGGATAAACAGGTTCCCACTCAGAAACCCCATTTTTTGCTGAGTTATCTATCCCTGCTCTATTTCCCTTCTATCTTAAACTTTCCTTTCCTGTGTGTAATGAAGAGGTGTCATATGCTTCCTTCTGCTTACGTGTGTTGTGGCTAATTGAATTGAAATTCCTTACAGTTTTACATAGGAGAGAATGGATCTTGTTTTTAGAAACCTCAACAAGATTGAGCATTCAACAATGTATTTAGTCCTGCCCTCTCTGCATGCACATTAAATACCTACTCCAAACCTGAAAAGATTTCCTGTGCCCTGTAGGCCGACCGAGCCTGCTGAGAAAATCTGCTAAAACACTATGGATCATCTCTCAGCCTTCCAGTGGATTCCAACTCATAGCTATCCTATAGGGTAATAGAAGGAGCTCTGGTAGCGTAGTGGTTATGAATTGGGCTGCGAACCGCAAGGTCAGCAGTTCGAAACTACCAGCTGCTCCACAGGAGAAAGATGAGGCTTTCTGCTCCTGTAAAGATTTATAGCCTCAGAAACCCTGTACAGGGTAGCTATGGGTCGGAACCGACTTCACGGCACATAACAACAACAACAACAAAGATTTACAGCCTCAGAAACCCTTTTCAGAGTTGCTATGGGTCGGAACCGACTCGACGGCACTTAACAACAACAACAACATAGGGCAATAGAAGTAAATAAAGGGTAGCAGTTTACAGTCGGATCTTGAACAGATCATTTCTTTAGAATCCAGTTTCTTTACCAATACAATGGACTTAATTGTAGTATTAAGTCCATTTTCCATGGTCAGAGATTAGATCAAGATAGTAATATTTAATCCTTCTCTTTGCTTTCTTCAGTAGTCAGGGTATCTGTCCTCTGTGTCTGCTTCTGTGGATGGGAAGCACACAGTGATTGCAAATGACTTGAGATGACAGTGTGCCTCTGGCAGTTGGGTGGCGGTGGGCTGTGCGGCTGGTGGTGGTTGTTTAGATACTGATAGGAGTAACGAAGGAAAAAAGTGTTAAAGAAAAAGATATTAACAAGTAAAGTATTTTAGGGGTTTTCTTTGACACCCCCCCCCCCCTTGCAGTTTCTTTAGTAGGCTTTAAAATGTTTTCAGTTTCATTGTGGTACAATACATATCAACATTTTACCATTTTAAGCAACATTAATTACATTTATAATGTTGGCAACCTTCATTGTTATCTATTTCCAAAACATTTTCATTACCCTAAACAGAAACTCTAAACCTATTCCTCCTTCTCTAGCCCTTGATAAGCACTCATGTGTTTCTTCTCTATGCATTTGCCTTTTATGGTATTTCAAATAAGTGGCATATAATATTTGCCCTTTGGTGTCTAGCTATCTGGTTTACTTCATCATTTAGCATGTTTTCACGTTTCATGCATTTTAGAGTATATCGGAACTGTATTCCTTTTTCCGACTGGGACTCCTGGTGTGGTGCTGTGGATTAATGCGCTGGGCTGTAAAGTCGGTTTGAACTGTAAACTCGGTGGTTCAAGCTCACTAACTGCTCCTTGGAATCCTTATACAGGGTTGTTAAATGGGTTGGAACAGACTCGACGGCACACAACAACCATATTTCTTTGTGTCTGTACCACTGTTTATTGGTGGACACATGGTTGTTTCTACCTTTTAGTTTTTGTGAACCGTGCTACATTGGATGGTGGTTGTGAGTTGCTGTTTTAAATCCTTGTGGATATCTGCCTGAGTGCAGTTGCCAGGCCATATGATAATTCCATGTGTAAGTTTTGAAGAACGGCTGATATTGTGGTGATTATTCTGTGGCAGGTTTGCCACTATCTCTTAGCACCTAGGTCTGGTGTAAGTCAGAATTCTTTCTTTTTCATTTGTCTTACTTTTTATTGTGAATTGAATGAAGATTTACTAAGCTAATCGTCAGTCCCACATTCAAAAAAATCTTATACTTTGTTTCATTACAATGATTCCAACCCCCTCCATGTACTATCAGTTAACAGTATTTACTTCCTTTAACTGTGACATTCCTCCCTGTGTGTTCTACTACTTTCATCTTTCCTGTGCCAGCCTCCCTCTTGTTGTACACTGTCTTCCTCATTCGTCATCCTTAGGATTCTCTGTTGTTTGTCACGGAATGGGTCAATGTGAGCCGGTTCTCAAACGCTTCCAGAGAAATATGTCCTTACACTAACCCACTAAACCTGCTGCCGTCGAGTCGATTCCAACTCACAGTGACCCTAAAGGGACAGAGTAGAACTGTTCCTCAGAGTTTCCAGATTGTCCATCTTTATGGGAGCAGATCATTTCATCTTTCTCCTTCAGAGTGACTGGTGCCAACCTTACTGTTAGCAGCCCAATGCTTAGTATACTAAAGCAGTGAATATTAGGTCCCAGGGCTGAACATTTTATGTCTTTGAGCACTGACAGAATCCACTTTTTTCATTAATCAGGAAAAGATGACAGATGCCATTTTCGTCTTCTCGTTTGACTCATTCTAAGTTGCTTACCACGGATGAAATTTAGCAGCTGGTATACTTTGTTTTTTTATGGCCGGAATGAGGAAGCTTCTGGCTAGGGGTTAGATACAGCATGTGAGAGTGAAAGCTCATGGGGTCCCTTTAAATGATTGCTAATCATACTCTGAAATCCTAGAGTTAGTTCAGAAACATAGAGGATAACAAGGGTCTCACAAGCACAGACCTGGATTTGGGTTTGAATCCAGTACCACCACTTAATAGTTGTGTGGCAAGTAGTTTAACCGCTCTGTGCCTTAGTTTCTTCATTTTCAAGATGTTGTTGTTAAGTGCCATCAAGTCAATTGTGACTCATAGCAACCCTGTACGGGGCTTCCAAGGAGCAGTTGGGTGGGTTTGAACCACTGACCTTGTGATGAGCAGTTCAGTGCTTATGCTATAGCATCACACCAGAAGGCCTGAGAGGAGATGCTTATAATACCAGTGTCCTGGTGTGGTGCTGAGGATCAGCGCTGGACCTCAGGTCAGCAGTTCAACTCACAAGCTGTTCCTATAGTACTTAACAACAAGAAGGATGGTTGTGAAGATTATATTGTTGTTATTGTCCTTAAGTGCCATCAAGTAGTTCTGACTCATAATGACTCTCTGTACAACAAAATTAAGCTCTGTCTGGTCCTGGGCCTTCCTCACAAGTGTTGTTATGCTTCAGCCCATTGTTGCTGTCACTGTGTCTTTTTTTTTTCTTGCTGACCTTCCACTTTACCAAGCACGATGTCTTTTTCCAGGGTCTAGTCCCTCCTGACATGTCCAAAGAATGAGAGACCAAGTCTTGCCATCCTCACTTCTAAGAAGCATTCTGGCTGTACTTTTAAGACAGATTTGTTAATTCTTCTGGCAGTCTCTGGTACTTTCAGTATTCTTTTCCAATACCATAATTCAAATGCCTTGGTTCTTCTCTGTCTTCTATAGTCATTGTCCAGTTTTCACGTTGAGACCCTATTGTCCACATGCCTTTAATAGGGAGACAGTTTCCCCTAGGTTTCTCCTATTTGCAGAGACTGACTTCCTTGCTAGTATAGTAGACAGCCTTGGAAGATAAGAGAGTCTCTCTCCCTAGTAAAAGGCAGGCCTGTTATAAAAGATTTGGGATTCCTAAGCTCAATATGGTGTCCTGGTGTGGCACTGTGAGTTAATGCGCCAGACTGCAAAGCCGTTTGTAGTTCAAGCTCACCAGTCGCTCCTTGGAAACCCTATACAGGGTCCCTAGGGGTTGGAACTGACTCGACGGCACTTAACAACAACAACGACAACAGGCTCAATATGAGAACCTCTGGTAGTGTAGTGGTAGCGAGTAGGGCTGTGATTTTCAAAGTCAGCAGTAGGAAACCACCAAACCACCGGAGGAGCTGGGAGTCCTGATGTGGCACTGTGGGTTAATGCATGCCAGACTGCAAAGCTTTTGAGCTGCAAGGTTGGTGGTTCAGGCTCACCAGCTGCTCCTCGGAAACCCCATACAGGGTCTCTATGGGCTAAAACTAACCCGACAGCACTTAACAACAACAACCTCAATGTAGGAGCCCTGGTGTGGCACTGTGGGTTAATGTGCTAGACTGCAAAGTTGGTTTGAATCACAGAGTCGGTGGTTTAAGCTCACCAGCCACTCCTCAGAAACCCTATACAGTGTTGCTATAGGTAGGAACCAACTCGACGGCACTACACAACAACAAGAAGCTCAATACAAGGAGCTCCGGTAGCTTAGTGATTATGAGTCAGGTGGTTAATCTCAAGGTCAGCCGTTCTAAAGGAGAAAGATGAGACTTTCTGCTTCTGTAAAGATTTACCACTTCAGAAACTCTATCCAGGGTCGCTATGAGTCAGAACCGACTGCACAGCACACAACCTCCACCACCAAGCTCAATATGCTCATTTCCTTTTTTTTACTGTTTTACTGTTTGCCCTGATTTGGTTTTGCTGTTGAAATAGATAGATAGATGGATGGATGGATACAATGATAGGTAGGTAGATGGATGGATGGATACATTGATAGGTAGATAGATGGATGGATGGATACATCGATAGGTAGATAGATCATTGACTTCTCTGTGTCTCTTTTTTATTAATGAAGATTTTTATATCAGTTTCTGATTTCAATAATAACCTTTACATCTTCTCTTTACATTTTGTTCTATTAATGCACAATTTTCTTTAGAAAATCTTTTCATGAAAGCTTTTCTTAATTAAACTATTCTTATTACCAAAGCAAAAAAGTCCTTTTGCGTTTCATATAAACAGCCACCATTCCTAAGTTACTGTTGTTAGTGTTGTCATTAAGTGCTCTCATGTTGGTTCCAACTCATAGTGACCCTGTATAGGGTTTCTGGATTTGAACCACCGACCTTGTGTTTAGCAGCCCAGTGTTTATCCTACAGTGCCACACCAGCAGTCTTAATAGTTACTGAGAAGGAAAAAAGTAAAACCAGAACAAAGCCTATTGCTGTTGAGTCTGTTCTACTCAGAGGGACCCTATTGGACAGAGGAGAAGTTCCTCCACAGAGTTCCCAAAGCTCTAATCTATGGACACAGACTGCCTCGTTTTTTTTTTCTGCAGCTGGTGGGTTAGAACTACTGTACTTCTCGGTTAGCAGCTGGGAGCCTGACCACTGTATCACTAGGGCTTCTAAAGAGAGGCTATTGCTGCATTAGATCATTATTCCTGTATTAACAGTTGAGCTGATTTCTTTTCAAAGCCTACTGTTCAAAAACAAATTCTGTTTTCCTAGATACTAATAATAGTGCTTTATATTTCAGATATATCTAGCAACAAGTTTTGGTGTGGCATTGTAGGATAAGCATTGGACTCTTAACCACAAGGTCACCATTTCAAATCCATCAGCGGTTCCTTGGAAACCTCGTACAGGGTTGCTGTGAGTCCAAACCAACTCAACCACACTTACAGCAGGAGTGACAGTAAACAACAAATTGACTGATTTACTTTGTCTTCCTTAAAATATCTTCAGCATTCTAACAAGCTCTTCTCTCGTTATGTTGGAGATTTTGAAATGATTTAGTTAATAAATATGAAATACTAAGTTGAGTAGTATTTACAAAGACCTGTGCTCTGTTGTAAATGCTTGATTATGACTCACAGTTCATCTGGGTAGGGTTTTCAAGGAATGGCTGATAGGTTTTAACTGCTGACCCTGCAGTCAGCAGTACAGTGTTTATCCTAAAGCACAACACCAAGACTCCACAAAGAACTCAAATCATTACTGGGTAGTGTGGGAATAATATTAACATTTGGATCTTCTGACAATGTTAACAGCACCATCTTACCTCGCTTTATTGTGCTTCATGATATTGTGCTTTTAATAAAAATAAAAAATCGAAGTTTTGTGACAGCCCTGCAGTGACTAAGTCTTTCAACACCATTGTTTTTTATCAGCATGTCTCTGTGTCACGTTCTGATGATTCTCTCCGTATTACAAACCTTTCCTTAATTCTATTGCACTTGACTACAGTAGAGTATAAACATAACTTTTATATGCACTGGGAAGACAGACAGTTGTATGGCTTGCTGTATTGTGTTTTTGCTTTATTGTGGTGGTCTGGAACCAAACCTGCAAAATCTCTGAGGACTCCTGTATAGAATCATGATTTGTATAAAGCAGTCATGCTTAGCTTATTAATATTAATTTAATTTACTAGACTGATACTGTTGACAGCAGACAGGCCCATGTGTGTAACTGTTTCCCTCCTGTGTGTCCAGTTTCCAGAAACGTTGGCCTTAGCCTTCACCTTTGTACATCGGCCTTTCCTGCCTTTGCTTCGCACTTGAAGCCAGTGGATTAATTCTGTGCTGATTGCTAAGTAAGCAGAGATTATAGTATTGTTTCATTTCTCAACTGATTTTTCTTGGGATTCTGAAAAGCCTCTACGTTTCCTGAAAATCTCAGGAAGCAGGTACTGCATGCAAACAGTGTTCTCCTTTCCCTTTAAACCAGCTCCTCAGTTGCCATGGGGTCCTGTTAGGTCCCTTGTCTGGCTGCTCTGATCTGTCCTCTGACAACTCTTCCCCTTGCTCACTGTGCTCTTGCCGTTTACCTGGTGTCCTGTCACCTGGAACATCTTCCATCACATACGTCTGTCCACCTGACCTTCAAGAACTCTTTGTCCCCCGACCGCTTTCTTTCTTTTGTTCTCATGGCACTTTCTGTGGGATGTGCACATTGCTTCCCTCTCAGTGCCTGGAATCAGTGCACAGTGCACTGGATGCTGTATGGACATCTGATGAGTGGATCCGTGAATGCATCAATCCCGTTTCTCAGGCAGTTTTGTAGGAGATAGATGGGAGGGGGCAACTGACTTAGGAGTAAGAGGCAGTGGCCCTGGTCCACCTGAGATCTGAGGAGACTATACACTAGGGGCTCAGAAAGAAGGGGGAGTCAAGACAGGGTGACTTGGATGTGGGAGTGACAGATCTCACTTGGAAGCGGGGAGCAGTGTGGTACTCAGTAGATGGTCTTTTTGTTCAGCTAAGATAGAAAATACCAGAAGAATACTAAACACTTCCATTATAAAGGTATTGTAATTGTGGGTACTAATAAGATATGAGAACAACTTATTTCTGAAATAAATGTTTTTCTGAAATACAGTTTCTTAATGCTGAAATGCTGAATTTAGTTTGAGATCAAGCTTCCACTAATGTTTTAAAAGCTAGCCGTGCAGGCATACTTTGGCCTTCAGGGAATTTCCATGTTTAGATAAAGAGATTTTTCTTTATTTGGGATCTAAATTGGAGTTTCTAAAGGTCTGAATACCTAATTAGCTTTTTAGGACTTTGAGTCGCTGGCAAAATTAGTGTTTTAGAATTATGAAGTTTACAGTTCTTTCTTTTAATAAATGCTTTCTTATGTAAGGATGGTCTTTGCCGCGGCACCCTTTATTCCATTAGGGCAGCTCTGGATTGACCCACCAGGCTCATGGCTGGCATTCTGACTGGCTGAGATAAGCAACTTTGGGCGAACCAGGTCCTGCTTGGTTTCTGTAAGGCCTTGAAGCAGGAAGGTGGTGAACCTCATGAAGGTCTAAATCGACTTTGCTTCCAATGTGTTTTGGAAACAGGTTGTTGAGTGAATGAAATCTGATTTAGTAACTTAGATGGATTTCGAATGATTTAAATATTTGTTAATTAAAAAACAACTTTGAAGTGAGGTTCTTCACTGATTTCAATCAGCTAGCGTAGTGCATTACAAGCGGGGCTGCCAACCGCAAGGTCAGAAGTTCGAATTTACCAGTTTCTCCTCCGCAGGAGAAAGATGAGGATTTACAGCCTCAGAAACCCTATTCAGGGTCACTGGGAGTCGGAACCAACTCCAAGCATACAACCACCACTACCACTTTGCTCTGAAAAAATTTTGTTTCCCTCCACTGGGCAGGAAGACTTCAACTTGTTTCCTTTCTGAGGCTCAGGCTTGTCTGGGAAGCCCAATGCTGACGATATTTGCTGGCCCAGCCACATGGTAGGAGGCTCGGGCCTTGATCCTGTGTGGTGAGAGGTGTCCCTGACCGGGACCCCATCTGTGAGATGGAAGGGGCTGGCCTAGCAGCTCTCTAAAGACACCTCTAAAGACGCAGCTCTGAAATTCAGCATTCTAACTCCACATTTGGTAAAAAAAAATGCAGTGGATCTGAATGTACTGATGTGGAAGGATGTCCGTGACATATTGTTGAGTGAAAAAAGCAACTGTAGAACATTCTGTGTGTCTGCAAAAAGATCTCGAAGGATACATAGTGATCCAATCTGCTAGCAATTGGGAGAATAGAAGGGAAGGACTTGACTTCTTAATTTGTATCCCTTAGAAGGAAGTTTTATTCCCTCTTAGAACTTTTGTAATTTTAAAAGAAAAGCTACCAGCTAGCCATTGCTCTGCGATTCTTTAAATGGGCTGTGCTGGGCATCTGAACCATCTGGGTGCCTGCCCAGGGGCCGTTCCCTCCTCTTCCTGCACCCCACTCCTGTGGTGATGGTTGGTTAGAACCGAGTGGCTGCTACCTTCTGGAGGACAGCACCTGTTTCCCCTCCATGTGTGGCCCTGTTTTAAGGTAATTTAGGATCACTACTGGACTGTGAACCACAGGTCGACAATTCAAACCCACTAGATGCTCCTTGGAAACTCTATGTAGGATTTCTGTGAGTCGCCACCGAATCGATGGTATTAATAACAACAACTGAGCCTTTAAGGAGCCCTGATGGTGCTGTAGAATAAGCACTGGACTGTGAACCACAAGGTTGGCAATTCAAACCCACCAGCCACTGTGCAGGAGAAAGACGAGGCATTCTGTTCCCTTAAAGATGTAGAGCCTCGGAGACTTACGCAGGGTCACTGTGAGTTGGAATCCACTCAGTAGCAGTGGTTTGGTTTGGTTTGGGTACTGAACCTTTGATGTATTCCAGGATTGACAGGCCAGGACAGCTTGGCTCTGCATGTTGTACTGACACTTACGTATGCTCTATGGCTGTCCATCTGTTCATTATGGAGGGCATGCTAGTGTAGTTCTTGAATGTGGTCCGAGATGTGACTTATTTTTATTCTCTTCCTTACCCCTTATTGGCTTTGTTTATACCAGAATCTGGACACTTGTTAGTGTGACTCATCCCTCTCTAGTTTCTCAATTGCTGGGAGATCAGTATAGAGCACCTGAAACCCCTCCTGCACACCTCTGTGTTTTTCACCAAGTTCCTGCTTTTCCTTGCAGAACCCAGGGATGACTCAAGACCTTTCATGTACCTTCGAGCCCATTCCCTAGAGTTGACCTTTGTCAAGCCACTTGAATTTGTTGCTTCTTTGCCACTCCTAACTGTGCAGACTGACTTCTACTGGCGTTGGAGGGTAAGGTAGAGTGAGACATTTGTTGGTTTGTAGCTGCTATTAAAAGTACCACAGGACTGCCAAAAGAACCAACAGAGCTGTGTTGGAAGAAGTGCAGCCAGAGTGCCCTGTGGAGGCCACGGTGGCCAAACTTCCTCTCTCATACTTCAGACATATTGTCAGGAGGGACCAGTCGCTGGAGAAGGATATCATGTTTAGTAAGGTGGAGGGTCAGAGACAAAGAGGAAGAACCCCCAATGAGATGGATTGGCACAGTGATGGCAGTGATGGGCTCAGGCGTAGCAATGATTGTGAGGTTGGCCCAAGACTGGACAGGGTTTTGTTTTGTTGTGCAGAGGGTCACTATGAGTCAGTGCTGACTCAGTGGCACCTAACAGCAACAACAATAACAAACTCCTTTTTCATCCTTATTTACTGTGATTTGGTAGCTCCTGTGGCTGTGATTCCCATTCTTGATGAAGTAAATGTAGGAGCCGTCTGTCCATCTGCCATCTATCTTTATGCTCTATTACTGGGTACCCTGTCTGCCTGGGACAGCCCCGAGAAGCTGGAGTGGCCTTTGTTCCAGGACCAAAAGTGGGTCCTTACTCTTTTCCTGTGGTGTCTCTTGGTATGTCATGCGAATGCAAGTCCTTATGCCCACCACATTTTATCAGGATTCTAGAGAAGAATATATAAATGAGGGCACTAAAGCCACAAAGGTGTCCTCCCAGAATTTTCAGAATCATTGATTGTGGCAACCTAATAGGATTATGACGCTGGTATGATGTTTCTTATCTCCTTTTCAGAGCCTTTCTACCTTCCTAAGTCAACCTTACCATTGTTTCTTTTACCCTAATGATAATGGAAACATTCAACTGGTGAAGAATTGTTGTTAAGTGCCATTGAATTGGTTCCGACTCAGAGCACCCTGTATAGGGTTTCTGAGAAACAGCTGGTGGGTTTGACTCACTACTGATCTTCTGGTTAGCAGTCTGGTGCTTATCCTACAGTGCCAGCCCTGGACTGCAATGCAGAATTAGAGTACTGATTTTCCTAAAGATACCTCCCTCTTAATAAGATTATCTAAAGGAATTTAAAAATAAAAGCTCTGAGTTTTGAGAACCTGTTGACAAATGGTGATCTAGTAGTTTGATGTGTGGTAGCTTCCAAGTCACCCATGTAGACTAGAGATGCGTTAGGATGTAATAGCAGGGGACACTCAGGAGATTACTGAAGACTAAGAGATGGAAAACATGAGGGGAGGGCTTCTGTGCATTATACCAATACCCTTGGTCTCCTTTGCTGTTTTCAGGTATCTGTACCATTCCTACATTGAACTTATCAAAATAATTTCATCTCTTGCTCTGAGCATGATTAATTACTAAGGTAAAGACTGATGAAGCATCAGCAGCCTAAAAATTTTAAAAATAGGTCTTTGTTGACACGTTCACCTAACTCATATACATAGATGAAGAGTGACTCTGGGCTCCTTAATGAGCAAAATGAATTTAATACATATCATGATATGTTTGGGAGCCTGTAACTGTCAGAATTTACCAAAGCAGTTATTCAAAAGCAGTGTTTCAGAGAGGCAAGCATGCACTTTTTCAACTTACTTTACCTTGCACACGTCATTTAAAATGCTGTAAACATTTAAAATGACCAATATGGCATTGTAGGATAACCACTGGACTGCTAACCTCAAGATCGGCACTTCAGATCATCATCTCAGAAACCTTATACAGCATGGGTGGGGCATGTCTGCCCCATGGACCTTACGTTGTTGTTGTTGTTAGGTGCCATCAAGTCGGTACCAACTCATAGCGACATTATACACAGCA
>NW_006408521.1:10983687-11026311 GCF_000296735.1 Chrysochloris asiatica | reverse complement strand
TATGAGGTTGTTGAAAAAGGTTCCCCACCTTTGCTATACAGGGTCGCTGTGAGTCAGAACTGACGTGACAGCACTAAACAACAACAACAACAACAACAAGCATTAGGTAATGGAGTGTGGTGGCTCTGTAGGAGAAGATCTGGACTGCAACCACAAGGTCAGCACTTGAGCACACTAGCCCTTCTGTGGAAGACAGATGCAGCTTCTTGCTCCGGTAAAGATTTATAGCCTTGGAAACCCTATTCCCGGGTGCTATAAATTAGAACTGACTGTATAGCACTTAACAACGACAACAAGCAGCATTGGGTAAAAACTTACAGTTTGTCAAAGTGAAAATAAAAATATGAGGAGAGCTAACTTAAAGTGAAAGTACACTTTTTGCTTAAATAACAGGATTTGTTGCTGGTGTTAAGTGCCATTGAGTTGTAGACTCATAGTGATCCTGTATAGGGTTTCTGAGGAGTGGATGGTGAGCTTGAACCACTGACCTTGAGGTTCAAACCAACCTTTCAGTCCAGCGCATTAACCCACAGCGCCACACCAGGACTCCAAATAACAGGATACATATTAAACATTAGTTGTTATTATTAAGTGCTGTCAAGTCAGTTCCGACTCATATTGTCACTGTTTAGGGCTGGACCCTCCCCACCTTTCCTGTATAAGGTTTCTGAGGAGCGGCTGGTGGGTTTGAACTGCTGATCTTGAGGTTAGCAATCCAGAGCATATCCTACCGTGCCACACCAGGACTACATAAATTATTTTGAATTCTTGTGTGTGGGAAATCTGCCTCTTTACCCCATTAACTTACCTACTTATTAATTTACCTACATATTAATTTATGTACTTAGTCATTTACTTATATCAGAATGAACTCATAGATATTTGCTGTATACCTTGGATTATAATCTGATGCTACCTTTTTTATTTTGTTGCTCAAATAGTTCTAGCTTTGACCACTGGGTCAATTGATTCCTTTCTCTGTCCCTTTGACTTTCAATTGATTCCTTTCTCTGTCCCTTTGACTTACTCCTTTTATCATTTAAAAAAAATTTTGTTTTTTAGTTTTTTAACGCTCTCCTCCTTTTTGACACTACAAGATGTTCCATTCTCTGCCCAGCCGTAGAAGCAATCAGGTCTCCAAGGAGCCCTGTTGTTGTTGTTGTTGTTATGTGCCATGGAGTCAGTTCTGATTCATAGTGACCCTGTACAGGGTTTCTGAGGCTGTAAATCTTTATGGGAGCAGAAAGCCCCATCTTTCTCCTGCAGAACAGCTGGTAGTTTCGAACTACTGACCTTGTGGTCAATTTTGAGATTTTTGGCTTAGGCGGGACTGCCCTTTGCCTCCTTTGCCTGACAGACACTTACTGCTTGGGTGGAGAAAGAAGAGGAGGCAGCATCTTGAAACATGGGTCTCCATTTAGGGGCAGGTCTGAGGTAAAAACTGGTAAAGGAGGCTAAGGTCAGAAGCAGGTGACCAGCTGGAGTGGTGCAGTATCATGGCATCCTGGGGTATGAATGTTTCCTGGTGGGAGACTGGTCTGAATGCTTTTAGAAATCAAGGAGAAGAGCCTTCAGGGCCAGGCCATACTGGAGTCTGCCTAGAGTGGAGGGGCAGTAGGAGATAGCATTAGGGCCAGATGTGTTGCCTTGAAAACCAGGCCAAGACTTTTTTGATTTTGTGCTTGTTGAAGGGGTGTGTTGCAGGGCTGATAAAAGCAGTGCCTTGGTATGATCTCTTTGGCAGCGGTACACAGATTTGATAGAGGGGTCAGAATTTGCACTTGGCTTCTCTCGGAAACTGCTAGAAGAGGGTGCCTTGAGCAGCAGTCCAGATAGGCCCACTAAGGATGTCTCCAGGGTCGGGGTTGTTTCCGAATCAGGGGAATGAAGGAATGACTGGTCAAGCAGACTCTTCACTTGCAACAATACACTTCCTTGAAGAAGATTGGGGGAGGTTTCTCTAAGATCTCTGTGCTGCCTTGTGTTGCTTTCTTTTCTTGGAGAAAGTTCAAACGTGAACTTGAGCTCTCCCTAGCTGGGAATGTCACACAAGCCCAGCTAATGGAGTCTGAATTTTTAATCTGGCTTTCATGGGGTGGCTCCAGCCAAGTTCAGAATCATGTCCTGCTGAGCTTTCCACTTTATCCTCTCCAGGTGTTTGTGGGGCTCCTGGGGCACTGGATGGCAGAGGCTAGCTCACCCAGCCTCTACTACTTGGTTCTGATTGGTCCCTGGCATTTTGAACTTGTCATTTCTATTTCATGTAACCACGAAGATAAAGGCTGTACTTTCATTTACATGTTTGTTTGTTTTTAAATAGAAGCATATTCACCATATAAGTGATACAACCTGAACCTTTACAATTGCCCTTTATTACTCCTGAAACTTTCTGGACACACAGCCGCTATTTCTGGAGTAAACTCTTGTTATTGAGTTTAGCCAGTCTCAGGTGGTGTGATTTATGCATTTGGCTTTGTTGTTGTTGTTGTCCCATTGCTGTTGTTGTTAAGTTTTGGCGTGTCTGTTCTGACTCATGGCAACCCTGCATAGGGTTTCCAAAGAGTGGCTGGTGAGCTTGAACCACTGGCCATGAGGTTCAAACTGACCCTGCAGTCCAGCAGACTGACCCGCAGCACCACACCAGGTTTTACAAACAGTGACTCACTGTCCTGGGCCTGTTTCCACATCCATCGTCTTTATGTGAAAGTGGACTGTCCTCATTTGTGTGGCCATGGGCGTCTTGTCACCGTGTCACTGCGCTCATTTCCTAACAGCAATATCCATTCTGGGTGTGGGGACAGCATTTCATTAAAGAGAAATTCCAAATCAGTGTGAGGGATGAAAAGAAAGTCCCATGTGTCCTGAGCAGGGCCCCTTGTTACCGTCTGCTTTAAAGAACCCTTCCCCATGCATTTTACTGTAGTGAATGTGCCTTTCACTTAAAAAGTCTGTAGCACTAAAAAGCCTCAATCCAATAGAATCACCAACAAGGGGACACACATGTTTTTTGAATATGGCCTGTAGAAAGTAGCGGAGAACCTGAGTGGTTCAAATGGCTAACTTTCTCAACAGCTAACTGAGCAGCTGGAGGTTCGAGTCAGCCTAGAGGCATATCTGAAAAAAGTCAGCTACTGAGAACCCTGTAGAGTACAGTTCTATTCTGACACAAACACGGTTGTCATGAGTTGCAATTGACTTTTTAGCTGCATTTTGTTTTTAGCTGATTGCAAGCTTGTTGTTGTTGTTGTGAAGTGCCGTTGAGTTGATTCCAACCCATAGCAACCCTGTATAGGGTTTCTGAGGAGCAGCTGGTGAGCTTGAACCACCAACCTTGCAATTCAAACGGCTCTGCAATCTGACTCATTAACCCACAAGTGCCACACCAGGACTCCATGATTACAAGCTTCTTGTTGTTGTTGTTGTGTGCCGTGGAGTCGGTTCTGACTCATAGCAACCCTGTACAGGGTTTCCAAGACAGTAAATCTTTACGGGAGCAGAAAGCCTCATCTTTCTCCCGCGGAACAGCTAGTAATTTCGAACTGCTGATATTGCGGTTCACAGCCCGTTTGTAACCACTACGCTACCAGAGCTCCTTGATTACAAGCTTTGTTGTTGTTGTTAAGTGCCATCGAGTCGATTCCGACCCATAGCGACCCTGTATAGGGTTTCCAAGGAGCAGCTGGTGAGCTTGAACCACCGACTTTGCAGTTCAAACGAATTTGCAGTCTGACGCGTTAGCCCACAGCACCACACCAGGACTACTGATTACAAGCTTAGAAGGGGGAAAAAAGTGTTTGGTTTTTTTGTTTTGTTTTGCTTGGAAATCGAGTTATTTTATATTGGGAAATGTCTTAGGGTTGCTGTTACAAACTATCACAAGCTAGGTGACTTAAGACAACATAAATGTATTCTCTTCCATTTCCGGAGGACAGAGTCTGAAAGGAAGACATTTTTTTAAAACCACTGTTGGGATGATCATGTGCTCTGTGCTCCTGTGCCAGGGGCTGAGGGGCCCTGGGATTCTCTTGAGCATTACAAAGCTTCCCCTACTGAGGTAGATGGTGTTTGTTGTGGGTCGAGGCAGTTACAACTCATGGTGACCCTGTATTATAGGGCTTCCCAAGAGTGGCTGTTGGGATTAGCAGTCCAGTGCTTATCTTACAGGTTAGTGACATTTTTGCCGTCATGAAAGCCAGTTAGGGCCCTGTTTCTTGCTTTTGTTGATACTGCACACTAGTGTATTTGTCTCCTTTCTTTTCTCTTTAAGACAACTATGAATAATGTGCCAAATTACTTAACTCACTGCAAATTAAAGATGAAGGTAGATTCAATAGATGGAACTTGCAAATGGAAATAAATGGCATATATTTGTTTTTGAGCAAATGAAAAGTGCTTGTTGTTAAGTGCCCTTGAGTCGGTTCTGACTCATACTGACCCTGTGTAGGGTTTCTGAGGATCAGCTGGTGGGTTTGAACCAGTGACCTACTGGTTAGCAGTCCAGTGCTTATCCTATAGTGCCACACCAGGACTTGTTGTTAAGTGCCCTCAAATTAGTTCTGACTCGTAGTGACCCTGTGTAGGGTTTACAAGGAGCAGCAGGTGGGTTTGAACCACCAACCTTGAAGTTAGCTTGTGGTTAGCAGTCCAGTGCTTTTCCTACGGTGCCACACCAGGATGCCTAGGACTCCTTGTGGTTGTTGTTAAGCGCCATCGAGTTGGTTCTGATTCATAGCAACCCTGTATAGAGTTTCTGACAAATTTGAACCTGGCTGGCGAATTTGAACCTCTGACCTTGTGGTTCAAAACTACTTGAGCTCCAGTGCTTATCCTACTGTGCACACCAGCAGGACTCCTTGTAGCGGGCCTGATACCTGGGCATGTTCAGACTGAGTATACAGGACGAAATGCTGTGTGCTGAAATCGTTCACTGGTATCAACTTGGTCCTTGTTTATACTTACCTGTTTTCCCTGTTTCTACAAAATGTCTCACTCTCTAAAACTTCTACAAAATGTCTCACTCTCTAAAACTTCAAGGTTACTTTTTTTTTTTTTTTAAACTGTTGCACAAAGAGTCTATTTTAATGTTACTTGGACTTTGCAGTTTGTCAAACCTGATGCATTGTTTGTCTTACCTTTTTAGTAGAAATTTTGTGAAGTAAAACTTATATATGTATGAACAAAATGTGAACTCTTGGTTGCACCTGAAAATCTAGCTTAGGGATAGAAATAAATAGAGTAAAAAAGGGTCTTAAACCTTTTTTTAAAACTGAAGTAGAATTGGGTTGAGGTTAATAACAGCATTTAATAAAAGATGAAGCATTCTACTGCCACAAAGATTTGCAGCCTTGGAAACCGTCTAGAGTCAGAACCTACTTGACAGTACTGAACAGCAACACACGTGCACATATTTGTAGAGACGCCTGCTGAGGAGTCTGACTGCCTGTATTTGCAGTGCAGTGTGGAAGAATGGGTGCTTTAAACCCTCACTTACTCCCTGCGTGCCTGAGTGTTTCAGCTCACTTTGCTGAGCTCCAATTTCATCATCTGGGAACCCGGGGGGGGGGGGGGGGGACCTTAATAGCAGTAACTACTTCAGAATTGTCTCGATGGAATGGGCTGATTGATGATGACACATATTCTAAGTGTTCAATAAATGTTATCTGATATTGTTGTGTTTGTTGTCATCATTACATTCCCACAAGTTAGGTCAGCACATGGGAGTATAACATAATGAATACTTAATGAGTTTATATATCAAAATCTATGTCTCCAAAGGAGTGTTTTCTCAGAGTGGTCCCTCTTGAAAAGCAAGTACTTATTTTGGTAATCCTGCTCATATAGAATGTTTTGAGATACCTCTGCTAGGACTGCCTTTGGGGCTATTTAGCTACATTTCTTGTTGGTAAATGTTCAGTCCCTTGAGTCAGTGTAAGAAGCCCTGGAGGCTTAGTGGGTTAAGGACTGGGCTGCTAACTGCAAGGTTGACCATCAAACCTACCAGGTGCTTTGAAGGAAAAAGACAAATGAGGCGATGTGCTCCTGTGAAGAGGAGCATTCTGGGACACCCCAGTGAGCACTCTGCTCTGTCCTACCTGGTCACTGTGAGTCGGCTCTATGGTCGTGGGTTTGGGGTTTGAGCCAATGTGGATTTTTTTTGAAAGAGCTGGAAGATATTTGGAAACAAGTCAAGTGTAAAATTGTTTTGCTTCAGAAACTTTACCTGTGATGTTTATTTACAAGTGTGGTTATCAAGCCAACCCAGTCAAGGTTTTAGTTTTAATGTGTAAGCTTTCTTGGATGTGTGACTTTTGGGTATCACTGGTTTATGTAAGGAGTCCTGGTGTGTCGCTGTAGGATAAGCATTGAACTGCTAACCACAAGGTTGGTGGTTCAAACTTACCAGCTGCTCCTTGGAATCCCTTTACAAGTCACTAGGAGTTGGAACTGACTTGACAGTATAAGGAACATTGTCGATACCCTAGAGACTACCTTTGTTCCTCTTCGCAACCGGTGGGTTGGTATAAACCCGCTACTAGGACCTTACCCTGATGGGTCTCTGGAGGGAGAACTGGGGCGGACCGCCTCTCCTGTATGAGGTCGCCAATAAGTTATGAGTGTTTACTGACGAATGCTGAAGAAATCCAAATCTGTACTCATTTTAACGAGAGTGAGGCTTTATTAATTGAGTTTGCAAAATCAGGTGGCAAACCCAGAAGACAGGATGGTCCAGTGCACTACGCGGCCATTTGATAAGTGTTTTTTATTTCCTAGCTCGAAAGTTCTTCCTCCAATTCCTCATTGAGTACTATGGGGTGAATCTTCCCAGACGTCGCCAATTCCCTTTTGATGGATGCGTCCCTATTTTAAAGTTTATACTTCTTGAACAGATTCTCCTTCCTCCTCCCCTAATTCACCCTGTTTATACCTACCCCCGGTGCGTGGGCTCCTGTTGCTATATCAGCCAACAGTCTGTGCCTATTCTGAAGGTGCCAACTTGAGATTTATTTCTCACAGCAGCACATAACAACAGTAAACGCCTATCTCCTTCCTGCTCCAAGCCGGGTTATTGTTTTCCTGATAGCCCCTATCCACCTTCCCTCCTTTCTAACGGAAACATCAGTTACACTGTGCGGTAGGGATTCACTTGGTGTGTGGTCATGATCTCTGTAGAAAGTGTGCTTATTTCCTGTGTTTGTATCCACTGCCCTTTTCCTGTTGATTTGTGTACCTTCTTAGTAACTAAGGTAAATTAGCCCTTTGTCTTGCAATTAGACTTTTCTCCCCCAATTTGACATTTGTGGAGACCTCTTTGTGAAATGATGCTTTTGCCTGTGTAATAATAATAGCCAGCAAGTTTGTGAGCACCAACTACTTGCCAAGTGCTGTTCTAAGCACTCAGCCTTTATTAACTCATTTATCCTCATTACAAGCCCATGGATTGGGTTAGAGATGAGGATGCTAAGAAACAGAGATCTTAAGTGACCTGTCCAAAGGACTGAGCTGGGCTTTGAACCCAGTTGGCCTATTTACATTTTCAGATGATCAAATTTGCCAGTATTTTCCTTTATGCTTTCTTCATCTTTATCTCCTTTTAACACAAAAAGCTCCCTCACTTGCAGATTTATTTTTCACACTAAACCAATTTGTTCTAACAGCTGATATATGACATGTATTGCCACTAACTCTGATTTAAAGTTACTTGACTGAGGACTAGTGTTCAGGACTGCTGTGTGAATATGTTAGAACACATGGCCTCCTGGGAAGTCAGCTGAGCTGCTCTAGGGTCATACGTAAATGAAATTTCCAGCCTTTCTGCAGACTTGTTTTTCCAGCTAAGCATATTGTCATGGAAAATCTGAAATTTGTCTTGAAATGTTTTCTATTCTGTAGAGAGTCAGCCCTTAGTTTCCAGGGTGGTTTAGGTATTCACTTTCATCCTCAAAACTATCTGGGTTATGAATAATCAAACATGGGTGCCTAATGTCACTTGTTAAGAGTGACAGCGTACACACTGTGTGGGAGGGAAGTAGCTCGAAGGCTAAAGAGTGAAGGCAGGCTGTTACTCTGGGAAGCAGAAAAGCTACATGTCAAACACGCAACTAAAAAAGGTTGGGTGCCAGCGAAAACCCCCTCCCCTTCTTATTCTTTCTTTTCTTTTTTGGTTTTGCAGTTGGTAGTCCAGTACAATAATTTAAAAAGTTGATGTATGGTTGCCAAAAAAGAAAGAACAATTTGACAAGCAGAAATTTGGACTTTTTGAATAATTACTCTATAACTTCCCTTTTTTCCCATAAACTTTTCTTTACAACACTTTGCTCTTTGTTTTAAACTCTTTTATTTTGTCTTACACTATTCATAAATTCTTACTCTTGTGTTCATCACTTTTGTTTTATTTTGTTTTTAGAGCACAGTTGCATGAATATTTTCTGCTTTAAACCCAAATTGGTGGTGTCAGAAATTCTAGTTTTTCTTCTTTATCTCATAATCTATCCTTAAACAGATGTCTAGGAATTAGATGAGTGGCAGCGTTTCAAAACAGTGATGTGTAAATGTTTATGTGTAGAAGTTTTTGAATTAAAAAAATTATTTTAAGGAGAATAATAAGCCTGTTTCCAACCATTTTTAGTCACGTAGAACTTGGGAAATGTTGCTTACATACCCCACTTTTGTGTCATAGAAGTCTTTGAGGAGTGTAAAGAGGAAGGATAGGGTGTGGTTGTCTTAAGTTTGTCCCCCAGAATTGTCTAATTTTGTTGCTGAAACCGATCTTAGTGGTAGCGGTGGTGGAAGAATTCCAAGACCACTTCTTGAAGCATAATCTTGATTAGTTTTTCCTATTAAAACTTGCTGACAGGAAAGAATTAGATATTCAGTCTTATTGAGGTAGAAATAACTGCCCAGAGGTTTAGTACCTTCTGCCTAGCAGATTTATATTTTATTAGGGGAAAAAATACACTTGTGCAGTAGGAATGAAATCTTTTTGTAGGTGGTTTAGCTCTGAAGTCCTGGTATGATGCTGTAGGATAAGCTCTGAACTGCAGGGTCAGCTGTTCAAACTCACCAGCCGCTCCTTGGGAACCCTATATAGGGTCGCTATGAGCAGGAACTGACTCAAAGGCACAACACCAACAACAAGCCCTAAAGTGAAGTTCAAGTCATGGCTTCCGGAAGCTCCACCATGATTCTCTGGACTGAATTTGAGACAGCTCTGTCCTTTTCCAAAACATTTCTCAGAGTAGGTGTTTTACTTCAGAATTTAACTCATTATTCTGTCTCCAAGGATGCAGGCTCTGTCTTCTGGTCTTGCCTTTAAGTGGGACACCAGCTCTCTGGGCCCTCTGAGTGTGACACAGATGACAGCAGACTGAGCTGTGTGTTTACCATTGATGCAATCAAGGGATGTTCAGGGAAGGACTCAAAGTCATTACTGTAGATAAAGCTCCGGTTGGTAAAATTGATGTCCTTTGTTTGTTGTTGTTAAGTGCTGTCGAGTCGGTTCCCACTCACAGCAACCCTGTGTAGGGTTCTTGAGGCTATAAATCTCTTAAGAGCAAAAGGCCTCTTTCTTTCTCTTGAGTAGCACTGGTAAATTCAAACCACTGACCTTGCATTTAACAGCTCGATTTGTAATCCACTATACTACCAGGTGCATTATTAGCCGTTTAATCCAGATTAATGCAAGATTAATTCCTCTCCCCCTTTTTGCTACATAACTTCTACTTTAAGTTGTGACAATTGCAATTTTTGTCAATTGTATATGGTATTAATGATATTGTTCGATGATTTCTGTATTTCACTGGCTCACCTTTCCTCAGATTGGGCGCAAATGTGGATCTCTTCTAATTGGTTGACCAGGTGCTATCTTCCAAGTTTCTTGGCATAGATGAGTGAGATCCTCCAATGCTGCATCAGTTTGTTAAAGATTTCAGTTTGTAGTCCAGCAATTCCGGGAGCCTTGTTTTTCACCTGTGCTTTCAATGCAGCTTAGACTTCCTCCCTTCAGTACCCCCAGTTTTTGATCATATCCTGCATCTTGGAATGGTTGAACATCTACCAACTCTTTTTTGATACAGTGACTCTGTATTCCTTCCACCTTCTTAGGTACTTCCTGTGTCGTTCATTAGTTTGCCTAGAGAATCTTCCAATATTGCAATACCAGGCTCGATTTTTTTCTTCCGTTTTTTCATCTGAGAAATGCTGAGTGTATTCCTCTCTTTTGGATTTCTAATTTCATGCCTTTGCACATTCATATTAATCCTTTGAAATTTTTTGGTTTAGCTATTTTACATCATCATTTCTTCCAGGCGCTTTAGCTTTTCTGTGTTCAAGAGCAAGTTTCAGAATCTCTTCTGTCATCTGTTTTGATCTCTTCTTGTCTTTTAAATGACCCGTTTCTTTCTTCATGGACGGTGTTCTTGGTGGCATCCCACAACTCTTCTGCTCTTTGGTCTTCAGTGTCTCATGCATCCGCTGCTGCTCCTCTGCCACTCCTCTGGTGTCACAGCTTTCTGTCCTTGGATCAAGGAGGTTCAGTGTGCAGGGATCTTAGGGTCCAAAGGAGGTGCTCTACTTCTGGCTCTTTTTTCTTGAAGGTAGTGAAAGATTCCCCTTCTGTTTCTGAGATGGCTCATTCTAAACCTAGGCTAGGGTTTCAAGCTTTTATAATTACAGTGAACTCTTTTAACCTCCACAGCTGCATCATGTCACCCTATCAGTATTTTCTCCCAACTCTTCTTACCCAAGACCCGGCAGAAATGTTTCGTGGGAGTCACAGACTATAGCTAGGGGTAGAAACATAAAGGTCATTTTGTAAGCCATCAATTTGGATTGTGATTATGGCGATAACTAAGAAACAAAGCCCTTTTGCTTTTTTTTTTAGAGCTTTATAAAATAGTTTGAAATTGGTACAGGGTTTAACTATACATGTAACTGTACATAAGTCAACCATAGCCTGGATTTAGTCTCAGGATCTGCATTGGAATCCCGACTCTGCCATTTTCAAACTGGTTAGTTAATGTTTCTCTCTGAAACTTCATTGTCTTTATAAGATGAGAGGAATAGCACATATGTTATTTTTACTACTTATGTTTTACTGTCCTGGTGTGATGCTGTAGGATAAGCACTGGACTGCTAGCCACAAGGTCAGTTCAAACCCACCAGCCTCTCCTTGAAAACCCTATACAGGGCGCTATGAGTCAGAACAGATTCCATAGTACTGAACAACAACAATCATGTTTTACTAGGATTAAGTCTGTCTGGCACATCCCAAGTTCTCTGTAGGTAGAGACTGTAGGAATAATTAAGAAGTTTGGATATCCCCAAAGAATAACTCAAGCAGTGGGTAACTTGGGAAGGTCCAGGCAGCAGCAGACAGACGACGAAGAAAGAAGTGAAATCCTTGGATGGGACCAGTGGATCACGTTGGTTACCCTTTGTGAGGGTGGTGGTAGAGTGGGAAGAATTAGAGCTTAGGAGTTAGGCAGACATCAGTTTAAATGACATTGTGGGGATTTGTGATGACTTTTATTTCATGTGTTGTCCAGTGGCTATTATTGTTGTTGGTTGGTTGGTTTTATGCCGTGGACTTGGTTCTGACTCATAGCAACCCTGTGTTGGGTTTCTGTAAATCTTTACGGAAGCAGAAAGCCTCATCTTTCTTCCATGGAGCTGCTGGTAGATCTGAACTTCTGACCTTGCAGTTAGCCGCTCAGCTCGTAGTTGCCATCAGGTTGTTTTTGGCTTATGGAAACCCTTCTGTGCAGCATAGAACTGCTATGTAGAGCTTTCAAGGCTGTGTGACATTTCAGAAACAAATTGTCAGCTCTGTCTTCTCAGGAGCCTTTGGGAGGGTTTGAACCAGTAACCTTTTTAACTAGCAGTCAAGCACTTAACCATTGTGCTATCCAGGTTCAATATTGTTGTGTTGTTAAGTCCTGTCAGTTCCTGCTCATAGCAACCTTGTACAGAGTTTCCAAGGAGCAGCTGGTGGGTTTGAACTGCTGACCTTGTAGTTCATAGTCCAGTGCTGATCCTACAGCCCCACACCTTACTAATATTAATACTTCAGAGCACCAAGTTGGGAATGTTTGTGTACCAAACACACAATTTTAATTGAGCACCCCATACTAAGTATTTAGGGATAATCAAAATGATATTTTTTGCTCTCAAGCAATATGTTTCTAGGTAACTTTGAAACTAGTAGGATCCACTTGGAATACAAGGACATGGGGATTTATAATAAAAAACAGATGTAAAAAGCCTGGCACTTTCCCTAAACAAATAAAATAGCATGTTGCTATTAAAACAAGGAAAAATTGAGAAAAGAGCGTAAAGCCAGAAACAGACAGGCTGTGTATGTACCTTTAAAACCCTTAAGTAAACCTGTGAACATATACTTTAGAGTTGTTCCTTCTCTTGAGGTCAGAGGGGATCATTACTGGTAGATAACCAGTTTGAGATTAGTCTGCAGATAGTGGGGTTTACTACAGATAGTGCTCCTCCAATCCAGTGGGATAACTTTCCAGTGAAAATACTTGTTTAAATGTCTGCAAACCTTTTACTTCAGTTATTTCTGGAATTCTCCTGTGGAAAACACCATATCCAAGTGACATTTTCTGGACGAGTCTCCTTTGAGAGCTAGTCTATTAGTAGATTCCTTTCTCTTCCGCCTCTTTAACATTATTTATAAAGAAATAAAATGTGTTCATTTCCACATTATCCATGCCTCACCCCTGTCCCTGAAGTGGCCTTTATTGTACTGAAAATTTTATTTAATAAAGACACAAGGAACCACATGATGGAGACTTTTGTAGACAATGTGCAGCCCATTGTTAAGAAAGGTGATTCTGTTTCTCATTGGGGCTGGGAAAGCCCTTTTATAGTATTCCTTTGATCGTAATTATGTGGCCCTGCCCGTTTCCCTTTTTGTGCTGGCTCTTTCTCAATAGAAACAATTTTAATATTTATTCACAACAATAACATTGTCCTGTGGCTGGAAAATTAATTTCTTTCTGTAATTCATGACTATATCTGTGATTTTCCCATTTCCTTCCGAGTGCATCTGTGTCTTTAATTGTCTGTTGCGTTAGTAGGCCGTATTTAAATGACAACAAAATGAATCTCTACGGATGACTTCATAATTTTACATAAACCATTCTTTTGACTTGTGTCTTTAACTTTTTGGATTGGAAATCACATGCATTTTTAATTGGCTATATGAAGGTCAATGAATTTTGGAGGAAAACACTAGTGACAAATATTTTTTATAAAGCCCAATTAAAAAGTTGTGTGTGGTTTAGCAGCCAATATTTTTGTGTAGTTGATCATTGTTGTTGTTAACTGTCGTCAACTCAGTTTTGACCCAAAGTGACCCTCATAAGGTTTATGAGGAGCAGCTGGTGAGCTTGAACTGTCGACCTTGCAGTTCAAACTGATTTTGCAGTACAGTGCATTAACCCACACCGCCACATCAGGACTCCATTGGTGGTGGTGGTGTGCTGTGGAGTTGGTTCCGACTCACAGAGACCCTGATTAGGGTTTCTGATCTTTATGGGAGCAGAAAGTCTCATCTTTCTCCCACAGAACTGCTAGCAGCTTGACTCGTAACCACTTCGCTACCAGAGTGCCTTTTTAGTTGAGAAAAATCCTAACAACTAGTGTACATAAAGCAATGTGTAGTTTTTCTTAGGGGTGGGAATGATTTGGAAGGATGATAGAGCATTAGGAGCATTTAGTGTACAGATGCACTGTTACTTTTTTCCTCATAAAGAAAATAAAGACACTTGAACAAGAAAATTACAAAGGAAATTGGGAAAAGACCCTTCCACACAATATGGGATTGGAATGTGGAACAGGATTAGTCATTCTTTCCACTGTGCCCTCTGACATTTGTTCTACTTTGCTGAAGGCATTAATTGTATGGTACTGTAATTCTTAGTTTACTGTCTTTCCATTAGACTAGAGTTGGCCCAGCCTGTGGTGGTTTGTGTCAGCCTAAACCAGCACCATGCTAATAGTAAGTTTTTGCATATATGATTCATATTTCTGGGATAGCAGTTTTAGAAGGCATATTTTAGTTCATTAAGTGTTTAAAAATAAAGGTAGATATTTTGAATTGTCAAAGTGGGGTTGGGAGGCATGTTTTTGTGCATTAAAAAAAAAAAAAACATAGACAATCTAATTGCCTGAAATATTACATTTTTTGAATATGCCATTCCAAAGAGCAGTTTGTTGTTGAGCTTACATAGGCAGCCCTTCACTGCTTTTCTTCTGTACCCGTATTTATGGGTGGGTATACAGTATAAAGGAGTACTGGTATGGTGCTGTGGGTTAATGCGCCAGACTGCAAAGCCACTTGAACTGCAAAGTCAGTGGTTCAAGCTCACCAGTCACTCCTCAGAAACCTATATAGGATTGCTATGGGTCGGAACTGACTCAACAGCACTCAATAACAACAACATACAGTATAAAATTGGAAGTTGTCAAAAATGAAATGGAACACATAAACATCGATATCTTAGACATTAGTGAGCCGAAATGGACTGATATTGGCCATTTTGAATTGGACAACCACATGGTTTACTGTGCCAGAAATGACAAATTGAAGAGGCTAAGATGGCCAAACTTCGTCTCTCATACTTCAGACATATTGTCAGGAGGGACCAGTCGTTGGAGAAGGATATCATGTTTGGTAAGGTGGAGGGTCAGAGAAAAAGAGGAAGACCCCCAACAAGATGAATTGGTCAAGCGGCAGCATTGATGGATTCAAGCGTGGCAACAGTAGTGAGGTTGGCCCAGGGTGGGGCAGTGTTTCATTCTGCTGTGCATAAGGTCGCTATGAGTCGGTACTGACTTAATGGCACCTAACAACAACAACAACAACAACATACAGTATACTAGCCACTCCTCAGAAACCCCCCTATACAGTGTCATTATAATTGGAACTGACCTGGAGCGTTAACAACAACAACAACACAGTCTACCTGGCCTTGTATTGTCTCAGGTGTTGAACATACTGTAGTGACTAAGACCTGTCCTCGCTCTTTACAGATGAAATTTATATCCTGTAATGATTAGAACAGATTCAAGTCTTCGAAGTTACACGGTAAACTTTTTAGCTGCTTCTGTTTTTCTTGAGGGCACAGTGACATACAGAAAAGTCATAACAGAAAAGTTTGTGAGTCATTGACTTGACCATTTGTGATAAGATCACTTTGCTATAAACAAAATTCCCAAAGTAGTTTTTTGAATAGGCTATGTTTTAACCCAGGTTTAGATTTACAGAAAAGTTGTGCAGACAGCACAGAGTTCCCATATATTTCCCTTCATGCCCAGGCACATATTTTGTCCCATAGGAACATTTTGCATTCCTGTGCTATCTTTGTTATAATTGATGAACCAATATTGATAGATTATTATTAGTGAAAGTTCCTAGTTTACATTGTAGTCCTGGTGTGATGTTGTAGGGGAAGCACTGGACTGCTCACCACAAGGTTGGTGGTTCAAATCCACCAGCTGCTCCTGAGAAACCCCATGCAGGGTAGCTATGAGTCAGAACTGACTAGATGTCACTTAACAACAACATAGTTTCATTAGGGTTCACTGTGTTACATAGTTTTATGAGTTTTGACAAATGTACAGTGTTATGTATTCACCATTGTAGTATCATGCCTTATGCTCCACTTATTTATTCTTCTTCCTCCCCGAGGCAAGCGCTGATCTTTTTGCTGCCTTTATAGTTTTGCCTTTTCACATCTGAGTTTTTTCACACTGGCTTCTTTTACTTGGCAGTCTGCATTTTAAGGTTTCTCCTGTTGATTTGTGACTTGGTAGCTCATTTCTTTTTATCTCTAAGACTCCACTGTATGGATATACCACAGTTTGTTATCTAGTCACTATTGAAAAACATCTTGGTTGTTAACAGTGAAGTTTCTATAAACACTTAAGTGTAGGTTTTGTATGTACATAAGTTTCAGCTCACTTGGGTTATTACCTCAGAGAATAATAACTGGATCCTATGGCATCTATATGTTTAGCTTTGTATGAAATTGCTAAACTCTCTTCCAACATGGCTGTACCATTTTGTATTCCTCTCAACAGTGGATGAGAGTTCCTGTTTCTCCACTTCCTTATCAGCATTTAGTGTTTTATATTTTAGTCGTTCTAATTGGTATATAAGGAGCTCTGGTAGCGTAGTGGTTATGAATTTGGCTGCGAACTTCAAGGTGAGCAGTTCTATAACTACCTGCTGTTCCGTAGGAGAAAGATGAGGCTTTCTACTCCTCTAAAGATTTACAGCCTTGGAAACCATGTACAGGGTCGCTGTGAGTTGGAACCGACTCCACGGCACATAACAACAATTGGTATATTATTGTTGTGTTGTTAGGTGTAGGTTCTGACCCTGTGCACAACAGATTGAAACACTGCCCCCTCCTATACCACTCTCACCATCGTTGTTATACTTGAGCCCATTTCTGATGCCACATGGCCAGTCCATCTCATTGGAGGCCTTCCTCTTTTTAGCTGACCCTCCAGTATTTGTTGTTGTTGTTTTTTAACTTTTAAAAACAATTGCTGGGTTAAGATGATATCTTATTTGTCTTATTTGATTTGAATTTCTCTGATGGCTAATGACCTTGGGCATTTCTTCATAAGTTTGTTGGCCACTTGAATGTCTTCTTTAGTAAAGTGTCTGTTTCATATCTTCTATCCATTTTTTAAATTGGATTATTTGTCTTCTTGTTGAGGTGTTGAAATGTTCTGTAAATTTTAGAGAGTAGTCCCTTGTCTGATATATCATTGCCAAAATTTTTCTCTCTTTTTCATATTTTACTCTTTTGATGGAATATTTTGATGCACAAAAGTGTCTAAATTTTAGAAGATCCCAGTCATCTATTTTGTCTTCTGCTGTTTTGTTTGTCAATTATTTTTGATAGTGTATATATCAAAGCACCTAAGTCTGCCCCTATTTTTTCATTGATAATCTTTATAGTTCTAGGTTTCACATTTAGGTCTTGAATCCATGTTGAGTTCATTTTTTGTATATAGTGTGAGATCCATATCTTCTTTCATTCTTCTTCAAATGCTGTAATTTTACCAGCACCATTTATTGAAGAGGGAGCCCTGGTAGCATAGTGGTTACGAGTCTGGCTGCCAGCCTGAAGGTCAGCAGTTCGAAACTACCAGAAGTTCCGCTGGAGAAAGATGAGGCGTTCTGCTTCCGTAAAGATTTACAGCCTCGAAAACCCTGTGCAGAGTGACTATGAGTCAGAACCGACTCCACGGTGCTTAACAACAATAATTTATTGAAGAGGCTGTCTTTTCTGCATTTAATGTATTTTGGGGCTTTGTCAAAGATCTACTGAGCATGTTGTTGTTGTTGTTGTCAGGTGCTATCGAGTCGGAACCGACTCATAGTGACCCCATGCACAGCAGAACGAAACAATGTCCGATCCTGGGCCAACCTCACTACCGCTGCCACACTTGAGTCCATCAATGATGCTACCTGGCCAATCCATCTTGTTAGGGGTCTTCTTCTTTTTCTCTGACCCTCCACCTTACCCAGCATGACATCCTTCTCCAGCGACTGTTTCCTCTGGACAGTATGTCCAAAGTATGAGAGACGAAGCCCAGCCATCCTGGCATCCAAGGAGCACTCTGGCTGCACTTCTTCCAAAACTGATCTATTGGTTCTTTTGGCAGTCCATGGCACTTTCAGTATTCTCCTCCAACACCACAACTCAGAGGCATCATCTGCATATCGCAGGTTGTTAATGAGTCTTCCTCCAATCCTGACGCCACGTTTTTCTTCATAGAACCCAGCTTCTCGTATTATTTGCTCAGCATACAGGTTGAATAAGTATGGTGAAAGAATACAACCCTGTCTCACGTCCCTGTCTGAATCTTACTTGAACTTCTATAGTTGTCTTTTATTATTGTTCAACCTTTACATGCAAATGAAGCAATTAACAAGTGCTTGGGTCACCTTAGTGTTCAAACTGACATCTTTGCCCTTTAATACTTTAAAGAGGTCTTCTGCATTAGATTTGCCCAGTGCAATATATCATTTGATTTCTTGACTGCTGCTTCCATGAACATAGATTGTGGATTCAAGCAAAATGAAGTCTTTGACAACTTGAGTATTTTCTCCATTTATCTTGATGTTATTTATTAGAGAATTTTTGTTTTCTTTAATTTGAGGTGTGATCCATACTAAATGTTGTAGTCTATAAGCTTCATTAGTAAGTGTTTCAAGTTCTCTTCACTTTCAGCAAGCAACGTTGTATCATATGCATATTGCAGGTTGTTAATGAGTCCTCCTCCAATCCTGTTACCATATTCTTCTTCATATAACCCAGCTTCTCAGATATTTGCTCAGCATACAAATTGAATAACTATGGTGAAAGGCTACAACCCTGGTGCACATCTTCCCTGATTTTAATCCAGTCTGTATCCCCTTGTTCTGTTTAAACAACTAACTGCCTTTTGGTCTATGAACAGGTTCCTCATGAGTACAGTTAAGTGTTTTGGAATTCCAAGTCATCACAATGTTATCCACAGTTTCTTATGATCTACAGTCAAAGGCGTTTGCATAGTCAATAAAACATAAGTAGACATGTTTCTGGTATTCTTTGCTTTCAGCTAAGCTCTCTCTGACAACAGCCATAATATCCCTTGTTAAAACTCCTCCTCTGAATGTAGCTAGAATTTTTGGCAGCTCCCTGTTAATATATTGCAGCAACAACTTTTTAAATTACCTTCAGCAAAATTAATCGATATGTGATGTTAATGATACTTTTTGATGATTATCACAATCCATTGGGCCACCTTTCTTTGGAATGGGCACAAATACGGATCTCTTCCAATTGGTTGGCCAGGTAGTGTCTTCCAAATTTCTTGGCTTTGTCGGGTGAGTGCCTATAGTGCTACATCAGTATGTTAAAACATGTCAATTTATATTTTTTTCAATTCCTTTGTTGTTGTTGTTAAGTGCTGTTGAGTCAGTTCTGGCTCATAGTGGACCCTATAGAGGGTTTCTGAGGAATGGCTGGTGAACTTGAACCATAGACCTTACAATTCAAACCAACTTTGCAGTCCAGTGCTTATCAATTACAGCACCATACAAGGATTCAGTTTTGCCCATAGAATCCATCAATACTGCAAGTCGAAGTTTGAATTTTTTCTTCAGTTCTTTCATCTTGAGAAATGCTGAGCATGTTCGTCTCTTTTAGTTTTCTAACTCTAGGCCTTTGCACATTTCATTAGAATACTTGAATAGCTACCCTTTAAAATTGCCTGTTCATTTGTTTCACTTACTCATTTCTTCCAGTTGTCTTAGTCTGTGCCCTCAAGAGCAAGTTTCAGAGGCTCTTCTTATATCCATTTGGTCTTTTCTTTCTTTCCTGCCTTTTTATTGAGCTTTTGCTTCTGTACTGAGTGCTAATAATTCATGCTTATTGATAACCGTCATGATGTATCCTTCTTAATTTTTAGACCTATAGTGTCTGCTTTTTTGTGTTTTCCCTTAAGAATTCAGACTGAGTCTTTAAAGCAAAGCAACAAAATAATTATTTTTACAATCTATTTATTTGCTTTTATTTATTTGGCATATTTAGTGCCAGGTATAGTAACTACGCTCTTTATATTCATTATCTCACTTAGTCCTTATAATGAGGACATTAAGCACAAATAAAGGTTAAGTAATGTGTTCAAGGCCACAGAACCAGTCGTGAGAACTTGCAAATAAAACCCAGGCACTTCTGACTTCTAAGTCTCCAGTATCCTTTTGGTATGTATTAAACAACTTGAGAAGATGGCCCTTCACAGTGGCTGATACAAGTGCTTTGGAGGTAATTTCCTATCTGGGTTGGTACTTTGTGTTAACAGTACATCACTGTGTAGGACTCGGGCTCTATTATGTTTAAAGAAAGCACACTTCACCCACGAGCACTAAATTTTATCTTGTATTTCTGCTGGGAACCTTATCATAATCTTTGTTCTAGCTCTCAGTGGACAGGTCTAGAGTGCGTTGGTGTGTCAAGTGGTTGAGAGCTTCAAGACTTTGAAACTGGCATCCTCGGGTTGCATCCTAGCTCAGACAATTACTACTTGTTGTAACCTAGAGCAAGTTACTTATTCTCTGTGTCTGCTGCTTCTCTGTGATTTGGGAATAGTAAACAGTACTCACATTAAAGGGATGTTGTGAGGGTTCAAAGGTTTATCAATGTGTATGTACACTTGAGAAGTATAAAGGGGCTTCAAGAAATTTCTGGGAAAATGGAATTAAAAGATAATGGAATTTTTCCATAAACTTTTTGAAGCCCCTCATATACACACACATATACACTCTCTGCTTAGAAAAATTCCCTGGCACATGGTCAGTATTCTGCAAGTGTTTGCAGTTAACGATGATGATGATCTTCCTGGAGCATAGGTATGTTGTCGTTGTTGTTAGTGGCTGTGGAGTAGGCTTTCACTCAGGGTCCCCTTATGTGGTACAGTGTAACGTTGCCTGGCCGTGGTGCCATCTCCATGATGCTTGAATCTCCTGTTGTGAATATTGCATCAGTCCATCTTATTGAGGGTTTTCCTCATTTTTGCTGACCTCACCTTTACTAAACATGATGGTCCTTTCTAGTGATGGGTCCTTCCTCATGTTGTAAGCAGGTCAAAGTCTTGAAATCCTTTCTTCTCAAGGAACATTTTAGTTGTGTTTCTTCTAAGACTGCTGTTTTTTGTTTGTATGTATCTGTGTGGTAGATGGTACATTCAGTATTCTTCTCCAATACCTCAACTTGAATACATCAATTTTTTCTTTTCTTTTTTTTTTTTTTTATTGTTCAGCATTTGCATGCATATGAAATTATTGAAAGTTTATATGCCTTGGGTCAGGTACACTTTAGTCACTAAATGGCATCTTTGCTTTATAGAAATTTAAATTTTTTTTCCTCTTCATCATTTGGTTAGTACAATATGATAATGGATTTCTTGATTGATGTGCTACATAGGAGAGAGATGAGACTGTCTGCTTCCATAAAGATTTGCAGTCTCAGAAATCCTATAGAGTAGTTCTACTCTGTTTAGGGTCACTCTGAAAATTAGAATTGATTTGCTGCCGGTGTATTGGCTTCCATGAACATTGATTGTTAAGCTAAGTAGAATGAAATCATTGACAAATTCAATGTTTGTCTCCATTTATCATGTTATTGATCAACCCAGTTGTGAGGATTTTTGTTTTCTTCATATCCAGGAGTAATTCATATAAAATGTTGTAGTCTTTGACCTTCATCAGTAAGTTCTTCAAGTTGTCTTCATTTTTGGCAAGCACGGTTGTTTCATTTGCATATAACAGGTTGCTAATGTATTTCTCTAATTCTCATGCTGCATTATTTTTCACACAGTCCAGCTTTTCAGGTTATTTATTTAGCATACAAATTGAATAAATAAAATGAACGGATACAACCCTGCCTGACACTTTTTCCAGTTTTAAACCATTCAATATACCCTTGTTCTGTTCAAACAACTAACTCGTAATCCATGTTCAAGTCTTCATGAGCGCCATGAGGGATTCTGGGATTCCTGTTCTTCTTCATAACTGTATAAGGAGACCTGATGGTGCAGTGTATTAAGTAAGCATTGGGCTGCTAACTAAAAGTTTGACAGCTTGAACTCACTAGTAGCTTTGTGGGAGAAAGATGAGGCACTCTGCTTTCATAAAGTTTTGCAACCTTAGAAATTCCATGGAGTAGTTCTCCTCTGTCCTATAGGATGCTATGAGTCAGAATTGATTTATTGGCAGTGGGTTCACAATGTTATAATTTGTATACTCTTTGCCATCAGATGCCTTCATATATCCAATAAGGCACATATAAACATCTTTCTGGTATTGTCTCTTTCTGTCAAGATCCATCTGACATCAGCAGCAATTTCTGTCATTCGAAAATCTCGTCTGAATCTGGTTTGAATGTCTGGAAGTTCCTGTCAGTGTATGGCTACAGTTGTTTGAATTATTTTCAGCTACATTTTGTTAACATGTGACACTAATGATACTGTTAGCAATTTTCCACGTTCTGTTTCATCACCTTTCTTTGGAATGGGCACAAAGATGAATCCTTTATAGTCGGACAGGTAGTTGTCTTACATATTTCTTGACAGAGATCAGCAAACACTTAACAGAATCTGATGCATTTGTTGAAGCTTCTCAACTGGCAATCCATCAATTTCCATAGTATTGTTTTTCACTATTGCCTTTTAATGCACGTTTAGTGTATGTTGGTAGGTTTTTTGCTGGTGAGCACAGGTGTTGTGAATGTGGACCAACTAAAAAGAAAGGTTGGAATGGCTATCATACAAAATGTGTCAGAGAAAAAAGGGAGAATGAGGTGTTTCCTAAAAGGGTAAATGGTTACAAGGCTGCCACTCATGCTGCAGCTGCTGCGTGCCTGCAAGTGGCTTCCAACTCAAAACGATGCTGCTTAGGGCTTTGGAGGTTGTAAATCTTTGTCGTTGTTGTTTAGTGCTGTCGAGTCTGTTCTGACCCATAGCGACCCTCTGTAAAGTTTCCAAGGAGCAGCTGGTGAGATTAAACCACCAACCTTGCAGTTCAAACTGACTTTGCAGCGCATTAAGCCTCAGCACCGCTCCATGACTCCACTCAATAGGATAGCCAGAGACAATGCAAGAAAATAAATCCAAAGGAGTACTGAGAAACACACAATGAAGCCTTTAGAGGAGCAAAAAGCCCCATCATTTTGCCGTGGAGTGGCTGGTGAATTAGAATTGCTGACTTTGTGGGTTATCAGCCCAATGTGTAATCCACTGTGCTTTGCTATCAAGGGTCCTTCCTTCACTCACGGTAGCCATAAAATGTTGAGAAATGAAACAGGGATGCAGGCAAGAAGCTGACCATGGAGGCCTTGTTTCATCAGCCCCAAGGACCGCAACTATGTCCCTTAGTAGTGGAAGCCACAGAGAATTGCATTAAATTTGGATGCTGGGCTCTGCCTTGTGGAAAATGAATTTCACAGGGTCCACACAGCAACACAAAGGGAGTAAAGCCCGTGGGACCTTCATTTGCTTATGGGGCACAACTCAAAATGAAAAGAAACAGCTGTAAATATCCATAAATAATTGGAACATGGAATATACAAAGTATGAATCTAGGAAAATTGGAAATTGTAAAAAATGAAATGGAACACATAAACGTTGATATCTTAGGCATTAGTGAGCTGAAATGGACCTGTATTGGCCATTTTGAGGAGATTATTGAATGCCATGGGCTGCCAAAAGAACCAACAGATCTATGTTGGAAGAAGTGCAGCCACAGTGCTTCTTGGAGGCCAGGATGGCCAACTTCATCTCTCATACTTTGGACATATTGTCAGGAGGGACCAGTCACTGGAGAAGGATATCATGTTTGGTAAGGTGGAAGGTCAGAGAAGAAGAGGAAGACCACCAGTGAGATGGATTGGCAAAGTTGGCAGCATTTGTGGACTCAAGCGTGGCAACAATTGTGAGGTTGGGCCAGAATCAGGCAGTGTTTCGTTCTGTTGTGCATAGGGTCGCTATGAGTAGGTAACGACTCGATGCCACCTAACAGCAACATAGAGAAGACTGTAGCAAGAGACCATAAAAGGAATTGGGGAGGGGGGGAGGGGAGTGCCTGGACCATGAGGAAGGTGAATGGACAAGCATCAGAAACTTGCTCTTAGGATTTAAGTTAACTTCTAGGGAAGCTGAAGCAAAACTGAAGAAAAGCACAACTTGCCACGCATGGATTCCTTTTGAATTATATGGGCTACCGTATAATTTGGATTTCTAATATGAAGAAAATCTGCTCAAGAAGTAGTAAGAGATTGCTTCATGCTTCTGTCTGGCACATTGTTTGGAAGGCTTCATGATGTTGTGCAGTGAAAGACTTAGTCTCCATTTTCTGGTGATTGCAAAATCCTGGTTTTTCACAGTATGTAATAAAAACACCATTCTTGTTTGCTTCTTCCTGCCTCCCCTTTTTTAAAAAAAATACCTTAATACCTGAGACTGGAAGTTTTCTTTGACTATTTTTCTGATTATTTTCTTATCAGTGATTACTTATAAAACCAAAAATGTTTTATATGAAAAACTAGTCTTCTCCCCACTCTGAAATAAATGTACATAAACAAGAAAAATAAAGAATGACAACTGACTTTCATTTCTTTGGATTGTTGTTGTCAAGTGCCTTCGAGTGGGTTCTCACTCATAGCGTCCATATATAGGGTTTCTGAGGAGCAGCTGTTGAGTTTGAACTACAGTGTTTTGTTATGTCTTTTGGAGGAAGAGTTGTGGAAATAGATGCAAATGTATGTCCAGGTGATAGCCAGCTGGTGATCCGAAGTAGATATCTGCATTCTGGAAGAAATAGAGACATTTCCCTGTCATTTTGTTTGAAATTGCCTGACTGCTAAAGAATATTTATTTGTCACAGTGCTGTAGTAAAAGTAAATGCACATATTTTGGGGAAACACAATGCTACAAAGAGAGTTTCTTTGAAATGTTTACATAAAGAGTATTTATCATTTGTTAGAAATGTTTGATTCTGAACCCTTCCTAATAGAGCAGCCCAGTGTTCCTCAAGCATCACTTAATGTCGGAGGCATAGAGGGCAAAAAGAATTATTTGGTGCTAGAAAACTGGAAAACAGATGAGACAGATTTTTTTCAGGCATTGACAGCAAACATCCAAGACTGTGATCCTTGAGAGACAAGAATCACTTGAAGTCAGTCCACATTTGTCTTGGTTTCCTGCTGGTAACGCTTGCCCTGCTGTAGTATAGGGAGGCGGAACCCTACCAGAGCATGATGTCTCACAAAGTTGAATAAGCAGTGATGGGAAGTCAGGTTGCAGTTTGCTTCACAAGTACTGAAGAGAATGGAGCTATGCAGAAGGAACCCCGAAGCTAGGACGTTCATATGAAGGGTGAGACGTAGCAGGAAGCAGATGCTACCAGAGTAAAGGAGGTTAAAGAGGCTTGGCATCGGTACAATTCCTGATCTTAGACTGGCATTTTATAAAGGGTAGTATTGATCAAATGAATATAACAGTATGTGTGTGTGTATCTATCTATATATGCATTAGTGTTATTTATACTGAAGTTGATAACTGCATTATGGTTACATGAGAGAAGACAGGTAATCCCTGATTTATAACAAGGTTCTGTTTTGACAATTCTGCTATAAATCAGTTTTGATGTCATTTAAATACAGGCAGTCCCCAGGTTATGAACAAGATCCATTCCTAACTGTGTCTGTAAAATCTGTACATTAGTCAGACCAGGTACATACATCTTTCATGCTTAGCTTGTTCTAGTGCAGGGATGGGGAACCTTTTTCCTACCAACATTTGTAACATCATTTGCAGACTATACAATATTATCAACTTAAAAATTAGCCTGCTATATTGGGTCAAACATTAAATGAACTGACCCCTAATGTGATGGCTGGAACTGTGGTTGCCCTGGAAGTTCCAGATCAAATCATTTCTTGGGCCTTATGTGTGCCATGGGCCTCACTCAATGAGTGACATCGATGTAATGAAGAATTTGATGTGAGTAGGAGTTGCTTTAGTTATTTTAAAATGAGAGCAAATTTGCATAAACCTTAGAGGAGTTTTGGAAGGCCTGATGTGGCGCTGTGAGTTAATGCACTGGACTGCAAAGTTGTTTGAACTTCAAGGTCAGAGATTCAAGCTCACCAGCTACTGCTTGGAAACCTTATAGAGAGTCGCTAAGGGTTGGAACTGACTTGACAGCACTTAACAACAAAAGAGGACTTTTGAGGCAAATGAGTGTTACCCTGCTCAAAGATGATGCCAAACACACTGCTTTGATTATATATGGTGTTCTATCATCCTGCCAGTAATTATCTCATGCACCAGGCTCCTGAAAGGGTATACTAAGCCTCTTCCAAGTTTCCCATTCTAGGGCTTTGTGGTTTGTAGCATAAGCACTGGACCACAAGGTCGATTTGAACTGCAAGGTGACGGTTCAAACCCACCAACTGTTCCTGTGAAACCCTATACAGGGTTGCTGTAGGTTGGAACCAACTTGATGGCACTTAACAACAACAACAGTTACTGTGATGAATCACTAAAATGGCAAAAATTCAGGTCTGTTCCTGCTTCATAAGCCATGACAAAGTTGGTTTGAGTTAGAAGTCTTACAAGTAAAAGTTGTTCTTAAGTGGGGTGTTCCTAAACTGGGCGCTGCCTGTAACCTGCTTTTTTGTTGTTTCATTATTATTGTGTTTTACTGTCAGTATCTTTATCAATCAGATCTTTGAACATCTGCCAGTGAACATGTGAGAATGATAACGTCAGATTATGTGTTGCAACATTGCATGCAATTCATATTGCTAACAATTAGATGTAGTATAAAAAACAAAACAAGCGTGGTCTGTCATAATTCGAAATGTCAGAATACCTGTATTCCTATTCTTAGGAAATAAACTCTGAAGTATTTAGGGGCAAATGGTCATTATGTATGTAACTTATCTCCACTTGTCTAAGAAAAAAAATGTGTGTTTGTGTGTGTGTACAGAGATAGAGAAGGCAAATGATTTGGCAAATGGGGTACAGGGTTAATGATAGGTGAATATAAAGAGTACATGGGTGCTCTTTATACTAATAATATTAATATTCTACACCATTTTTGTAAATTTTAAATGAAAATAAAATTATCAAATTTTAATGAAATGAAGATGTTTAAAAACAGAATTCTGTAATATAAATGACTTAAAGAGAAAAAGTATGAGTGAAAGATACAAGCATTTCTCAGCTGACTGTATACCTTTTGGATTGACTGAGATAAATGTTTAATCCTACAGTAGTGTTTCAGTCACTTTGGAGCAAACCCTTTTCTAGTATCTATTTGCTGAGAAAGTAAATCTAATGCAAGAAGAAATCATAATATTGCTTTTCTAGTTGACACCATGGTGTCATTTGGTGAGAGCTGGGGTCTAATTCCTACTTTAACATTTGCTGGCTGAATGATCATGGGAAAATTCTCTTTAACTTTTGGGGATTTCAGCTGCCACATTTAAAAGTAATATTTGCTTCTTTTCAAGATCTAAGATTCAAATAAGAAAATGCATCTTTTTAAATGATAATGATTTCTTCAACTACAAACATTAAATTACTGCTAATAGTTTTAGTTAAAGACGAAAAATGGCTTATACTGAAGTAGACAGTTGATTGAATGGTATCCCATTTTCCTTTTAAATGTCAATTAAAGGACTGATTCTAGAAGAAAGTTTCTTTCCCCAGTGGACTCCTGGTTTCTTCTGGTTGCCTCCTTTCTCATGTCTTAACCTTATTATTCCAGGCAAAACTTCAGTGACAGAAGGCATTGATGATTTCCTGGATATCAAGAACAGTGCAGTTGCAGCACAGGGTGTGTGTATAAAGATAGCATGTAAGTAAGCATCAGTATGATAAGTTTATATTTCAAATGCAGTATCTGAAACATTTGGTTTGTTTCATAGTGTAGGGGGATTTAAAAACAATTTTATTGTTATTATTAAGTGCTGTCAAGTTGGTTCTGACTCAAAGTGGCCCTGTGTACAACAGAACAAAACACTGCCATCCTCACATGGTCTTCTGCTGTCCTCACAGTCTTGCCATGTTTAAGCTCATTGTTGCAGCTACTTTGTGAATCCATCTCATTGAGAGTCTTCTTCTTTTTTGAGGTTCCCATACTTTACCAAAGGCGCTCTGGTAACATAGTGGTTATGAGTTGGGCTGCCAGCCTCAAGGTCAGCAGTTTGAAACTACCAGTGGTTCCGCGGGAGATAGATAAGGCATTCTGCTCCCGTAAGGATTTACAGCCTCGGAAAACCTGTTCAGGGTCACTATGATTCAGAACCAATTCCATGGTACTTACCAACAACATACTTGACCAAGCGTGATGTCATTCTCCAGGGATTTGTCTCTCCTGATAATATGACCAGAGTATGTGAGGCTTGCTTTTAAGTTCTTACTCACTTGTGAGAAGTGTTCTGGTGGTACTTATTCCAAGACAGTTCATTCTTCTGGCAATCCATGATATTATTCAATATTCATCACCATCACCATAATTCAAACGTATCCGTTCTTCTTAAGTCTTCCTTATTCATTGTCCAACTTTCTTAAGCTTATGAGGTGATGGAAAATACCATGGCTTGGGTCAGATGTACCTCATTCCTCAAAGTGACATCTTTGTTGTTTAACACTTTAAAGAAGTCTTTTGCCATAGATTTGTCCAATGCAATATGTGATTTGATTTCTTGGCTGTGCTTCCATGGACATTGATTGTGGAATGAAATCCAAGACAGCTTCAGTCTTTTCTGCATTTATCATGATGATGTTGCCCATTGGTCTAGTCGTGAGGCTTTTTGTTTTCTTTTTTGTTGTTATAATCCATACTGAAGGCTGTACCCTTTGATCTTCATCATTAAGTGCTTCAAGTCCTCTTCACCATCAGAAAGCAAGGTGTGTCATCTTCATATCACAGGTTGTTAATGAGCCTTCCTCCAATCCTGATGCTATATTCTTCTTCATAAAGTCCAACTTCTCAGATTAATTACTCAGCATATAGGTAGAATAGGTATGATGAAAAGATACAGCCCTGACTTATACCTTTCTTTTTTTTAAACTTCACAGTATCCCCTTGTTTTGTTTCAATGACTGCATCTTGGTCTATGTACAGCTTCTACATAAGCACATTGCAGTGTTCCAGAGTTCCCATTCTTCTCAGTGTTATCTGTGGTTCGTTATGATCCAGACAGTCAAATGTCTGTATTGTCAATAAAACAAAGATGATATTGCCCAGAATCAAATTGTAGTATAGCAGGAAAAGCAAATATCCTATTGCCCGTAAGTCAGTTCTGAATCCTAACAGCTCTACAAATATCTAATCCACCATATTTCGGAATCAGAAATGCTCAAGTGATTTTTTATGCTTAGTTTTTTGTATCTGCCTGATCTCAATCTCCTTAGCCCCGTCATGCTTTAAATGGTAATTCACTTTTTAAAATTTTACCTACCTACCTGAACCTACTGCCATGAGTCGACTCAGACTCAAAGAAACCCTTTTTGGACAGATTAAAACTGCTATGTGGGATTTCTGAGACTGTAAATATTTACAGGTGCAGACAGTCTCATCTTTCTCCTGGGGAGCTGCTGGTGGGTTTGAACTGCCGACCTTGTGGTTAACGGACCAACGCCTAACCCATTATGCCACCAAGGCTCTTTTTATTTCACTTTGGATCAGGAGAATCTTATTGAAATAGTGACCGCTTTGGAAACAAACCAAACGACATCTGTACTCATACAGTACACTGTAGCTTTACCTTTTGCCTGGATTTTCATTCAAATTCATGTAGTGAGTGTTTCCTTCCTTGGAAATTAGAATAATTACTCTCACTATAACTCATTAGAACAGAATGCTTATTCAGCACCCTTCATGTTTTGCCTCTCAATCAATTTTCTGTCAAAATATCACTGTTTTCCTTACCCAGAATCTTAGTTAACAAAGATTTCAGTTGAGTTTGTCTGCCTGGGGATCTGTTCTTCACATGGAATGAAAAAAAGAAAGCAGATGCTTATATTATGAACTAGAGGCATCATCTCTGTAATTGCCTTGTGTCCTTACATTTTACATCCTCTTAATAGACAGAGAAAACAACATGAAATTTTGAGTCTATAAGATGTTAAGTTGTCTTGGGCTTTACTATATGGAAAAAAATATCAGGTTGCTGGCTTAATAGTTGATTTTCTTTGTTTTGTTTCTCTTTTTTTTAATGTTAAGTATTCATTTCTGGATTATTTTATTTTTGCTTTCTTTATTTTTTCATGTTTCCCAAGTTACTTTAAAAAAACAATAACAAAACTTTGACTGTGAATTGAGTGAACATTTACAGAGCAGATCATCAGTTTTACATACAACATATATGTAAAACTGATCACAGTGACTGAGTCCCTGCAATGTAACATCACTTATCCTACCTCTTCCCTCGGTTTCTTTTTTCCAGTCCTCCTTTCGTTCAAACCCCTCTGAGTTTTGTCCTTGGATCGTGAATGGTTGACCACTGTGTGGTGTGTGTACCACTAGTGTTATTGTCCTTCCCTCTTTTGTTTGGCTGAAAATGGAGCCATGGTAGTGAGTTCACTTTTAGACCTAAAGGGTGACTCAGGTCTATAGTCTCTATGTGACCAATAAGCCTGGTCTTTTAAATTTATTCTGTAATAGAATAATCATCTGCTGGTAACCATACCTTTTCAGAGGCTATACAGATCTCTTGACAGGTATGTGTTGATCTCACATAGAGATATGTGTGAAAGTGTTATGTTAGTTAGGCATGTCTCTAGTATGAAAGTCTTTATAATCTGTAGGTTACAGGTCAGGGTTTTATAATGCTAATATAACCATAGAAGAGGCAAACACCGAGAGCATTTCTAGGAAATGATGAGATCTATGGCCAGAAATTCTCTGAGGAGTGTTCTGGGGTTGACAGCATACTCACTTGGAATCTATAGACGTCAGAAAATTCTATGCTTTCCCCCCTCTTAAATAGCAAATTCTAATGAGTAGTTACTTCTCTCCAATGCTATCGTTGGCTGTCAATTCAGGCATGACCATTGGTGTTTGCTTTCTAATTGGTTTAGTTAGCTGTACACTCTAGAAGATTTACCTGGGAGCTGGGAAAGACATGAGGTAGCACTGGAGAAGCTAACCAGGAATGGCGAGTGCCCTTGGTGGTGGGGTGGAATGGGGGGAGCCATCACACCATCACACTCAGCTGCACACTGGTTGAGACTGGTTGAGGGTGGTACAAGGAATCTCATGTTACTAGTGTAAGTTCTTTCGGCCTGACCTGGACAGTTCATTTGGCAGAGACCTTTGACCTCCGAATCCTCTTATTTTAAATATATATATATATACCCCTGTAGTTTCTTTCTTGCTGTAGACTTGTAACTCTGGTTATATCAAGCCAACTCAAGATGTTGTCTGTCAGATGTCCATTTCAGATTATTAAGAATGGAGGCTTGACATTGTTGCCAGTACTGGTGACCATAAATCTGACTAAGGTCAGCAGGCCGGGTCATGGAACCCAGAGCCCTGTGCTTTTCTGCGTTCTTCCTGTGCTTTTGTTGTAATCAGACTTTCTAGATCAAAAACACTTACTCATCTCTCTGTGACTTGGCACTAGAACACTTGGCTGTTCATAACATTTTCTTCCTTTCTCACACCAGGTAATGAATTTGTATATTTCTAAATAAGGGTTTGAAAAGTTAGAATTAATTTAAACAACATGCCTTCGGTCTTGTTTGCCAAATTCCCATCTGACTGCTTGTTGCTGTATCCCTTATTTGATGCTTGCAAAAGTTTCTTTGTCAGGGTCTTTAAGGGTTGGCAGCATGGCACAGAGGGAGCCATACAAGGCTCATTGGTAGCCAGACTTACTGGAGTCAAATTGAAGTTCTACTTTCAGACTGTGTATCTTTGATTAATCACTTAGCTTTTCTGAGTTTTCGTTTTTTTCCCCCTAAGAAATAACCTTAATCTACTCAGATTAGATTTAGTTGTCTCTGTCCCAAACACAAAAAAAATAGTTGTTTTAAAAAATATAGAAATGCATTTTTTCCATCCATAAAAAGCCCCTGGAGATTGGCAGGAAGGGATGGAATGACGCATGACGTTGCAGAACAGTGTTGGAGACACCAAGCCCAGGCTCCTCTGGTGTTAGTGCTGTGACCTTGTCAACACTGGCTTCCATCACATTGCCCTTTGATGATGCCGTCATTGGTTGACTTCCACCAATTGCCCTTTGTTGACTCAGGTAACAAATCTGAGTTAACAGCAAGGAGAAAGGGGCAACAAGGACTTCATTCCCTCCCTTTAAGGAAACTATTGTGAACTAAGGCACTTTCAGTTTTAATTTTATATGCTAGAGCAGTGGTTCTGAAAGGTTTTAGTCTTAGGCCAGTTTTGTATTGTTATAAATTGTTTAGGACCCCAAAGAGCTTTTGTTTTTCTAGATGTATATCTAATAATATTGTGGTGTGGAGTCCTGGTGTGGCACTGTAGGATAAGCACGAGACTGCTAACTGCAAGGTCAGTGGTTCAAAACCACCAGCCGCTCTTCAGAAACCCTATACAGGGTCACTTTGAGTCAGAACTGACTCAGTGGTACTTAACAATAATGATAACAACACTATTGTGGTTAGCTGGCGAGTACTTAACCCTTGCGTCACAGGAGAAAAGACCTGGCGTTCCGCTCTGTCTTCCAGGGTCACCGGGAGTCCTGGGTAGCTCTGCGGGTTAATGCGCTGGACTGCAATGTCGATTTGAACTACAAGGTCAGTGGTTCAAGCTCACCAGCTGCTCCTCGGAAACCCTATGTAGGGTTACTACGAGTCGGAACCGACTTGACAGCACTTAACAACAACAACAGCAGCATGAGTTGGAATAGACTCAGTGACACACAGCAAGAATAACAATATTGTGGTAGGCAGAATAATAGCCCCTAAAGAAATGATCTAATCCTGTTGGTAAGTGCTGTCAAGTTGGTTCTGACTCATAGCAACCCTGTGTAGGGTTGTCAGGGAGCAGCTCGTGGTTTGAATTGCCGACCTTGGGGTAAGCAGTCCAGTATGCATCCTCTAGCACCTTTCTAGGACTCTTCTTCATCTCTAGGATTTGTGAATATGCTAATTTACATGGCAAAAAAGGGCTTTTGCGTATGTTAAGGATCTTGAGAAAGGATTATCCTGAATTGTCCATGTGAACTCTGTGTTCACAAGAGCCTTTATAAAAGGAATATCAGATAACAGTCAGAGGAGGAGATACGATGATGTAAGCAGAGGTTGTAGTGATGTTGAATCAGTTCCAACCCATAGTGACCCTGAAAAGGGTTCCAAAGGAGCGACTGGTGAGCTTGAACCGCCGACTTGCAGATCAAACTGGATTTGTAGTCCAGCGCATTAACCCACAGCACCACACCAGGACTCCTTCCTAGAAGCTAGAAAAATCAAAGCACATGTTCTCCAGAGCTTTCAGAAGAACATCTCCGTGCAGATAACTTGGTGTTAGCTGTTAAGACCCATTTTTAGACTACTGACTTCCAGAACTGTAAGATAATAAATTTATGTTGTTCTAAGTTATTCAGTACATAGTTTATAGTTTGTTATACAAGCATATAAAATAAATATTTATGTAATTAGAAAATAATGCTGAGAAATTAAAAATATTTATTGGTTTAAAAAAACAACAATAATAATTCCATTATTTTTCTATTATTATAATAAAGTGCCATCAAGATGGTTCTGATTCATAATGATCCTGCATTGGCTTTCTGAGACTATAAATCTTCGCAGGAGCAGAAAGCTTCATCATTCTCCTGTGGAGCCTTTAGTGAGACTGATCTGCTGACCTAGTGGTTTGTGGTCAAGTACTTATCCTCTAGAGCTACCATTCTCCCCCATTCCATTATGTTGTTGCTAAGTGCTGTAGAGCTGATTCTGACCCATAACAACCCTGTATAGGGTTTCCAAGGAGCAGTTGGTGAGCTTGAACTGCTGACCTTACAGTTCAAACAACTTTGCAGTCTGACGCATGAGCCCACAGTGCCTCACCAGGATGCCTGATTCCATTTATAAGTTAGCATACATTACTTTTTATGAAAAACAACTATTTTTCCCCCACAGGAAAATAGTAAGAAGACGACCGCTTTTACACATTTTGTATAAGTCTTTTTCATGTCTAACAGCTGGATTCTCATATCTGCTGTTCATTCAGTCTGTTGTGATATCATGTCTTGTTGTTGTTGTTGTTAAGTGCCGTCGAGTCGGTTTCAACCCATAGCGATCCTGTACAGGGTTTCCGAGGGTGTAAATCTTTACGGGAGTAGAAAGCTTCATCTTTCTCCCGCGGAGCAGCTGGTAGTTTCGAACCGCTGACATTAAGGTTCGCAGCCTGATTCGTAACCACTACGGTACCAGAGCTCCTTGGAGACCCTGGAAAATTCCACTGAAAATGAGAATGAAAAGAACAAATAACCTTTTGGATTTCTTGAAAAGAATTTCAGGGACTCCCAGTGATACCTGGAACTCACTTTGAGAACTGGGCTATAGCTAGATTAGACACAGTCTTATGGCTACCACTACCTGCAAGAGTTTGGAAACTGCAATTCTTACTCCAGGTGGCCAGTTAAAAATGCAAAGGATTGTGCTATTCAGGAAGAAAGGAGAAATGAAGATTAAGGGACACTTAGTCCTGGTGTGGCGCTGTGGGTTAATGCACCAGACTGCAAAGCTGTGTGAACTGCAAGGTCGGCAGTTCAAGCTCACCAGTTGCTCCTCAGAAACCCTATACAGGGTCATTATGGGTCAGAACTGACTCGACAGCACTTTACAACAACAAGTCCTGGTGTGGCGCTGTGGATTAATGCGCTGGACTACAAAGTTGATTTGAACTGCAAGGTCGGTGGTTCAAGCTTACCAGTCGCTCCTTGGAAACCCTATACAGGGTTGCTATGGCTTGGAACCGACTCAGTGGCACTTGACAACAATAAAGCAATCGTAAACTCATATAACAAGTGTCCAAAACACATGCTAGGTAGACAGTAACCAAAATGTTAGTTTCCCTTCTCTTTTCCTTACACTAGCTAGAAAAAAATGGCCATTTTTCTTAGACTGACGGCATTGTTTAGAAATGCCTGTGACAAAACACCAGGACATGTAGGCAGAGTTTACAGGCAGTTGTAGAGAGTTGCATTGGTAGGTAAAGTATATACAGTGTCTTTTGGTCGGTGCTTACAGGAAGCTTTTTTACAAGTTTTTAAAATTGTGAATTGTAGAGTGCAGGTTTACACAGCACATCATCAGTTTTACATTTGACAAATACATACTTTGTTTTCTCTTAGTTACAGTTCCCTCAGTGTAACATCGCTTATCCTACTGCTGTGTTCTGCTCCCCTCTTTCCCCACCCTTCAGAATGTGGTTCTTAGGGAAACGCTGCCCTTTTGTTCTCTAATTGTTGATCTTTCTATGGTGTGCATGCCTTGTGAGTTTTCTATTGCATGCCTGAAGATTGTACTGTGAGGACAAGCTTCGTTCTAGACCCTAACGATGACAAGAACCACAGTCAAAGGGTTCCCCAGTTTTCACCTCACCAGGAAGCCCAGTCTAGTTTATGATTTTGAGTTTTGCTTCATATTTTCTCCCTCTCTATCCAGAATCTTCTAATGTGATCTCTTTTAGAGCAGTTGGTAGTGGTGGTTGGCCACTGTCTAGCTCTGGTCTCGGGGTCTTGAAGACTGATGTTCAGTGTGCCATTAATCTATTGTACTAATTGTTTCCAAGCATCTTCAATTTACATCACTTTTCTTTCCTCTGGACAGGGAGCAACCAATAGTTGCACCTTATACGGCCACTCATGTACTTCAAAGATCCCAGTTGCTACTCACAAAAGTAGGATATAGAACATTGTCTTTGTGCCAATTGGCATGGTGTCCCCCAAGACTATGGTTTTGGGCCTCCCAGGCCCAGCAAATCATTCTTTCAAGATGACTGGATAAGTACTGGGAATCTAGGGTAAGTACTAGACTTCAAGTCTGTTTAAACTGCAAGGTTGGCGGTACAAACTTACCAACCACTCCTCAGAATCTCTGTACATGGCTGCTATGAATCATAACTTAACAACAACAGTAACAACGGCAAGAAATGCTCACTGGACCACAAAGCCGGTTTTAATTGCAAGGTTTGCAGTTCAAACTCAACAGCTACTCCTCAGAAACCCTTTACAGGGCCACTATGGGTTGGAACCGACTCCACAATATTTAAAAATGACAGTGCTCTACCACATTCATGATTATGTTTGCAGCAAAGGTAGATACCCATGTACAAATATCCTCTGTCAAATCCTTATATATTTGTGGGTATGCTCCCCACTCCCTGCCATAACCATTCAGCCTGTGTATCTGCCCATGTATCTACCTGTAAAACACTCTTGTTCCAGGATTCTGGTGTGGTGTGGTGGGTTAATGCGCTGGACTGCAAAGTTGGTTTGAACTGCAAGGTCGGTGGTTCAAGCTCACCAGCTGCTCCTCGGAAACCCTATACAAGGTTACTATTAGTTGGAACCAACTTGAGGGAACTTATCAACAACTTCTATCTCCTTTAACCCTTGCATTTCCTCCCTGTGTCTTCCTGTTCCTTCATCATTCTTCTGCCAACCTCCCTCTTGTATATTGCTTTCCCAGTCACCTAAATATTCCCCCTTTCCTCCCATCCCTGGTAGCCATCAAAGAATGTATCTTTTAGTATAAAGACCTTTTCTTGACTTTTTATGGTAGTGGTCTCAAACTATATTTGTACCTTTGTGATTGGCTAATTTTACTCAGCAAAATCCCCCGGATGTATCCATGTTCTGAGGTATTTGAACATCACAGGCAGCTTTTTAATATGTTGTCTGGGCCTTTTGAACTTAACAGTGTTCTTCCTTTCCTGAAGTAGGAGGAAAAGTAGAATTGGAATGAGATTTGAGGCTCAGCTTTGTCTCGTAATTATTCTTCATGGGTTCGAAAATGCACGGGGTTGGACATTTCTTCTGGGGTCTTTGTAAACCATGCCTGTTGCTCCTCTGATAGGGTCCTGCCATGGAAGAAGGATTCAGTGCCAGTTTCTTGTTTGAAACAACAGTTAGGAATATTTGTGTTAAGTACCTTATGTTTTATATGTAACTGCAGTTTGGATTTAACTGGCTTATGTTTGAACTTAATACAAAGCTTCATACTGATCTCATTAATTGATTAATATGTGTTTAATGCATTTTTAATGCTACCTTCATCTTTAAGTCAATTATCTCAATAGCTTTTGGATGTGTGAGGGCTTAGGTAGTATTTGTAACCCCATATATGGGCTTGAGCTGTCATTCCAAAGTCTGGGAAGGAGGCCACCTCTGTCGGTCACAGCTGACTGACTGAAATAGACTTTTAGGTTGTCTAGTTCCTAACCAGCTGATTGGGAAGAGGTGGGGAGGTGATTTGTTTTGGAGCCACAACTGGGGGCCTAGGGGTGACCAGAGCCTGAGGACTGTTCCCGTGGCCTCTCTGAGCTAGAGCAGAGAGGAGCAGTTTACTTCCTTTACTGTTGTTCCTAGAGTTCAGTGAAAACCATCTTGCAGTTGCCAATTTCCTTGTGGTGTACTGTGTAACTAGGAAGCAAGGCCCTGGTTGGTTGACATCGTAATTACAACACAGACAGTAGAAGCAAATTGGTGTAGTGTGAACTTGTGTGATTGGAAACCTGCTGGTACTTAACACTTGCATCTGAGGAGCATAGTGTTTTTGTTGTTGTTGTTAAGTGCCATCGAGTCAGGTCCGACCCATAGCGACCCTGTACAGGGTTTCCGAGGGTGTAAATCTTTACGGGAGTAGAAAGCCTCATCTTTCTCCCGCGGAGCAGCTGGTAGTTTCAAACCGCTGACCTTAAGGTTCGCAGCCCGATTCGTAACCACTACGCTACCAGAGCTCCTTTTTAGCAGATACATATTCCCCATATGTAGACATAATGTAAACATTTTTAAGTGAAACTTGTGGAAGAATGTCCCTGCTTCGTTTTTAGATGTACCTGTGACTCTCCAGTTAGCTGTCCTTGGATTTGCCAGATGCCATAGGAGGGCAAAGCAGTCCTGGCTGTAGGGGCCTCCCTGATTTTCCTAGGGAGTTTGCTTTCAGCATCCACATCTCATCTTGGGCTGCCATGGGTGGCAAAGGTCACAGGATTGGTTAAGAGCTGTTATTGAGTGCCGTCGAGTCACTTCCGACCCATAGCGACCCTGTATAGGGTTTCCAAGGAGCAGCTGGTGAGCTTGAACCACCGACTTTGCTGTTCAAAGTGACTTTGCAGTCCAGCGCATTAGCCCACAGTGGCACACCAGGACTCTCTCTGGCTAAGCGAGAGTGGTGCTTAAATGCTAATGGTGGCTGACTGCAATTAGTGGTTTGGAAAACCCAGATGAGGGTTTAATTTTCTGGTACTTTAAATTAGTTTTAATTTGGAAGTTCTTTCATTTACTAATTGGCAAACACAGACAATTTCTACATTCAGAGGCTCAACAGTGCGTGGCCAAGAGAAGTGTATTCCTTTTCCTCCCTCTCTCCACCGGGGCTGCCCTTGGAGTGGGCTCAGGAAGTGTTTCAGGATTGCAGCAGCCCTCACAGTTGCCAACCACAGGCCACTGCTTCATGCACAGAGGGCCCAGGAGTGTTTTGGATGCTTGATGTGGCAGTTTAGAAAAGAGCATGCTCTCTCTGGAAAGAGGCAGAAGCATGTACAACAAATGAGATGTTTTCTAGCAGTTTTCCTCCCTCATTTCTTGTTGATGTCCTAGCTGTCTCCCATGGCAGCTGTTGGTGGCACTTACTTCTTTTTAAGCTTCTGGCCTCCCCCTGCCCAGCTCTTGCCAAATGTCCTTTGAAAGAAAGTGTTAGAGACAGAGCTTGTCCTTCTCTGCCCATCTCTCTACTTAAAGACTACATCTACCATGTTTCAAGTACCTGGTCTGGTCCTGAGCATTCTTGTTTTGGGGTGGGTTTTATTTTCTATTCCCTCATATACTGTCCTAGTCCCCAGGTACCCAGCATCCTGTTGCTACATTTAACTACTCTGAGATCCACTGAGGTATTGTTCTTGAACTGTACTTTCTCTGGAGAACCACCGACTTTGTCTCAGATCGGTGACTTTCTTGTTGACATTGAACATTTCTTATTATGTGCGAAGGAGTTAAGAGTGCAGATTCCAGGAGACAGAGAAAAATCAGACTGTTGGGCCTTTGTTGTGGAAGAAAAAGAGACATGGGAACAAATAGAATTAGAGATTAATAATAATAAAAACATTTGCAAGCTATAGTGAAGACACTAGGAGCAGGGCACAACTCTGCTTGAAAGGTGTTATGGTTGTGGGTACCTCAGGGATGAGAATATCATGGCAGACTTTCAGCTATGTACCCCCCATCCCCTTCCTAGTGGGATGTCATTATACCGTTACAATGAAATATAACGGATCTGAAGCAGAGGGACATCTCTGTAACTACACGTTCTCTAATGGTGGAGTTTGTCTCACTGTTCCAATTCTTTGATGATTTATTGTTGTTGTTCTGATGTTTTATTGGTGCTTTGATGTTTTATTGTTGCTGTTAGGTGCCATCAAGTCGATTCTGACTCATTACAACAACAGAGCAAAACCCTGCCCAGTCCTGGGCCATCCTCACAATCCTCATTACACCTGAGCCCATTGCTGCTGCCACTGTGGCAGTCCATCTCATAGGAGCGCTTCTTCTTCTTCACTGACCCTCCCCTTTCCAAAGCATGACATCCTGTCTCCAGGGACTGGCCCCTCCGATAACATGTCTGACGTATGAGAGATGAAGTCTGGCCATCCTGGCGCATTATGGCTGTGCTTCATCCAACACAGATTTGTTTGTTCTTCCGGCAATCCATGGTACTTTTAATATTCTTCTCCAACACCATGACTCAAATGTATCAGTTCTTCTGCAGTCTTCCTTATTCATTGCCCAACTTTCACATACATAATGAGACTATTGAAAATACCATATCTTTGGCCAGGCACACTGTAGTTCTTAAACTGTGTGATCTTTTCTCTTAAGCACTTTAAAAAGAGGTCTTGTACAGTAGATTTGCCTGATGCAATGTGTCGTTTGATTTTTTGACTGCTGCTTCCATGAGTGTTGAGGGTGGATCCAAACAAAATGAAGTCTTTGGCAACTTTAGTCTTTTCTCCATTTATCATGATGGCATTTATTGGGCCAGTGGTGAGAATTGTCTTTACATTGATGTGCAGCCTATACTGATCTTTATCATAAGTATTTTAAGTCCTCTTCACTTTCAGCAGTCAAGGCTATATCATCTACTTGAAGTGCCATCGAGTCGATTCCGACCTATAGAGACCCTGTTTAGGGTTTCCAAGGAGCAGCTTATGAGCTTGAACCACCAACCTTACAGTTCAAATGACTTTGCAGTCTGATGCATTAGCCCACAGCACCATACCAGGTATCATCTACATAGTGCATGTTTTAAGTTAGTCTTCCTCCAATCTTGAGGCCACGTTCTTCTTGATATAAACCAGTTTATATGCTGTATGGTCAGCATACAGATTAAATAAGTATGATGAAAAAAATGTAACCCTGGCGCACACCTTTCTGGATTTTAATCTCGCTCTCTTTGAATGCCTGCAGCTTGGTCTAAGTACAAGTTCCTTATGAGCAAAAGAAGTGTTCTGGAATACTCATTCTCTGCAGTGTTGTCCATAGCTTGTCATGATCCACACAGTTGAAAGTCTTTGCATAGTCAATAAAGCACTGGCTGGTATTTTCTACTTTCCGCCAAGATCCATTGACATCAGCCATGATATCTCTCATTCCATGTCTTCATCTGTATCTGGCTTGAACCTCTGGCAGTTCCTGTCAATGTACTAGTGCTGTCATTTAAAAATTATTTTTAGCAAAATTTTACTTGCATGTGATTTAATGATGTTGTCCGATGACTTCCACATTCTCTTGGATCACCTCTCTTTGGAATGGCCACAAATATAGATCTCTTCCAGTCAGTTTGCCAGGTAATTGTCTTCCAGATTTCTTGACTTAGATGAGTGAATGCCTCCAGCCCCACATGACTTTGCTGAAAGATGTCAGTTCGTATTCCTTCAGTCCCTGGAGTTTTGTTCTTTGTCAGTGCCTTTAGGGCACATTGGACTTCTTCCTTTAATACCATGGGTTCTTGATCATATTCTACCTCTTGAAATGGTTGAACACTGGCCAGTTCTTTTTGGTACAGTGACTCTTTGTATTCCTTCCATCTTCTTTTGATACATTCTGCATCATTCAGTATTTTGCCCATAGAATTCTTTAGTATTATAAGTTGAAGCTTGAACTTTTTTCTTCAGTTCCCTCAGCTTGAGAAATACTGAGCATGTTCTTCCCTTTTGGTTTTCTGACTACAGGTCTTCGCACATTTCATTATAATATTTGACTTTAATCTGAGAGAGGATAAACAGTTCTCAATTAAATGCCCAAGCCCTGGATTCCTTTGCTTAAGGAACATACTTAATCCCTAGTGGTCCAGACAATTCCTCTTCCTGCAAGAGCACCTTGGGTATTGAATCTTAGCATGGGGCTTAATCAAGCCTAAACCAGATGCTACTTTGGTCTTGCATTGCACGTCTTACTTTTCCTTCATGACTAGTCCCTGCCATCATTTGTAATTGTTTGTGTGTGTATCACCCATTCTCAGTTCTTTTAAAGGCAGGATCTTCCACTGGCCTATCACCATTTTGCCTACACTCTTCTTGGGACATAATAAAGAAAGAATGGATGAAACAGAAACCATTCTAAAGAGAAATCTTTTTTGGCAACAGTGGTTTGCAATAGCAGCCTGATAATAGATAATTGGCTTTTAATATCGTTTGTGAAAATGGTAAGAGAAAATCATCATAATTTATCAAATTTCTTCCAGGAAATAATGTGCATAAAGCCAAAAAAAAATCTTCTCAAAGTATAAGGTGCTTTGATAGATCAGTTTTATATCCTGATTTCGATAGTGGTTATATGAATTTATACATGATAAAATCTTAGAGAGTTATAGGTCCTCCCCGCAAAAAAACAAAAGAATACATGTGAAAACTAGTAAAACCCAAATAAAGTCTGTAATTAAGTTAATAGTATTGTACTCATGTCATATTTCTGCTTTGGATAATTTTTTTATTATATAAGATATGAAGACGAGTAAAAAAGTATTGCTACTAATGTTTCGATTCATATGTGTACGACTTTATTCCAAACAGAATGTTTTTAAACATGTCTCTATGATCAGTGAATGACAGCAGATAAGTTTGTGTAGTAATATACTTGTCTTAGTCTTGTTTGGGTGTCTTCAAAAAAAGGTCCATTCAAGGAGCAGCTGGGGATTTCAGACACAGAGAGGGAGAGGGGCTGTGTGCTGACGACCATGGGACAGGTTTGTAGTGTGTATCCTTTGGTTGGTTGATAATGCATGGAGGGAATTGTAACCATGGCAATGAAACAATATACAAAAAGATGAATGTAAAACTATTGTTCTCCCATGTAAACTATCACATAATTCACAATAAAACGTTTTTAAAAAGGTCCATTCAGAAAAGTGGCTTCTGAGGGTATCTGCTGGACAACTAAAACCAAGGCAAAGAGATCAACAAAGAAGGTTATAGAGACTTTTTTTTTTGGAATCCCAAGGGGTAATCTTGATAGTTTCTCGTGAAGGACACAGAATGATCACAGATGCTTATGAAGAAATTTTAAGAAAATTGAAAACTACATTGGTGATAAAAAGGAGAGCTGTGCTGTGGATTTTTTTTTCTCAAGTAAACTTTTTATTGTGAATTGAGCGAAGGTTTACAGACAAGATCATCAGGTTTATATTCAACACGTAATACACTATGCTTCATCTCAATGATGCAATCCCGTCCACATAACAACAGTTATCCCACTTCCTCCTTGTGGCTCCTGTTTGTGTTCCACCCACCATTCCTTCCCATCTCACCTTTGTCCTTAGGTACATGTT
>NW_006408521.1:10981387-10982992 GCF_000296735.1 Chrysochloris asiatica | reverse complement strand
ATATATATATATATACATATATTCCCATTCAGCATGTGTATCTGTTCACATATCTACCTACACAACATTGTTGTTCCAAGGCTGCATATATATCTATTTATCTCTCTCCCCTTTAGCCTTTCCATATGTCCCTGTGTCTTCACTTTCTTCTGCCAAACTCCCTCTTGTGCTGAGGCATTTGTTTCCATCACAACAATGTACCTGCTCATTATTCCAGGGCAGCAAGGGCTGTCCTTTGAGAATTTCATTGGGGAATCTTACCCCATCAACCCCCAGCCCTATTCTTGCCCCTTCAGACTTTTTGTTCCCAGAACTCAAAAGAACATTTTAAAGGAACACAATTCAAGCCTCTTGAAAATAACAAAACTACCATTTGATGTAGTAGTGTAAATCAAAGATTACACAATTCTTTGAAGAAGGTGGTGGTGGTGGAGTGTCGTGGAGTCGGTTCCAACTCAGCAACTCTGTAGAGTGGTTCTGAGACTATAAATCTTTACAGGAACAGAAAACCTTATTCTCCCATGGAATGCCTGGTGGATTTGAACTGCTGTCCTTGTGGTTAACAGCCCCATGCAGATATATGCTCTAACGACATTTGGTAAAAACAGAATGCTGCTGAGAGATTAAAAACTTTTAAATGCTAGAGACTTCTAGCTTTACCTGATGCAACCTTTAGTATGTGAACATTGAATTAAATCTTGTTCTAGCTCTTTAATATTAAGAGTCATTTATAGAGTAGGCCTGAATTTTAAGACTGTTGTATTGGGTGATCAGCACTGGACTGCTCACTGTAAGGTCAGTGATTCAAACCTACCAGATACTGCTGTTCCTCAGAAATTTTATGCGGGGTCGCTATGAGTCAGAACTGACTCGAAGGCACTTAACAGCAACAACAACATATTAACTGTGTTGTGAGGGTTTTCCTTTTCTCTTTTTCTTTCTTCCTCCCCTTTTTATTTTCCATGTACTTTTTTTAGTAGAATGGAATAAACTGTTTTATTGAGAAAGCCAACATGTTTGGTGCAGGGAGGGGCTGCTAGTTTAATCACTACAGCTAACAGTCTACAGTAGGAAGTGGAGTATTCTAGCAGGTAGCAAATAAACAATGTCTCCTGATAATCAACGTCCTTTGTGAATTCAGGTATTGAAGTCAAGATGCAATGTTCAATGATTTAAATGTTGAACTCTTAACTGTGATCTGCAGAATCAAAGGATGAAACTTCTACTTTATAAAACAGATAACTGGGTAACCCATATGAGATTACAACAGTTTTCTTCCCAACAGACATGCCTTATTAATTCAAAACCAATGTTTAGTAAATTGGTTTGGATTTTATACTACCCAGTAGACTTCTCAGCTGAGCCCTTAATAATCATTAACCACATGCTATGCCTGTTATGTGGTGTTGGGTTTGTACAAGCAAGTGAGCTTCCAGCTCAGTGCTAAGGACTTCACAGTCCAACAGGGTGGATCAAACCGTTTGCACAGTTCAGGCTATGGGGAGAGCTATATAGCAGAGATCTTTTTTGAGGAGGTTAGTAAAAAGTCTTGCTAATCGGAGGTGGGTCTTGATGGCGGCTAGGGTGGACGTGTAATAAGGTTCA
>NW_006408521.1:10968929-10970253 GCF_000296735.1 Chrysochloris asiatica | reverse complement strand
CTTCACTCTCCACTCTAGTCCTCTGTGGCTATGTCACTGACTCTGGGCCCAATAGTCCCCAGGCCTTGCCACCCTGCTGGCCAACCAGGTCTCTACCTGGGTTCACAGGAGTCTATTGACTCACAGCTTCATTGCTGTTTTTCCCTCACTTCCCCTTATCGGTGACGAACGTGGTCACCAATCAGAGCATGTATTCCCACTGAGTCTTGGTCTTGGAGTGGGGTTTGCTCTGAGAGGAGATAATTTTATTTTATTTTTTTACAAATTAAAGGTTTGTGGCAACCCTGCATTGAGCAAGTCTATTGGTTCTATTTTTCCATGTCACATTTTGATAATTCTTACGGTAGGTATTTCAGACTTTTTCATAATGCTATTGCTAATGTACTAGACTATAGTATGCTATTTACATAACTTTTATATGCACTAGGAAACTCAAAATGTCATGTGACTCACTTGGTTGTGGTGGTCTAGAACAGAACCCACAATATCTCTGTTGTTTGCTCTTATGAGATAACCCTCCTGTATAATAAAAACATTATATATACAGCGTAGGAGCCCTGGTGGCACGACGATAAGCACTGAACTACAACCACAAAGTCAGAAGTTCCAACCCACCAAACACTCTGTGGGAGAAAGATGATACTTTCTGCTCCCAATAAGATTTGCAGCCTCAGAAACCCTATTATGAGTCAGAAACGTTTCCATGGCAGTAGGTTTGGTGTTTGGTATATACAGATGAAAAAGTCAGTCTCTGGAAAGCTGTAGAACAATACATAGTTCACCCCTTTCCCCCCTTTATTAGTATCCTATTACTGTTGTAATAAGTTGTTATAATTTTATATAGTGGCATAAAACAACACAGGTTGAGTAGTTTACAGTTCTGTAGGTTGAAAGCTCCAAATCGGGTAAGTTGGTAACTGGACTAAAATAACTACATCAGAAGCTCGAGGTTTACTCAAGGATTTGTTTACTCGACTTTTCTAGCCCCTGGCTGTCCCTCACATTTCTCCAACTGTTCATCTATCGTCACAGCTTGCTCTGACCACAATTGGAAATGGTCCTCCAATTTTAAGGAGCCATGTAATTAGATTGGGTCTTCCTGAAAAACCCACAATAGTCTCCCCATTTCAAGGTTTTTAATTTAACTGCTTATGTAGAGTTCTTTTTGCCAGTGAATGTAACAGATTGACAGATGCCAGGGATTAGGACATGGCTCTCTGTCTTTTGGTGGAGGGCTTACTCTGCCTGCCCCTTCCTTGTTCCTCTTTTTTGCCTTTTCCTTTCCCCACACTAATTGCCATCAAGTTGATTTCACTCACAGTAA